>NC_135310.1:23132026-23453162 GCF_048772815.1 Callospermophilus lateralis | reverse complement strand
TTCTGGGGGCCAGAATCTGAAATCAAATGGTGCCAATTAGAATCCCCAAACATACAATCCCAAACACTAAGACCTGAAATGTTGGGATCTTGAAAAAATCAAAATACCCAAAAGTCTAAAATCTCTAGTTTAAAACCCTCCAAATTACAATTTTAAAAAGTTAAAATCCTGAGTGGTGAAATCCTGAATTTTCTTTTCTTCTCCTTCCCTCTCTCCCTTCCTTCCTCTCTCCTTGTTCTTTCATTTATCTCTCACTTATTCCTTCCTCCTTTCCTTCCTCTCTTCCTTCCTTTCTCTTTCCCTTTCTTTTCTTTCTGCCTTTTTAATGTTTTTCCACCATTGTACATTGTTAGCATTATTTTTTATAATTTGCCATACTATATAGTTTTTCCTTGCATTATTTTCAATACTGGAAATATAAATTGTGGGAAGATTTTTAGAGCACTCTAATTCATGTTTTGCATTTTTGCAAATTTGACTCTACAAAGGTGCATTATCCCAAATCGACTCTACCTGTAAGTAATGTGCATGTGCATAAAAATATTGAAATTTCCTTAATAAATGGAGATATCCTTTTCATGTATCAGCATTTGTGAAAGATAAAATTTCCTGCAATCCTGACTGTCTGGGCAACTGGATATGTGACTTGGAATTATGACTTGGACATGATTTTGGGAAGGATACAATTTAATTTACTATGGTCCTAAACTGGAAACAACTCAAATTTCCATCAACAGAGAATAGATAAACAAATTGTGCTACACACTCATAATGGAATATATTTAGTAATAAAAATGAGTAAACTATTGATATATCAACAGCATGGATGAATTTCAAGATAATTATGCAGAGTGAGAAGACATATAATTGCATGATTCAATTTGCTTAAGATTTTGGAATTGCAAACTAAGATATAATGACAGAAGGCTGTGTGTTTGTTGCCCAAGGAAAGGCAGAGGGGGGAAATGGGAAAAGGTAAACAGAAGATTACAAAAACAGGAGAGAACCTTTTTTTATTGATTTTTTAAAAATAAATGACAGTGGAATGCATTACAATTCTTATTACATGTATACAGCACAATTTTTCATATCTCTGGTTGTATACAAAGTATGTTGACACCAATTCATGTCTTCATACATGTACTTTGGATAATGATGTCTATCACATAACCATCCTTGCTAATCCCCTGCCCCCTCCTTTTCCCTCCCACCCCTATGCCCTATCTAGAATTCATCTATTCCTCCCATGCTCCCCCTCCTTACCCCACTATGAGTCAGCCTCCTTATATCAGAGAAAACATTAGGCATTTGTTTTATGGGGATTGGCTAACTTCACTTAGCATTATCTTCTCCAACACCATCCATTTACCTGCAAATACCATGATTTTATTCTCTTTTATTACTGAGTAAAATTCCAGTGTGTATATACCATATTTTTTTTTTATCCATTCATCCACTGAAGGGCATCTAGGTTGGCTCCACAGTTTAGCTATTGTGAATTGTGCTCCTATAAACATTGATGTGGCTGTGTCCCTGTAGTGTGCTGTTTTTAAGTATTTGAGGTATAGATGGAGAAGAGGGACAGCTGGATCAAATGGTGATTCGATTCCCAGATTTCCAAGGATTCTCCATTCTGCTTTCCATATTGGCTGCACCAATTTGCAGTGCCACCACAGTGTATGAGTGTACCTTTTCCCCCACATCCTCGCCAACACTTATTGTTGTTTGTCTTCATCATAGCTACTATTCTGACCGGAGCCCACTTCCTTAATAAGACTCCTATAAAGCACAAATTAAAACCAAGAATCAATAAATGGATGGAATCAAACTAAAAAGCTTCTTCTCAGCAAAAGAAACAATCTGTGAGGTGAACAGATAACCTACATCCTGGAAGCAAATTTTTATCCCTCACACATCAGAGCACTAATCTCTAGGGTATATAAAGAACTCAAAAGGTAAGCACCAAAAAATAAAACAAACAAACAAACAAACAAACAAACAAAAAATCAAAACAAATAACCCAATCAATAAATGGGCCAAGGACCCGAAGAGACACTTCTCAAAAGAGGATAGACGATCAATCAACAAATATATGAAAAAATGTTCAACATCTCTAGCAATTAGAGAAATGCAAATCAAAACTACTCTAAGATTTCATCTCACTCCAGTCAGGAGAGAACTTTTGAAAGAAAATAAGGTCACAATTTTGATTGTGGTGATGGTTTTATGGCATATAGGTGTCAATATGTATGACTGTTAGTGCTGACTCTGCTGCTGAATACCTCCTTTGGTAAAGCTCTCCTTTCTCCACTCCATGTGATTCTGATTCTGGTTTTAGGGAGGCTTAATAGAGATACTTTTGGAGACTGATTTAAGTGCCAGCAAGAAGAGGCCCTAGTACCTGAGAGGTAAGATGTTGAGGGCCATCTTTGCCACACAGGGAGGGAATATTGGTTTGATTAACATCTTGTTTGTTTCCAGAAGGAGCCAGACAGAAATGGAGGGAAAAGAGAAAATAAACATCAGCTGAGTCCCTAGACTCAGTCATTCATTCCTAAGCCAGCTGTAATGTGGGGCTACCAAAAGAAATGAGCCCCGAAGTTTCTCTTTTATGCATAAGAGAGTCTGAGTTGCATTTCTATCACCAGTCGTTGTTGTTGTTTTTATAATATAGGAAAACATAGACCTCAAGTAATTTAAAAATTACTGAAGAATGTCACTATACTGTCCTTCAGAGACAACAGAAAAGCCCAGGGTGAAATTGTGGGTTCCTTCAGATTGACCTAGCTTCCATTTCTGAAAAAAATGCCTGCTAGCGAGATTAATGAGGAGTTTTAACTGAAACAGAACATTGAGTTCCAGGCAGCCCACCCTCATGTTTGACTTTGGTAGAGCAGTGTCTTTCCGTAGGCATTCAGCTTCCTCATCTATGAAACGAGGCCATTTCAACATTTGTGTTCTTCAATTCCATGATTTATTTTTTAAAAAATCCTCCACTCTGAAGGGACCTACCAGGGCCCCCCAAAACGAGTCTTTCCTTAGAGCAAGGCCCTCTAGCCTCAGCCCTGTGACATTTTGGGGGGTAATTCTTTGCTACGCTAGGCACTATAGGCTATTTAGTAACATCTCTGGTCTCTACCTATTTCGTACTAGTACTACCCTGTCCCCAATTGTAACAATCAAAAATACCTCCATAGGAAACCAAGTGTCTCCTGGCTGAGGGGCAAGTAAGGGATCAGCCCTGGTTGAAGACTTCTAGAAGATTTGGGATGGAATGGAGTGCCTACCTTGTGGAGGCTGTCAGGGAGGTCATGAACAAGTGGTGCTGGCCTCACAAAGTTCTTGGGAGCATAGAGAAAGTGGTCAGAAGCAAGCAGTGCAGAGTTCAATAAGATCTGGTAGAAGACAGGGTGCCTAAGAAGATTGGAGCACTCCCTTGGAGCAGGGAAAACAGGGCAAGAGCATTTGGATGTCAGTAAACAGACTCAACTGCATTAAACCAACGCAAAGAAGCAAGCAATGATCCAGGGCACAGAAGAAACAATTGTTTATGAAAATCTGGAAGGCCAGTGTTCTTCTTGGGCCCAATCTGGTTACACCATGGTCATGAGACTGTGCTGAAGAGGATCTGCTACAGCATCTGCTATAGTTTGGGTGTGAGAAGTCCCCCCCAAAGCTCATGCTAGACAATGCAGGGATGTTAGAGTAAAACACTTAGATTATAAGAGCTGTAACCTGATTAGTGGATTAGGTCATGGGAGATAACCCAGGGCAGGTGGGACCTGGCAGGAGGAAGGAGGTCACTGGGAGTGTGTCCTTGAGGATTTTGTATTTTGTCCCTGACTGCTCTACACTCTGTTTCCCTGCTACCTTGAGTGATCAGCTTTCCTCTGCCTTGTCCCTCTGCCATGATGTTCTGCTCACCTGGGCCTCTGAGTGATGGAGTCAGCCCACCATGGACTGAACCATTGAAACCATGAGTCCAAAATCAACCTTTCCTCCTCTAACTTGTTCTGGTCAGGTATTTTGGTTACAGTGACGAAAAGCTCAAGATGCCTTAGAGAAGTGACTGGACAATTATCACAAAGGACCTAGGAGGAATGGGTCCTTGGCCTAGAGAAGAGGGGTCTGGAGGGCCCTGATATAGGGGGATTACTGAGCTCGGCTCAGAGAAGACAGAGCTCACCTACTGTGAGGTAGCTGGATCCCCTCCCTGCCCTGCACCTTCCCAGGGGCCTTATTCTTTTTCTTCCATTTATGACGGTAATTATTATTATTTGTATGTTAAGAATAAAGTAAAGTCCATTCCTTTCTCTTAATCATTTTGTTTACTTTAGGGGGCTGATTTACTCCCTGTGGGGCTGTTCAGTCTATGCAAAGGCAGTTGGACTCCTTTTGTTTAATTCGCTCAATCTCTTTGTTTGGACTCCTGCCTTTTGCTTGTTAAAAGCTGTGGGTAATTTAGGTTACTAAGGATGTTGAGTAAGAACTATGCCCTTGATGGAATACACACAAAAGTGACAAAAGAAACAAAGAAAACAATTGTTCAATCTGCGCCCCGCAAGACATTATGAATCCTTATCTCAATAAGGTGAACTGGCAAAGGGTGGGAAAGATAAACAGGGACTAAATGTAAGAGCAGGTCAGGCGTATGGGAAATTTAGCGTCCCAGGCTAGTCTGTTTCTGAGAGACAAAAGGTGAACCAACCAAGAGCTGTGGATCCGGGGTCCAGGTGTGGCTGTGGGGGCTGGAATTTAGGAGGTGGTTGCAAACTTTACCACCCTAAGCTGAGGCTCTGGGGAGAACTGAACTTTTATTTTTCTTCTATTATCATTTTTTATAGCTTCTACTCACTAACTAGCAGGAGAGATAAGGTGTGTGTGTGTGTGTGTGTGTGTGGTGTATAGAATTGATTTAGTCTAATCCAGGTATCTTAGTGTGATAAACACAGCATACTTTACTGATTATATAAAAACTCAAGCTCATGGGAGAAAATCCAGACAAGGCACAAAAGTGAAGAAGAAAGTAAAAATTGCTTGACATTCTCTCTCTCTCAGGGAACCACAATGGATTTGCTGGTGACTATGTTTCTGCTGATTCAATAACTTGAGCAGTCTCTCTGAGTTGGATGCTTGGACTTCCCCTCCTCTGTTTGGTCTCGATGCACAAAGAGGCCTCCTGTGACTTCCTGTCCCGCAGAGCTAAAGGATTCATGGATGTGGCTCTCCTAGTCTCCACAGCACTAGTTCCAGTCTGTGATCAGCTTTCCTCTGCCTTGTCCTTCGGCCGTGACTTTCTGCTGCCATTCTTAGTTGATGTTGGCAGCTGGAATAATTCATGGTGACACCTTCCTTGCCGTGGCCAGTGCCTTTGGTTAAATGGGTCTCCCCTCACTGCAGCAGGGACTACAGAACTTTCTTAATTTCTGGTACATCCTTCGTTTGGTTTCCTTGTCTCTATTCCAGGCAGGTCAATGGCAGGCCCATTGATGTCTACCAGATCTGTTTTCCCAGGCCACTTGAGAGTAGCAAGAATTTTTGCCCCCTGTCCAAAAAGTGAGGGCAGCCTCGAGGGGACCTGTTCTAGAATCCAGATTCAATTCCAATGCTCACATCACTCCCCTTTACCTCCCTGCACCAACTTTTCTCTTAAACCAAATCTGGAGCAGCAATACTGCACCTGTTCCATCACTGCAATTCTGACCCTCTGCTTCTACTCTGTCTCATCTGCACTGTCTTGCAGGACCAGAAAGAGTAACTCTCCCCCTTTCCTACCCCCAATACCATCTCCCTTTTTTTTTTTTCCCAGAAGCCATTATGGTAGGAGTGGTGGAAATAGAGATGAGCTAGCTGGCTTCCTGATTAGGCAAACACAATATCTGTTATAAGGTACAAATAACAGAGAGCTTTTGATTCTGGGTTGGTCCACTGAACAGAAAATAAAAGGAAACGGATTACTCCCTCCTAGATAATCAGGCTTCTAGAGAATTCTTGAAGATTATATGATTTATTCCTCTCTGGAAGTTTTAAAATCAGATGTCTCCGATTTCATAAATTGGCCTCACTCTCATTCACAGCAAGAAAAGATGCTTCTTCTTTGTCTTTCTGACCCTCTGGTCATTAGGTGTTTTGCCTATTTCTTAGGTACCTTGTGGGGAGGAGCTGAAATTACTCAGGCTTGAGTTCCTGGCACATAACTCAGTGCTTGGCACACAAATCAGCTTTCCACAAACAGCTTTTGGAGGGAGGAATGGAAAAACTGATGATAGATATATGCTGTTCTGCATAGCTAAAGTTTATTTTGTCAAAGCTGAGGGAAAAAGGAGAGGGCCCCCTTGCAAGGTCATGCATGATACTGTGAGCCCACGTACACATTCCCATGGTTAGACAGCAAGATATTAAAATCTGTCAATGTTTTTCTGCTGTCCACCTAGCCAATTGCTCTGCTTGGTACTGACATCTGTAAACAGGTCATTTGTATTCTTCTGCCACCTGCATTACTCTGAAGGAACATCCCTCAGGTTCACAGAAATTAGTTATCCTGCAGGCTAGACAGATGATGGATAGGTGGCTTTTTCACTGTCCCAGCTCCGTTTGCAAAAGGCCAGATGCCTTCACTATCTGGACCGCGCACTGATGCACGTGATGAGACAGCCAGGGGCACATTTGGAGCACAAGCACGAGAAGCAGACGTTTCTCGAGCCACCCAGGACTGTTGTGGCACAGGGACAATCTGTGACGTCTTTTCCATTGCAGCCCTCCCTGGAGAGCAACCTGGCGGGGCTGCCATCTTGGCACCATGAGGCTGGAGTCTGTTTTCTCAGCAGGGTCTTTTTCTGCCTGATTGTTCCATCAACTCTTCCTGTTCTCTTAAAACCAAGCAGTCAAACCAGAAATAATTCTGTTGTAGCGTGTTGCCAAGGACCGATGCTAAACCTACCTGCTTTGGAATTCCAAATCCATTTTCTTTCTTTCTCCAAATAAAAGCGGAGCATTTGTTTGTTTGGTTCTTCGGGTGTCTCCCTCTTTTTCATTGGTTTCTCAGGCAGAACACTCTGTTTCACTCTTCTACCCTCAAAGGATACAAAACACATTCCTTCACAGCTCTGTAGCTGGTCTGATGCCAGTCTCTGTCTGGACCACTGGATAAACCTGGTCACAGCTCTGGGCTTGTGGAATGACTGGGATCTAAGAGATAGGATGAAGGGTGTCTTGATCCTTTCTAGAGAGTTCTAAGACATCATGAGTGTACCATAAAACACCTCTGGGTTTCATTTTCTGTTCTTACCTTTTGTGCCTTAGACCAGTCCCCAGAAGATAAACTTCAGTGTATTACTTGTGAACACTGTAAGGACTGTGATATTACCTATATCTTTAAACATATTTTTGATAGGAACACCAGTGAATGCGCTTGTTCTTGTTTGTTGACTTCCAATCCACAATGCCTGGGAGAAAGTAGGTTTTCTGCTGCCTCACATTTCTTCCAAACACTCCCCACTGCTTGAACATGAAGACTGACTGCTCAGATCAACTGTGAGGGAACACTCTCCTAGGTTTTCTAGGGCTGGCACAACGACGTACACAGACTGGGCCGATGAAGCCACAGAGATTCATCTCTCACATTTGTAGAAGCTGGAAGGAGGAAATCGAGGTCAGCAGGTGGACTTCTTCTGAGGCTTCTCTCCTCAGCTTGCAGACAGCTGACCTCTTGGGAGTGAATCCTCTTGGTTTTTCCTTTGTGTGTGTGCATTCCTGGTGTGTCCATGTGTCTTCTTAGGAGGACACCTGTTATCGTGGCTTAGAGCCCACCCCAAAGGCTTTATTCTAATTTAGTTGTCTCTTTAAAGGCCCTATCTTCAGTTGTAGCACTGGGAGGGTGGGGATTAGTGGTTCAGCATAAGAATTTTGAGGGGACACCATTCAGCTCATAAGAAATACCTAAGCTTTTTTTCTGAACATTCGTATGTGCCAACCACTGCAACAGGATCTGTGTTCTTGTTTATTCCTCCTCAGGATCTGGAGTAGTACGTTGCTTGTCTATCTGGTCTGATGCTGTAAGCCAGTTCAACCCACCCATTGATCACCCACAAAACTGTCTCTGGACATTTCTTGGCAATAGAATTCATTTCTGAGCTAACCCTGTACTTTACCTCTCTAGTACTACAGCCTAATCTTTCACCCATGACCTCTGACTCCCACAGCCCACCTTCCTGGCTCCAATTCCTTCTCCATAGAGTCCAGCCCAGTAAGAGTTAATGTGCAGATAAGAAAAGTAAAACAAATTAGGTCAAGCGACTTTCTCAAGGTCAGACTCCAAGAAGTGATAGAGATGTGATTCTGACCTCTGTCTCAAATGCAGTCAACCCTTCTTTTCTCATGTAGTCTCTAGGGATTGGAAACAACTGGAATGGATAAAACCTCTGCTGAGACTCTTCAAGGCTCACATCAGACTTTTAAAAACAAAAAGAAGTAGGCTTGTCCATCCTGTGTCTATTAAGTCAACTCATTTATAAACTCATTTGTAAACTGCAAAAATTCTTACCTCCATTAGGAAAAACAAAGGGGAGGGATATTCTTGCACTTTTCTACAATACAGTTATTATTCAGTTGATCAAATCATGTGTTTTAAAGCTCTTAGGGATCAGTCATTGACATTTTTGACCTTGGTGAAGGTCAGATTCCTTTGTGGTCAGCAATTCTTATTTCCATGGGCAATTCAGAGGTGGTTTTCCTTGAATTGCCATAGCTTCACCTTTGATTTGTAATGTTCAGAAAAGACCCTCCTTCTGTATCTGATTTTTAAAGCCATGATTCAGGGACTGTGCACTATTTCTTGTCATCACCAAACTGATTTCCTGAGGTTTTCTTTCATGGTGAATTAGAATTGCGCTTGAATCTGACTTTGATCTCTGCTCTTGGGGATACCTGGAAGTTTCTTCTAATTGAGTTAGCTGAGAGTCAGGTGACACAGACTTTCGTGACAAGAAAATCTTCCCCTCCTTTCTGCACTGGTGTGTCTACCAGGAAGAAAGGGCCCCGGAGTCTCAAGAAGTGGCAAAGTTTCTGCATGGAAAAAATCTCCCCCTATATGCATTCACTCTTGGGAGCTCTGACACATAAATAGCATTAAATATGTATGCCCTGATGCTGTTCTTATTTTTAAAGCAATTTTATGAAGATATAGTTTATTATTGAGGCATTATATTTGTACATCTTTATGGAGATAGTACTATAATTTGATACATGTATGCATGTGTAATGATCAAATTAGGATAATAAACACTTCCTTTCCTCACACATTAATCATTTATATGTGCTGGGAGCTTCATACATTTCTAGTTATTTTGAAATATATTGTAGATTGTTGTAACCAATATTTACTCTTCTATGTTACAGAGAAACAGGACTAATTCCTCCTGTGTTTGGTGTCTCTTATCCAACTTCTTTCTATCCCCCTGCTCCTGCCCTTTCCAGTCTCTAGTGGCCACTATTCTGGTTTATTCTTTTATGAGACTGATATTTCCAGTTTCCACAAATGAGAGAGAAAAAGTAGTATTTGTTTTTCTTTGTCTAGCATATTTTATTTAATGTAACAACCTCCAGTTCCATCCATGCGGCTGCACACAATGGGGTTCCATTCTTTTATCATTGATTAATACTCTGTTGTATGTATTTACCACATTTTTCTTATCCATCTGTTTGTTGATATCATTTCATATCTTAACTATTGTGAATTGTGATGCACTAAGCATGGGAAAAATGCATAATTGACCAAATCCCTAAATTTCTTCTCCTTTGCAATCAATACTCACACAGTCTTAGGCAAGAAAAAAAGAATCTGTTTTTTTTTTTTTTTGAGTTTTGCCTGTTTAGAACTTTATATGAATAAAATTACAACAATATGTACTTTGGGAGGTTGCAAGATGGCAAGCCAGAGGGAGGCAGCATCCTGTGTTGCCCTGCGTCCTGGGGTTCAAGTTGTGAGAATATGGCTTCTCTGCCAGCAAGATTCCTGTCCCCCCACCCCCCCCCCCCCATGCAGGAAGCCCCATGCCCATCCAGGGCTTTAGGCCTCATTGTCAGAGTAGGTCTCCCAACTACTTGCCCACGCAAGACTACTGGATAACCAAGGGAGAACTTTCGGCCACCTATTTGAGCAGAAATCAGTGAGACACCGCTCCCACAGAGGACAGCTGGCAGCTTCCTAGGGGTAAGAACCTCAGCCGCCACCCCTGTGTGACCCCTCATCTATCAATGTGGGGAGTCCCCTGGTCACTGCCATCCTGGTACCCTGCAACAGTGGACACAGTCCCCTATGCGCAGTATTCTTTCTGCACCCAGGAATTTCACACAGACTCTGAAGTCAGCAGACACTGCAAGCCATAGAGCTCACTGCTGAACTCATCATACAACACCATTGCTGGGCTCCCCTCATCTGACTGGACACCCACCACCAAAAGCAAGAGCCTCCATCTTAGGTCACCTTCATCACCAGGTACCCAGTTTCTAATGCCACTCTTTCCAGCAGCTGCTAATCTGGCACACTGACACCCTGGTTATCCCTGAGGGTGGAGAAACCAGCTAACAGTCATCCCTACCAATTGGATGAGAAGGGAAGCAGAAAAGATACTGATAACCAACCAAAACAAGCCCTGTGTCTTCCTTCAAGATTTTCTCTCTCTCTCTCTCTCTCTCTCTCTCTCTCTCTCTCTCTTTTTCCCCCTCTCCCTCCACTTTCTCCTGCCCTTACATCCTCAACATATGTGAAACCAAGTACTTGGCATGAATTAGGATTTTGAGGTCTGGGACGACTGAATAGTATATTATATTTTGTTGTCATTCTTTTTTATTTTTTAATTATTTTTTCTTTTTTCCCAGCAATTTCTGCTATTTTAACATTTTTTAAATTTTTCTTGATATATATGTGTGTTTGTTTATGTACTCTACTGTCTTCCCACTTACTTGTCTACACAAAGGCACTTCTTCTCCTCTATCCTGCTACTAATCTTCCTCTTTAGATTTCTCTTTTACACATCCTAAGGTATAAAAACTCTATATCCTCACCTCCTACCTCCTCAGCATATTACCCTATTCCTCACCCTTGGTTCTTTGTCTACCATCAGAAACTGTAAACCCTTTTACAAACCTACTGAGTATATTGTAGATAATAATTGAATTCACCATTTCTGTACATTGAGAACAAATTATAAACATCTTATTAGAAAACATTTGTTTTCTTAGGGTGTATATTGTTTATATTGGGATATGATAACATTGTTCTTCCTCAAAGGAGAGGTATTGGATTCCTACAGGGGCATAATTAGCCTATAGGGTAAAATCAGTAATGCTTAGGATCCACAGTATTAGAAGGGAAGACATACAAGCAATATGAAAAGCCAAGGGAAAAAAGTGCCCCCAAACAATCAAGATACCACATTATTAGAATTCATGGCCAGCACAGCAGAAGAAATGACAGAAATGGAGTTCAAGATGTACATAATTAAAATGTTCTGCAAATTAAAGGATGATATAAGAGAGAAAATACAGGCAGCAAAAGATCATTTTGACAAATACATGCATAAACAAATATAGAAAGCAAAGATTATTTCAATAGGGAGGTAGAGGTTTTTTAAAAAAACAAACAGAAATCCTTGAAATGAAAAAAAAAAAAACAATAAACCAAATTAAAAGTTCAATTGAAAGACCACCAACAGATTAAACCACTTGAAATACAGGACTTCAGACAATGAAGACAAAATATATAATCTTGAAAAGAATGCAAACCACACAATGAAAATGGTGAGAAAGCATGAGCAGAACATACAAGAAATATGAGATAGCATAAAAAGATCAGATTTAAGAATTATTGGGATAGAGGAAGGCATAGAGTTCCAAACCAAAGGAATGAGCAATCTATTCAATGGAATAATATCAGAAAAAAAATTTCCAAACATGAAGAATGAATTGGAAAACCAAATTCAAGAGTTTTACAGGATGCCAAATGTACAAAATCACAACAGATCCACACCAAGACACATTATAATGAAAATGCCGAACATACAGAACAATGAGAGAAGATTAAAAACTATGAGAGAAAGGAATCAGATTACATATGGGGGAAACCAATTAGGATATCTGCAGATTTTTAAACCCAGACTCTGAAAGCTAGAAGATCCTAGAACAGCACATATCAAGCTCTGAAAGAAAATGAATGCCAACCAAGAATCTTATATCCAACAAAATTAAGCTTTAGATTTTATGATGAAATTAAAACATTCCATGATAAACAGAAGTTAAAAGATTTTACAACTCGAAAGCCTACACTATAGAACATCCTCAGCAAAATATTCCATGGAGAAGAATTGAAAAACAACAATGAAAATAAGCAAAGGGAGATTTTACACTAAAGGAAAAATGAATCAAAGGACAAACCAAGTCAAGTTAAATACCAAAAATAAACAAAATGGCTAGAAATACAAATCATGTCTGAATAATAATCCTGAAGGTTAATGGCCTAGACTCAGCAATCAAAAGACATAGTCTGGCAGATTGGATTAGGAAAAAAAAAGACTCAACAATATTCTGCCTCCAAGAGACTCATCTCATAGGAAAAGACATCCACAGACTGAAGGTGAAATGTTGAGAAAAATTATACCGCTTACATGGACTGTGGAAGCAAGCAGGGGTTTTCATTCTCATATCAAATAAATTTAGATTTCAAGCCAAAGTTAATCAAAAGAGACAAAGAAAGATATTTCATACTGCTTAAGGAAGCAATTAATCAACAAGACATAACAATAATAAGTTTATATGCCCCAAACAATGGAACATCTACATTCATCAAACATACTCTTCTAAGATTCAAGAGTCAAATAGACCACAACATAATAATTCTGGGTGACTTTAACACACCTCTTTCACCACTGAATAGATCTTCCAAACAAAAGTTGAACAAAGAAACTATGGATATCAATAATACAATCAAAAACTTAGAATTAACTGACATATATAGAATGTTTTATTCTTCAATGAATGGATACATTTTCTTCTCAGCAGCACATGGATCCTTCTCTAAAATAGACCATATGTTATGCCACAACGATACTCATAGCAAATACAGAAATGTAGAAATATTACCCTGATCAGGTCATAATGAAATGAAATTAGAAATTAATGATAAAATAAAAAATAAAAGCTACTTGAATACCTGGAGGCTAAATTATATGCTACTGAATGAACAATGAATTGTAAAAGACATAAAGGATGAGATTAAAAGATTCTTAGAGGTGAATAAGAACACAGATACAACATAACAAAATCCCTGGGACACTGTGAAGGCAATACTAAGGAGAAAGTTCATTGCATGGAGTTCATTTCTTAAAAGAAGAAAAAGTAAAAAAATAAATGATGAGCATTACATTTCAAAGCCCTAGAAAAAGAAGAACAAATTAACACCAAAAGCAGCAGAAGACAGGAAATAATTACAATTAGAGCTGAAATCAATGAAATTAAAACAAAAAAAAATAATTGAAGAAAATTGACAAACAAAAGTTGGTTCTTTCAAAAAATAAATAAAATTGACAGACTCTTAGCCATGCTAACAAAGAGGAGAGCGAAACCTCAAATCACTAACATACATGAAGAAAAAAGGAAATATCACAACAGACACTACACAAATACAGAAGATAATTAGAAATTATTTTGAAAACTTATACTCCAATAAAATAGAGAATATCAAAGGCATCGACAAATTTCTAGAGTCATATAATTTGTCCAAATTGAATTAGGATGATATACACCATTTAAACATATCAATTTCAAGTGATGAAATAGAAGATGCCATCAGACACCTGCCAACAACAAGAACAAAAAAGCCCAGGACCAGATGGATACACAGCCGAGTTCTACAAGACCTTTACAGAAGAACCAATACCAATACTCCTCAATTTATTTCAGGAAACAGAAAAAGAGGGAGCACTTCCAAACTCATTCTATGAGGCCAATGTCACCCTAATTCTAGAATCAGACAAAGACACATCAAAGAAAGAAAACTTCAGACCAATATCTCTAATTAACATATATGCAAAAATTCTCAAGAAAATTCTGGCAAATTGGATACAAATACATATCAAAAAGATCATGCACCACAACCAAGTGGGGTTCATTTTAGGGATGCAAGATTGGTTTGACATATGGAAATCAATAAATGTAATTCATCACATCACTAGACTTAAAGATAAGAACCATATGATCATCTCAATAGATGCAAAGAAAGCATTCAACAAAATATAGCACCTCTTCATGTTCAAAGCACTGGAAAAACTAGGAATAACAGGATCATATCTCAACATTGTAAAAGCTATCTATGCTAAACCCCAGGCCAACATCATTCTAAATGAAGAAAAATTGAAAGCATTCACTCTAAAAACTGGAACAAGACAGGGATGCCCTCTTTCACCATTTCTATTTGACATAGTTCTTGAAACACTGGCCAGAGCAACTATACAGACGAAAGAAATTAAAGTGATACAGGTAGGAAAAGAAGAACTCAAACTATCACTGTATACTGATGATATGATTATATACCTAGAAGACCCAAAAAATCCCACCAAAAAACTTCTAGAACTAGTAAATAAATTCAGCAAAGTAGCAGGATACAAAATCAACACCAATAAAATCAAAGGCATTTCTGCATATCAGTGAGAAATCCTCTGAAAGGGAAACAAGAAAAACTATCCCATTTACAATAGCATAAAAAAATTCTTGTGACTCAACCTACTGCAAGAGGTGAAAGACTTCTACAACAAAAATTACAGAATCCTAAAGAAAGAAATTAAAGAAGACCTTAGAAGATGGAAAGATCTCCCTTGTTCTTGGATTGGCAGAATTAATATTGTCAAAATGACCATACTACCAAAAGTACTATAGAGATTTAATGCAATTCCAATCAAAATCCCAAAAACATTTCTCATAGAAATGGAAAAAGCAGTCATGAAATTCATCTGGAAAAACAAGAGACCCAAAATAGCCAAAGCAATCCTTAGCAAGAAGAGTGAAGCAGGTGGCATCACTATACCAGACCTTAACCTAAACTACAGAGCAATAGTAACAAAAAAAGCATGGTATTGGCACCAAAATTAACTGGTAGACCAATAGTATACAGTAGAGGACACAGAGACTAATCCACATAATTACAGTTATCTCAATACTAGACAAAGGTGCCAAAAACATACATTGAAGAAAATATAGCCTCTTCAACAATTGGTGCTGGGAGAACTTAAAATCCATATGCAACAAAAGGAAATTAAATCCCTAACTCTCACCATGCACAAAATTCAACTAAAAGTGAATCAAGGACCTAGGAATTAAACCAGAGACACTGTATCTAATAGAAGAAAAAGTAGGTCCAAATCTCCATCATATTGAATTAGGTCCCTGCTTCCTTAATAAGACTCCTATAACACAATAATTAAAATCAAGAATTAATAAATGGAATGCATTCAAACTAAAAAGCTTCTTATCAGCAAAAGAAATAATCAATGAGGTGAATAGACAGCCTACAGTTTGGGAGCAAATCTTTATTCCTCACACATAAGGTAGAGCATTAATCACTAGGGTATATAAAGAACTCAAAAAGCTAAACACCAAAAAAACAAATAACCCAATCAATAAATGAGCCAAGGACCTGAACAAATACTTCTCAGAAGATGATATACAATCAATCAACAGATATATGAAAAAATGTTCATCATCTCTAGCAATTAGAGAAATGCAAATCAAAACTACTCTAAGATTTCATTTCACTCCAGTCAGAATGGCAGCTATTAAGAATACAAACAACAGTAAGTGTTGGTGAGGATGTGGGGGGAAAGGCACACTCGTACATTGCTGATGGGACTGCAAAATGGTGTGGCCAATATGGAAGGCAGTATGGAGATTCCTTGAAACACTTGTAATGGAACCACCATTTGACCCAGCTCTCCCTCTCCTTGATCTATACCCAAAGGACTTAAAAAAAACAGCATACCACAGGGACACACCCACATCAATGTTTATTGCAGCACAATTCACAATAGCTAAATTGTGGAACCAATGTAGATGCCCATCAGTAGGTGAAAGGTTAGGGAACCTTTGGTATATATACACAATGTAACATTACTCAGCATTAAAAGAGAATAAAATCATGGCATTGGCAGGTAAATGGATGAAGTTGGAGAATATAATGCTAAATGAAGTAAGCCAATCCCACAAAAACAAATGCCGAATGTTTTCTCTGATATAAAAAGGCTGATTCATAGTGGAGTTGGGACGGGGAGCATGTGAAGATTAGACAAACTATAGGTAGGGCAAAGGAGATGGAGTGGAAGGGAGGGGGTAAAGGGTGTAAAAAAGATGCTGGAATTAGATGGACTTCATTTCCCTAATTACATGTATGAAGACATGAATGGAGATCTGAAAAAATATGCTCCCTATGTTTAATATGAATTGTAATGCATTCTGCTGTCATATATAACAAGTTAGAATAAAAATAAAATAAAAACAATATGTATTTTGGTGCTGGGATTAGAAGTGAATCACTGTTATTTTGTGATTCACTCATGTTGTGTGTACAACAGAAGTTTACTTCTTTTATCACTGAGTAATGTTACACTGTGCCATCATTTGTGAGCCCATTAACATGTCGCTACAAATCTGGATTATTTCTAGGTTTTGGCAATTTGAAATAACTTACATACCAAGTAATTACTAACATTATACACCAAGTGTTTTTTTTTCTCCTGAGTTACTGTGTCAGAGTGGGGTTGAGGGGTTGTATGGAAGAGTAATGTAACTTTATAGGAAATTGCTAAACTGTTTTCTGAAGTGATTGTGCTATTTTATACCCCATTGGCGAAGCATGTGAGTGCCACATTCATGGTGTGATCAGTCACTGTGGTGGGTTTGTATTATCTTGTTCTAGTATCAGTTTTGATTTTCCTAATGATTAATGACATTGAGTGAGCACCTTTTCATGTGTTTTTCAGTCATTTTGAATTGCCCAAATATTTCATCATTTCCATTAGATTGTCTGTCTTCTAATTGGTGTCTAAATTTGCTGAATTTCCTTATAAATTCTGGGTGTGAGTCCTTTGTCAACTGTGTATGTTGCGAATCTTTCCTGCTATGATGCAGCTTCTCTCTTTTTTTCCCTTAGTGTTATCTTTCAAAGAGAAAAAAGGTTTTAATTTTGACGAAGTCTGAATTACCAAGTTTTCTTTTACACTTTGTACTTCCTGTCTTCTAATGTATTTTTTTGGCCTCACCAAGTTTACAAAAATGTTTTCCTGCATTTTTTTCTAACTTAGCTTTTATGTTTAAGTCAATGATTTAAATTAATTTTGTGAGTGGTGTGAGGTAGGGGGAAAGTTCTCTTTAAAACAGTTTTAAAACTGTTCACTTGTGCAAGCACCATTTATTGAAAAAGGCTTTCTTTTCCTTATTGGTATTTTAAAAAAATCAGTTGACTAGCTGGGCACGGCAGAGCACACCTATAATTCCCAGAGACTCAAGAAGCTAAGCAATTTAGTGAGACCCTGTTTCAAAATGAAAAATAAAAAAGGGCTGGTGGCGTAGCTCAGTTGTAATGTGCCCCCAGGCTTAATCCCCAGTACCAAAACAAAACAAAACAAAACAAAACAAAACAACTAATTGACTATATCTGTATATATGTTTATTTCTAAACTCTCTGATCTGTTTCTGTGATCCATATCTATGTCCTTATGCTATCATTGCATAAATCTTCTCATTTCTAGAAAAATTTAGAATATAATTATCAACTTATTCCAAGTAAAAATCCTGTTGGGATTTTGAATACAGTTATGATTAATTTGGGGAGAATGGATATCTTAACAATATTGAGTCTTTTGATTCATAACCATGGTATAATTCTCTACTTGTGTATGTATTTGATAATTCTTCAGCAATGTTTTTATTATAAAGATCTTGATCTTACACATTTTGTTAAAGTTTTTGCATAAACATATCATATTATTGATACTTTTCTGACAATAAAATTAAAATGATGGTTTTAAAATTTGCACTTTTCAATTGCTTATTTTTGATGTTATTTAGAAAAAACAACTGATTTTTGATGTGTATTTATCTTGATTCTTGAGATCTTGATAAATAAACTTATTAGTTCTTTTTAAAATTATAGTTTCTGTAGAATTTTTAATACATAATTACATTTTCTGCAAATAAAGATCATTTTCTTTTGTTTTTCCCAATGTGTATGCTTTTTATTTCTTTTCATTGTCTTATTGCACTCATCAGTTCTTCAGCGCTATGCTGAGTTGCAGGAGGTGAAAACAGAATTCTTGCTCTTTTAGATAAAAAGAGTTCATTTTTTCTCTCTCAATTCTGAAGTTAGCTGTGAGTTTCTTTCACAGACACATGCACAAAATTTTTGTTGGGTTAAGCAGATTTTTCTTCTTTTACTAGTTTACTGATAATTTTTACAATGGTATCAATTATCTCAGTTTTTTGATTCCAAAAAAATCTATTTTGCCTTCTTCTGGAAATTCAGGAAAACCAGATTTATATGTTTATCTGTTCCCTTTGAGATGAAATTCACATAATACATAACTTACCAACTTAAATTGCACAATTCAGTATTGGTTAGTACATCCACAATGTTGTCTAACTGTCACCTGTTTGTAGATCCAAAACATTTTCACCTTCACCAAAGAAGAGCTGGTACCTATTAAGCATTCACTCCTAGTTCTTCCCTTTCTCTGCTCACTGGCAGTCACTACTGTGTCTCTGAGGTCTTAACTATTTTGGATATCTTATATAAATGGAATCACACATTACATGACTTTTTATATTTGGCTTCTCTCATTTAACATAATATTTTTGAGGTTGATTCACTTTGCAGCATATATTACTACTTCATTCTTTTTATGGCAAAGTAATATTCCATTCTATAGATATACCATGATGAATTTATTTATTTATCAACTGGTGGGCACTTGGGTCGGTTTCCCTATTGGCTATTGTGTATAGAGCTGCTACAAATATTTGTGTAGAAATATTTGAATATATGTGTTCAATTCTTTGAGAAGTGAATTGCTGGATTTATGGAATATTCTATGTTTTACTTTTTGAAGAACCATCAAACTATTTTCAACAGTGGCTGAACAATTTTACATTCCTATCAGGAATGTATGAGGATTCTAATTTTTCCACATCCTTGCCAACACTAGTTATTTTTCAGGATTTTGAAATTCTTTTTATAGAATTAAATTCAATATATTTTATCCATATGTACATATGCATGCTTATAGTAGCACAACTCAGAATAGCCATGTTAAAGAACCATTTATAATGGATAAAGAGAACTTGGCCTATATAAAATGGAATTTTACTCACCAAGAAAGAATGTAATTATGTCATTTTCAGGAAAATGGATGGAGCTGGAAAGCCCTGTATTCAATGAAATAAGGCAGACTCAGAAGGTCAAAGTTTCATATGTGGAAAGGTGTCTCATGAAACTAGAAGGGAGAGGAAGAAGGGAATTGGGGGAGAAGGATGGGAGGAAAGTGGGAGGTACTGAAAAATTAAATTGACCAAATTATGTTATGTGTATGTATGACTATGTTACAACAAATCCCATTATTATATATAATTATGATCCTCTAATTAAAAATTATTGTTTTCATTATAGTCATCTCAGAGGATATAAAGTTGTATATCATTATGCATTTGATTTGCATTTCCCTCATAACTAAAAATATTTGTCATTTTGGTAGGCATTAAATTTAATCTGTAGATTGCTTGGAGGAGTCAAGATTATTGCCATCTTAACAAAATGTTTCAACCTATGAACACAGAGGTCTTTCCATTTATTTAATTTATTTTAGCAACTTTTGTTTTATAGGTTTCAGTGTACTTGTCTCGTAACTTCTTGATTAAATTTATTCTTAACTGTTTTATTCTTTTTGATGCTATTGCCAATGTAATTTTTTCTTAATTCCATCTTCAGATTGTTTATTACTAATGTATATACATACAACTGATATTTGTCTTTTGGTCTTATATATTACAACTTTACTGCATTCATTTGTTAAATCTAATAATTGTAGTTTTGTTTGTTTGTTTTTTATGATTTCCCACATACAAAACATGGCTTCTGTGAATAGTTTTAATTCTTTCTTTTTAATGAATGCCTTTTATCTGTCTCATTTCTTTGGTTTAAATGTCCAATATAATATTGAAAATGGGAAAAATAAGCAATTTTGTCTTTTTCCCCAATGAGTATAAAGTTAGCTGATTTTTATTTGTTTGTTTGTTGTGGTGGCACTGGGGACTTGCAACTGAACTCAGGACCTCCAGCATGCTTGGTAAGCACTCCACCACTGAGCTACATCCCCAGATCTTTTTATCTCTAATTTTTGAGATAGGGTCTCACTAAGTTGCGGAGGCTGACCTGAAACTTGAGATTCTTCTGCCTCAACCTTCAGAGTCTCTGCGATTACAGGTATGTGCCACAGTACTCAGGTACATCAGATTTTATAGATGTCCTTTCTCATGTTGAAGACTTTATCATGTTGAAGACTTCCATTTTAAATTTGTTGTACATGCTAAAGCATGTGTCAAATGCTTTTCTGCACCAATTTTGATGAAAATGTGTTTTATCTCTTTTTTCAGTTTATTAATACAGTATATAACACTGATTGATCTTGTGTATTGAACCATCCTTGCTTTCTAGGGATAAATCCCAAATGGTTCACCTTTATTTTTGAAGAGTATAGCTACTATCTATAGAATTTCAAGTTGGCAGTGTTTTCTTTCAGAAACTGAGATAATTTACTCTTATTTTTTTTAACTTACTTTGTTTTTCTGACATGAATTGTCATCATGATTTTTTCCTATAGTAGTTTAATAATTTCCCTTTTTTGTCACTGCATTTGAGTGGTTTATTGTAATGTGACATGACCTGATTTTTCTTTTTTTCTTCTACTCAAGGTTTAATGCACATTTTCTTGGATTTGTGGGATTATGGCTCCATTTCACTTGGAAATTTATTTTTCAATAAACCAAAACATTTATTCAAATCTTTCCTGTCAGGGTTTTTAGCACCCACCCCCCACCCCCGTTTCCTCCTGACCTGCAGGATAGATGAGGAAATCAACCAGGACGAGCTAAGAAAGGCAAAGGTCTACTGGCCGCCTGCACCCAGCCCTCAGGACAATCAGAGGCACCAGGGAGATGAGTCAAAGCAGGATCTCATTTATTGAGGAAGTACACACAGCTAATATAATGTGCAGGAACCAATCAGGATAAAGGTCAGAGGGGTGGAGCAAGTTCACATGTACACCCATCCCCTGGTCTGTAAGGGAAGGCACGAGCAGTCCACGCGGGCGAGGGCGGAAGAGTTTTGGACCTATCCTGGAGGTGGTCTGATTTTTCCATCACCACCCACAGCACCGCCTGGTGGCTGATCGCCAGGCGCCATCCCAGCCACATGTGCGGCCCCAAGACCGGGAAGCGGGCAGCAAGTCATGCCCTACAATTTCCCTTTACTGATTCCCTTCCTTTGAGATTTCAATTGCATATGTACTAAACTATAACATTGTCTCTCAAGTCACTAAGGAGCCATCATTTTTATAAATTAAATTTTAAAATTTATATATGACAGTGGAATACATTACAATTCTTATTACACATATAGAGCACGATTTTTATATCTCTGGTTGTATATAAAGTATATTCACACCAATTCGTGTCTTCATACATGTACTTTGGATAATAATGTCCATCACATTTCACCATTCCCTGCCCCTCTCAACCTTCTGCCCTATCTAGAGTTCCTCTATTCCTCCCATGCTCCTTCTCCCTACCTCACTATGAATCAACCTCCTTATTGTTTTTTGGGATTGGCTAACTTCACTTAGCATTATCTTCTCCAATGCCATCCATTTACCTGCAAATGCCATGATTTTATTCTCTTTTATTGCTGAGTAATATTCCATTGTGTATACAGCCCACATTTTTTTTATCCATTCATCTATTGAAGGGCATCTAGGTTGGTTCCACAGTTTAGCTATTGTGAATTGTGCTGCTATAAACATTGATGTGGCTAAGTCCCTGTAGTATGCTGTTTTTAAGTCCTTTGTGTATAGACCAAGGAGAGGACAGCTGAATCAAATGGTGGTTCCATTCTCAATTTTCCAAGAAATCTCCATACTGCTTTCCATTTTGTCTGCACCAATTTACAGTCCCACCAGCAGTGTATGAGGGTACCTTTTCCCCCACATCCTCACCAACACTTATTGTTGTCTTCATAATAGCTGCCGTTCTGAGTGGAGTGAGGTGAATCTTATAGTAGTATTGACTTGCATTTCTCTAACTGCTAGCTATGACGAACATTTTTCATATATTTGTTGAGCCATCATTTTCTGAAAACAATATTTTCTTTCCTCTCTGTGTGCTTCGATTTGTTTAGTCTGTTTTCTAATTTTTTCAAGTCACTTATCCTTTTTTCCCCCTAAAGCTTTTAATCCTTAAAGTGCAACAAGGCCTCTGTGTTCTTTGTTTTCTCTCCTTGTGCTTCAATCCCAAAATTCCCTCCAAGCCAAAATCCAGAGCAATTATAGTCGTCATCTTGTTTGATTCCCCTTCCCAGAGACCACAGTCTCATAGTGCTTGTGTCTAGAGCCTGATGGTAAAAGTCTCCTGTGCTTATCCAGTTTCAAGTGGTTTAAGACGGTGAGAAGATTTAGTGCACTTTGCTCCATCATGGCCAGAAGCACAAGTTTCCTGCTGCTTTTCCTCACTTAGAGCCTGATTGGCAACTTGCTTTCAGCTTTTTAACTGTGTCTAAATGGTTACTCAAATCTAAAATTGATCAATAAATTAGAAGCTCTGTCTCTATGACTTTGGAGATTTCCAGCAGGAACTAGAGGATGTTTGAACTAAAGAACTGCCTTGAACAAGTACAAAAATAAAATGACCTCTTTGGTGCAGTGGCACATGCCTGGAATTCCAGCAACCTAACAGGATCAGGCAGGAGAATCACAAGTTCAAGGCCAGCCTGGGCAGCATAGAAAGACCCTGTCTCAAAACAAAACAAAATGTATAAGAGAATGTCATTATGTCACTTCTATAGTTTTAATGTGCTCATCAGAACTCATGTTAAATTCCATCCTCATTATTACCTATTAACAGGTGGGACCAGGTAGGATTAAGAGGTGATTGGGTCATGAGGGAAGTGCTTTCATGGATAGATTAATCCACTCATGAACTAATGGTTAGGGAGTTAATGAGTTATTTTGGAAGTGATTTTACTATAAAAGGGAATGGTATTTGTTCAGCTTGCAATATTACAATGAAATGACTTATAAAGACAAAAAAATTTATTTAGCTCACAGTTTTGAAGGTTCAAATGCATGGCTCCTGCATTGCCTCAATTCTGTGGAGGGCAAGGGATGGTGGCACATCGTGACTGGAGCACATGGGAGAAAAGTGCTCACATCTCAAATGATGGCAGAAAGACAAAGATATAGAGACCAGTGTTCCTCAATCCCATTCAAGGGCAAGTCCCCCGTGAGTTAAGGCCCTTCCCTACTTCCTAAAGGTCCAGAGTACTGCCCAGGAATGAGTGGGTGGGTGGGTGGGTGGAAGTCCTTTAAAAAAGATGAACATTTGGGAGATACCACTTTATCCAAGACATGGCAGAAGCTCTCTCAGGCATGTTTGCTCTGTCCAGCCATGTGATACCCTTTGGCATATCAGGACCCAGCAGAAAGGTCCTCACCAGAATCATGAGCTAATCTCTTTACAAATTACCCAATTGTTATGGTTTAGATGTAGTGTGCCCCAAAAACTCACATGTAAGACACTGCAAGAAGGTTTGGAGGAGAAATAATAGCCTTAGCCTAATTAGTGAGTTAATCCCTGATAGAATTAACTGAAGTGGTCGGGTGTGGCTGGAGGAGCTGGAAATTGGGGCATGGCTTTGGTGTAAATATTTGTATCTGACAAGTAGAGTCTCTGTTTTCTGATCACCGTGATGTGAGCTGCTTCCCTCTCCTGTCATGATGTTCAGCCTCACCTAGAGCCCAGGAATGGAGCCAGCCTTCTATGAACTAAGATCTCTGAAACTGTGAATGCTGGAATAAAGTTTTCTTCCTTACAGTTGTTCTGATCAGATCCTTTGGTTACAGCAGCAAAAAAGCTGACTAGGGGCTGAGGTTGTGGCTCAGAGGAAGAGCACTTGCCTAGCATGCATGAGGCACTGGGTTTGATCCTCAGCACCACATAAAAATAAAATAAAGGTATTGTGTCCATCCACAACTAAAAAAAAAAAAAAAAAAACCTGACTAAAACACCAATCTATCAGCATTCAGTTATAGGGACATAAAATGGACTAAGATGCTCACACTCCAGTCAATTCTGTTGAGAACACATTCATTTTTATGCCACCTTCTCACAAGAAGCAGATCCTGGCTGTACATTTCTAAAGAACACTGTTGTTACCAACAGGTAAACCTGGATGACATTGTCTCATTGCTCTTACTCATATTCCACTATATATCTCTTTGAGGAGCACTATACGTAATTTGGTAAAAATATTATAAAATAAAAGAAGAACTATAATTTCAGAAGGAATAAAAGGACATTATCAACAAAAATTCATTATCATATATTGTGTCCCTGCTGTGTGGTAGGTCCTATATATATTTCTAATCCTTTTGACCATGCTGAAACAGAGAGTCTATTTCCATTTTACTGAGGCTGGAACAGGGAGATAAGGTACTTACAAGGCTATGAGATAGAGCCAGAATTTAAATGTCTATCAGAAGTGTTGTTCTTTCTACTATCTGATTGATATCAGTGGATACTGGAGAAGGAACAGAACCATGGGCTCCTGTTTATCTTCCATCTAACGCTTTGTGACGGGATGATTTCCATTCTCTAGCAACAGTTGCCGTTGTACTTATGCCACTAACTAATTCTGTTACTGAAGGCTCTGATAGAATTCCCACCCCAAGATGCTCACATCTTAGTGCGGTTTCCTTTATACTTTTGATGTGTCATCCTGTTCAGGTCCCAGTTTCTCCCCTGAGGATTTCATTTTCAGGCTTCCTCTCCCCATCAGTGACTTAGAAGAACAATGCAGAGATTCCACATGGAAAACCAGCAGGGATTCCAGCTTTAGCATGGATAGTGATGATATTACTCATCTGGTTAGACTCCCATTTTAAAATATGCAGGTCGATAATCATACTCAGTAAAGTTATATTTAATATAAAAGTTGTGTCTTTTGTTAATAATAAAATTAAGTAGACTGCAAAAACCTGTACACATGTAGCTATTCTAAGGCTTAATAAAATTTGTTATTTTCCTTTGCCTATGACATGGAATATGACGTGAAAATAGCAAGGTGCAGTTTGAAAACACTTTCAATAGTCGGGGATTGAAAGAAAGCATTTCAGGTACAGAAAACAAATTGAGTCTGCCTACAAATCACTTGCAGTATGAGATTTGGAGATCCTATTCAAAAACTGCATTTTTCTTGCTATTTTTCCAATTGACAGTCATATTAGCTCCTGGCTTTTTGTCAGTGGTCCATTCATACTTATCTCAGAAATGTACCTGAAAGCAAAGATATGCTATTTTTCTTAGTATTAAAAGGCACACTAAATTATTGCTTGCAGTCTCTGAATGGCAAGATTGCTTCATTTTAATTATTTATCACCACTTTTCTGGGGCTAACATGTTGTATTTTGGCCAGAGGTAATGAACCAAACTTTACAATCATGAATATTTCTAACAATAAATTAGGGATAGACAACACTCAAATAATTACGGTCCCTTTCCTATTTCTTTTACTTTCACTAGGCATTTAAAATTATCAGTGTAAAATGATAGTTATCTCTGTGCTACCTCTATTTTCCTAATATATTTTTAAGCTCCTTGGGGCAAGACTTTAACACTAATTACCTTTTCTTCTCCTGCAGCATTCTGACAAAGAGCAGACATTTATAATTTGTATATTAAAAGAAGCTCAAAATATTTCATTTCCTAAAATATGAAAAAAACGCACACACACACACACACACACACACAATATTAACTTCACTGTGAGAATCCTATGAGAGTTTATTGAATATTCTCCACTTTTATATATATATATATATACACACTTTTTTTTTGGCCAAAACTCCCCTAAAACTTAGAACAATAGAAAATATACAACAAATACCTATATTACTGCCAACTAGCGTTAACAAAGGTTAGCATTTGACCATATTTGTTTCCCTTAAATAGAAAAAAAAGAGCATTGCAGATATAGATAAGGTCTTTTTATAATGACCCCTGCTTTTGGTCTTTCTTTCTTTTCCTTCTTCCTTCCCTCCCTTTCTTCCTTCCTTTTCTTCTTTATTTTGTACATCCTTAGATGAGGTCTATTAAAGTATTCTTTTTTAAAATATGTCAATATGTTGGGTTTTTTTTTTAACTTCTCCTTAGTTTTGTGTTGGTTAGTATATAATCTTAAGTAAATAACAATTTTCTAAAGATGCTACTTAATTCTTTCTTGTTTTCAATTATTGTTATTTTTTTAAAGAGAGAGAGAGAGAGAGAGAGAGAGAGAGAGAGAGAGAATTTTTTAATATTTATTTTTAAGTTTTCGGTGGACACAACATCTTTATTTTATTTTTATGTGGTGCTGAGGATCGAATCCAGTGCCCCGTGCATGCCACAGAAGCACGTTACCACTTGAGCCACATCCCCAGCCCAACTATTGTTATTTTTTTAAAATATTTATTTTTTAGTTGTAGTTGGAGACAGTGCCTTTATTTTATTTATTTTTATGTGGTGCTGAGGTTTGAACCCAGGACCTTGCACGTGCTAGGCAAGCATACTACTGCTGAGTCACAACTCCAGCCCCTCAACTATTGTTATTGATACATCTTTGACCAGTCTAATTCATTCTATGTTAGCTAATAATATTTTTTCCTGTTTTAAAGTTTTTGATATTCCACATATTTGTTATGTTAGTTGTAATTTTTAAAAAATTTTTCTTATAGTAACAAGTCCAAAGCTTCTTTATTGGGTAGTTCATATATCTTTCATCAATTCTGGAAAATTCTGAGTTGTATCTTAAAATAGTACCTGTTCCCAAACTTTCTGTTCTCTGTCTGGAATAATGTCTAAATGAAAGAGATGTAGGTTGCATTTTCTTATTACATTCTCACTGTCTCGTTACTTCTCCTTAATACTTTCTAACTATTCAATTGTGTTGATGAATTGGATTAATTTCTTGAGTTTGGTCTTCCATTTTGCTAATTATTTCTTTAGCTGTGCCTAATCATTTTTCAGCTTATCAATGAAGGTTTTAATTTTATAGTAAAGATGAAATTAAATTTCTTCCTACAAGTATTTAATCAACTTAATTTTTTTTAAAGAGAGAGAGAGAATTTTTTAATATTTATTTTTTAGTTTTTGGTGGATTCAACATCTTTATTTTATTTTTATGTGGTGCTGAGGATGGAACCAGTGCCCCGCGCATGCCAGGCGAACGTGTTACTGCTTGAGCCACATCCCCAGCCCTAAATTTCTTATTCCATATATGAAGTATTCCTTTAAAAGCTCATATGTTGGAAACAATATCCCATGTAGCAATGTTCAGAAATGAAATGGTTAAATTATGAGAGCTGTAATCTAATCAGTGGGTTACTGTACTTGATAGATTGATAACTTGAATGATTATCGGGTATCTGTAAGCAGTGGAGTGTGGCTAAAGGAAGTAGGTCATTGGATGCCTGATCTTGGGGATTATATTTTGTCTCTAGCTCCTCACTCGCTCTCTGCTTCCTGGCTGCTATTGTAAAGGTTAAATTTAAGTTTTTCTCTCCTGTTAAATTTAAGTTTTGCTTTTCTGTAAGTTTAAGTTCTGTTTTCCTGGAACCCGAAACTTATGTTAAAAACGGTTACTTATGTCAAAATGTACCCTGACCCAACACCCCCTGACAAAACTGCATGATTATTCTGTAATGGTTATTTTGTAACAATCCCACCCTCGCACCCTAACTGCCATATGAACTTCCCTGTGTAAACACTGCATAAAAACTCTGCTTCAGCTGTACTCGGGGCTCTAGCTTCTCTCAGGAGAGCTCTGAGCCCCAGCATGCTGGTCTAATAAACCCTTTGCTTTTGCATGAGACAGTCTCTTGGTGGTCTCTTCCTCCGACGTTTGCCCGACCCTAACACTATGACAAAAACAGCTTTCCTCCACCTTGCTCTTTCACCATGGTGTTCTGCCTCACTTTGAACCCAGAGCTATACTGAGTGGGGCGAATCCAGAACTGACCTTTTGAAACTGTAGATAAAAATAAACTTTTCTTTCTCTAAGTTGATTTTGTCAGATTTCTTGATCACAGTAGCATAAAGCTGACTAACATAGAAATTGGTACTGAAAATGGGGATGTGCAGTGACAAACCTGACCATGTGGTTCAGAAAATTTTGGAATTAGTTTGCAGGAGGAGTTTGAAAGAGATTGAAGATGCAGGATAGAGAAGCTTTAGAATGCTGTGAGCAGTTTGATAGATGATTCTGGTGAGAGCTCAGAAGAGCATAATGATTATAGGAATGCAGACAGTAAAGACTGTGTTCATGAGCATTCAGAGGGGGATAAGACCTCCACTGGGAATTGAAGTGGAGACCATTTGTGTTACATTCTGGCAAAGAATTCGGCTACATTTTGCCCATGTCCTAAGACTTTTGAATTTAATGTGATGGAGTAACATTAATCACATAGGAGTGCCTAGGAAATTGTTTTCTCAGGATTCAATTCACCATGCTCAGCCACACAGAAACTTAGGGACTGATGCAGCCATCATCCAAAGAGACCTGGCTTCTGTTCAGCTGCAGCAGACCTTGGTGTCTTCCACATGCTTCTGATTCTGCAGGAATGCAGGATGCTGGAGTGAGTGAGTCATGGAGGTTTCCACCAAGATTTCAAAGGAAGGCCTGAGAGGTCAGCTTCACATTCATGAAGCTGTGATAGTGTAGCTGAAGTTGCAGTGAAAACTCCCCCAGAAATTAGGAGATGCTAGAAATGTAGGCCATCTGCTGAAGAAATCACAGGCTGTAGACAGAGCAAGCCTGAGAGAGGTTACATGGGTTACAACCAGTAAGGCCATAGTGGTGGCGCTGCCCAAGCTCTCTTCTTCAAAAGCTAGTTCAAAAGTTGTGTCAATCCTATGTGATCAGTGTGGTCTCTTCTCAACGGAATTTTCACTTTTATACCCTTGAGTCTACTATGGGTGTGGTCTTGATGATGGTCTTTCTGAGATGCCTTCAAGATATGTTTTCTATTGTTTCTCTGAGGTTACTTACCTTCTCTTTAGTGGAGGTAATCTTTTTAGAACCACATCTTCCTTAACAACACATCTGACCTTAATCCCTACTTCCTTAACACCACATCTGACCACCATGTGCCCTGGATACCAGACATGGAGCTCCAGGACTTTGTTTGCCTATCTAGATTTCTGTCTTGTTTTGGTCCCATCTTTTCTTTCCATGTCCCTATTCTTCCCTCTCGGATTGCCATTTTATATTAGATGTA
Organism: Callospermophilus lateralis; assembly: GCF_048772815.1. Classification (NCBI taxonomy): domain Eukaryota; kingdom Metazoa; phylum Chordata; class Mammalia; order Rodentia; family Sciuridae; genus Callospermophilus; species Callospermophilus lateralis. The sequence goes on along the minus strand of NC_135310.1, from coordinate 23,423,547 downwards.
TATAACTTGATTTTGATCTTTACAAATGCTCACAGACAAGAGTTTGCCTTGAATCTCAGAGGAATCTTTGAACTTGAACTTTCAGGTAATATTGGAACTGTTAATACTGTAAGGAATCTTGGAGAAGGACTAAAAGCATTTCACATTGTGAGATGGACATGACCTTTTTGTGGCCAGGGGCAGGAAATTATGATTGGAATATGAGAGGTTTCCCAAAAAGTTTATGTGGTAATTCAGGAGTATTAAGAGATAAAGCAATTAAATTATGAGAGCTGAAACCTAATCAGTGGGTTAATCCATTTGATGGATTAATAATTCAACTTGATTACTGGGTGTTAACTGTAGGCAGGTGGTGTATGACTGGAGGAAATAGTCACTAAGTCATTATCTCTCTGTCTCTATCTGTATCTGTCTCTCTCTCCCTCACTCTCTTTCACTCTCTGCTTCCTGGCTGCTGTGAACTAAAGAGCCTTCTTCAACCATGTTTTTGAACATGATGTTCTGCCTCATCTCAGGCCCATGTCATCTGACCATGAGCTGAACCTCTGAAACTGTAAGCTCCAAGTAGACTTTCCTCCTCTAAGTTCTTTTTGTTAGGTATTTTGGTTGCAGTGAAATAAAAATGATTAACACAACTTTTAAACTAGCTTTGATAATTTTACAATCTCAAGTTCTTAGAGCATTATATTTGCTTTTGATTGTGTCTGCTGGATTCTGCTTGTGGAAAGAAATTTTCTTGTATGCTTTGTAAGTCAGGGCTGTGAACTTTACTGGGGCATAATTTGTAGGAACTTGTATAGTTTGATGAGGATGCATTTTTTTCAAAGAATGTATACATTTCCTTATGTAGGGATTATTGCCATCTTGGGACAATTTTTATATTGATTTCTTACCCTAGGGGTTCTCCAATGACATACATAGTGCAAATTCAGCTCTAAACTTTTAAGCTGGAAAGCTCAGCATGAGTAATTTGGAAAAAAATTGGGGGAGAAATAAAAAACAAACAAACAAAAAACACTAGTCCCAGGAAGTCAGGAGACCTTCTCATTTTCCTGGAATGATGGATGATATTTCTCCAAATACCATTTTATGCAGCCTTTGGCCTATCAAAAGTCCTGGATTTCTGAGAAGGAATTGATTCTATTTCATTACCTATATGTATCTAGGCTTTTATTCTGATCTGTGAGGCCCAAGTCTCTTGGTAACCAGGATATGTACCTTCATTCCACATAGCCACAGCATAGCCACACCATCAACTTCTGTTTAGTGTTTTTTCTTTTTTTTTTCTTTTCTTTTCTTTTCTTTTTTTAAGTATCTACTTCATTTGGGCCCTTGGGAATTCATAGTTTTGGGACACATTTGTTATATTTTCCAGAATTTCTGGTGCTTTTTAAGGGGAGAGAAGGTTTCCAGTTACTGATAGCATACTGCATTGCCAGAAATGGATGTATCTATTGGGTTTTCTATATAGATGATCTTATTTTTTACATCAGATGACACTTTTATTTTTTCCTTTCAAATATATGTATATAATTTTCTCCTTATTTAATTTTCCAGGAGCTTCATAATTCAGAATTATGTTGGCTGAAGGTTTTGAGTAGATTTCTTTAATCAAATGAAAAAAGATGCTCTTAAATCTCAATTTCCTAAGTTTTTAGAAAAATAATAAATAGATTTGAATTAAATGCATACTTTTCCTGAATATGTTAAAATCATTTTTCCCTACATTAAGCTCTAAATTTTCTAAAGCTGAGAGTTTTTCCAAACTATCAAAACATTGTTGGTTTTTCAAAAGTTGGATTATATTTCACTTCTGTCATGGATTCAAACTGATCATGATATAATTTACCCCTCAACTTTTTACTTCGAAAAATTTCAAACATATTAAACAAAGTACAAAGGGGGAATAATATAGTGAGAAAACATATACTTTTCATACAGATTTGTTAACTTTTTGCAATTTTTGCACCTCTCTCCTCTATTCACACACACACTATATATATATTTACATTTTACTACACCATTTGAAAGCAGTTTGTAGTTATTGTTAGAGTTCTAAATACTTTAACATGTATTGCCTAATAATATTCTCCAATATAGCTATAATACTTCAATTGTGATTAAAAAATATTAAAAAGAAATTTTTGGAAAGAATTCATTAAATTTTAAATTGTATGCCATTCTATTGTTCTGTTTCATCCTTCCCGAGACTTTAATAATTCCTTTGTCTAGTGTATCCATGCTGTATATGCTGTTAGACAGATCTATATTATTGGATCAGCTGTTGTTATGTCACAAAGTTTATGCTTGAGAATCTTACTGCACTTAATAATGGCTCCATAGTGCAAAAGAAGTGATGCTAGACATTAGGACATACCAAAGAGAAACCATAAAGTGCTTCCTTGATAAAGTAAGAGTTCTTTACTTTATCATAGCATGTATGTATGGGGGAAAATATAGTATATATAGGATTTGATAATATTTACATTGTCAGGAATCTACATTTGAAATGTATCTCCTGTAGAAAAGGGATGACTATCATGTGCAGTCTTTCACAGTGACACAGTGACAAAGCATGGCCATGAATTATATGACTGAGGTGGGGCTGGGTGAAGAATAATTAGAGATAAAAAGTGCGGGGTCCAGCCCCAGCGGGGTCCAGGGAGTCCTGAAGGAGGAGTGGCGTCGGCGAAATGATGAGACAGGAGTCGTTCCGTTTGAGCAATCTCCAGAGAGAGAGCTAAAGCAGCTTTCTCCGGGTCCCCTTTTTATTACAATTTTTCTCATCATTATAGATTCACAATACGTCATTGATTATATAATTTAAAACTTTGCCAAGACATGACATTTCCTTAACCATGATTGAGAGCACACCGATCTACATTCTTCCAGGATATGACCCCCAGCCATACAATCATCAAAGTACAGAATCATCAATAAAACATGTCACCAATTTACATCCTTCAGATTTTCCCAAGATTTACTATTTTTCCCAAGATATGTTATTTCCTTATTAACTAATGCCAAACTACGTAACCAGACTCTAAGTCTTTTAGCCAATCATTAACCTAAAGTACACTTGTACTTTATTTCTAATTCAAAATTCCCATCTAAAAAAGTCCCTTTAAATCTTATATTTAAAATATCTTAAAGTTTATGAATCATCCTTAAAACATATCAGAAACCTATACAACTAAAGACTTAAGAATTTCTAAACTTAAGAATCTAAATAAAATAATATTTTTAACATTATTCTAAAACTGTGTCTTATAAAGCTATTTTAATTGATTCCTAAATTTATTCTCATAAAATTGGTTGAGCTGCTTTCTCGAAGAGTTTCTTTGTTTCTCAGTCAAGGTACACTAGTTCTCAAAGAGTTTGTTTCTCAGTCAAGGTACACTAGTTCTCAAAGAATTTGTTTCTCAGAGGATGATTGTTGTCCATTATTAGGTTTGTCCACAATGTACTAAGATAGAAGAATAGCCTTTTACTTTGTCCTTGATATGCTGAGGGGTGGGTAGAACGGCCTCCAAGGCATGAACTACCTGTTCTGTTCTAGCCATCTGAAATTTAATTTGTTTGGCATTTAACATACTCATGCCTCCTGTGAGAAACATAAGCATGAAAATGCAAAGTCCCAATTACATAAAAAAGGGTCTCATGGTTTCGGTTACCCACCAACCAGCGTGGCTTTGCCAGCATTCATCCTCACTGTGACCCTGTCAAGACAGTGGGAGAGCGGCTTTGCCAACACTTTTTCTCACTGTGACCCTGTCAAGACAGTGAGTGGGGGATCGCCTCCACCAAAAAAGAACTTAAGAACCTAAGAAGTATAGCCAGTGGATATTGAAATCATCGTCAGTTATGCCAGGACACACGGTGGAGACATAGGCAGCAAAGTAGGCACTGAATGAAGATCAGATTACCGTATATGATGCAAATGAGAATGATTGGGGGTTTGAAGTAGGTTAGTATGCAATTCAAAGGAGCAGGTGAAATTTTTGTTGTTCTTTGTTTTCAAGTAGGAAAAAGGATTTTTTTCTGACAGTATCTAGGCACACTGACTATACTGACTGAATGCTTCCAGGGTTAGATATTCTAAAGAAAGGCTTCTTTCCAGGTCTGGTTTCTTCTCATTGATTATATTCCTTCAGTGTCAAATTCTTTCTGTCTGACACAAAGAAGTTCTCTTGGTAAGTCACATATAGCTCACATATAGTAGTTAAGATCTCCAATTTCTTCATATGTTTAAAATAAATCACACGAAGCAATTTGGTTGCATGTCTGCACTTTGGTAAAATATATAACTTTCCCTTTAGCCTGCATCATGAGAGTCAATACTAACCATTGCACATGCATCACACAGAAGTGGGGAGAAATAAGTTTCTCCTCGAGCTGAGGTCACTGCTTCTTTCCATAGGAGAACACTAAAAATCTCTGTGCGGAAGCTCTCCCATTAAAGTAACATATTTCAGTAGAGCAGTTGGGTTATACAGTATTCATTGACAAGTTTGAAAGAAATCATTGTGGTCACATTATCCTTGGGAGCAATGAACACAGGCTGGTCCACATTTGGTTCATATTAGGCCTGTGTTAGAAGAGAACTGATATTGGGTAATTGACAATGTTCAACATTTGCCAATGCTTGGAATAAAATATTAAAACAGGAGCCACATTTACTCTGGGCAGGAGAAAGAATAGTGTTTCTGAAAAAAAAATTAAAAACTTTGATAAAATGAATATTCTTTAAGAGAATGATAAATTATCATAAATAACTTAAAAGAAGCAAAGTGAAAATCTTCAAAGAACAATAGCCACAGAAGAAATAAAATTTGAATCAAAATCCTCCTGCTCCTACTCATTCATCCCCCAAAATACACTCGTTCATGTTTATAGACAAATTTTTTTTATAAATTTAAAGAAAAGTCAGATCTTATAGAAATTAGACCTATAAAAAATCTGTAAAGGTTTGAGGCTCTCTGACTCATTTTTATTATCTTGTTATAAAAACTGGTAAAAGTACAAAAAAATACTATTGTGAGCTAGGAAATTGAAACTAATAGCATCATAAAATAACTATCATAACCAGGTTGGTCTATTGCAGAATGAATAGGTCAGCTTCAGAATATCTGTCAATGTAATGCTCCACATCATCTGGAAATTGATAAGGAAGAGACATATGCAGGAAAAAAACACATTTGATAAAATTCAGGGTTAATGTATGATAAATCTGTCAACAATAAATCTTTTAGCAAAATAAGAGGAAAGTGAAACTTTCTCAATTCAGCAAGGGGTATCAAGTATCAAAAGAAAAAATAACATTTAATGGTCAAATGTTAGAACATATTCTTGTTACATTCAAGAACAAGCCAAGATGCTTGCTGGCCCTATAACTTTTTACCTTGGAAGTGGAGGTCCTCATCTTATACTCTATACCTTCAACAACAAATAAAAATACAATGGGAAAAATCAACACTATAAAAAAACTATGTAATTCCTTTTTGAAAACTAGTCTCAAGTATGGTTAGTGGAGGGTTTAAAAAGATCAACTTCACCACCAGGGGATAAACGAAACCAAAAGTGAGCTTGGTTGAATATCTAGAACATTTTTATGTGTTTATTTTTATGTGGTACTGAGAATCAAACCCAAGGCCTCACCAGTGCAAGGCAAGTGCTCTACCGCTGAGCCACAACACCAGCCCCCCCACCCTATCCCCCCGCCCCTGAACATTTTAAATTTCTTATTCTGCAGTATTCTGGGAAGAAGGAGCTTAGTAGGGTTGATCATAATAATACCAACTGGTCTTTGAGATTGGAAGGCCTTTCCTTGTCATCTACCTGGTTACCTTCCCCAAAGACAGTTCCTTGAATTTCTTACTGTGTCTCTCTGATCTCCATCTCCAGGGCCTATCACAGTATTTAGAATTTGGGAGAGGACACAGCCTGTCTTTCTTTCTTGAATGGCTGGAAGAGGAAGACTCTTCATGACCCATCTTTTTATGTACTTTTTGTATAATCGGTCACCTGATGCCATCTATTGAAAGTGTTTTGTGAGGTGCTATATTCATGTGGAAGGCTGATGTTACAACTATGTACTACACAATGATACTCAGTCAAAAAATAAGATAATTTATAATACTCAGAAGGGACTATTTCTCTGACGATGCTTTCATCCAAGGATACTGGCTTTGTGATGAAATGTGCTTTTCCCAGGAAAAAGCTGAGTAGGACTGTACTTCAAAATACTAACATGAGGACTATGGATGACTGAAAATATGCCCGTTCAAAGATGCTTCGTAGGCCTTTAACATAGAATGTGAGTCACAGAATTGGTTATTCTTTTGGATACTTCTCTTAAGTTTTGTTCTGCAGTAATCAAAGCAGGATTGCATTTCCTACTTCTGTTTTTGTCCTCCAATGATTGCTCTGAGTTGCTTCTGACAGAAGATTGCCTTTTATAAAATGCCTCAATCCCAGGAAGGGAGGTAAATTCTGTCACATCACTTGTCCTATCCCTGTAGCACCTGCAGCTTTGCTGTTCCCCTAATTGGTTGCCCCTTTTACTTTATGATACCCAAAGGACTTAAAAACAGCATACTACAGGGACACAGCCATATCAATGTTTATAGCAGCACAATTCACAATAGCTAAATTGTGGAACCAACCCAGATGCCCTTGAGTAGATGAATGGATATAAAAAAAATGTGGCATATATATACACAATGTAACATTACTCAGCATTAAAAGAGAATAAAATCATGGCATTTGCAGGTAAATAGATGGAGTTGGAGAATATAATGCTAAGTGAAGTAAGCCAATCCCCATAAACCCAAAGGCCAAATTTTTTCTTTAATATGAGAATGCTGACTCCTTCTTCATCTTAATTGGTAATAAAAACAATATATTCCATTTATGCATTGTTATATACTTTGTAATTTCTCAGACTTTTTTTTTCAAATTAAAACAAACAAACGAACACAACTCACTGTCCCACCTTTGAATAAAATTTTATTTGGAAACTTAAAATAAATAATCAGATTCAGGGCCTGAATGCTCTGGTTAATGTGTATGGTAGATGGTAAGAAAAAGTGCTAGGGCCTCTGCCTTTCAGAGTTGCATACATCAAGTTTTGAAATCACTGACACGTATTGTTATCACAACTCTTCAAACCAGATTGGAAATGGATTTTTAATTCAAAAGTTCCAGGCACCTGAATTTAAGCAGTTTACCCAAAGTCTTGAACCTAGCCTGTAATCAAACCAACACTGGGGCCTATATCTCATCGAACTAACCCAGTACTCTTTACATCAACATGATAAGTAATTCCAGCCTGGGAAAACTGAATCTTACCTCTGAACTGAGTGACCCTACATATATTGTCATGAAAGTCATCATACTCATAAACATTTTTCTTCAATAAAAAATGTGTCCAACGGGTGAAATAAATTATAGTACATCCTTTCAATGGACAGTTTTGAAGTCATTAAAAAGAATGAGACACTTTATATGTACTGATATAAAATAATTTTGAAGACATTGTTCCATTTGAAGAAGACAGTACAGTTCCATTTATATGGTACATAGTCTACTATTATTTGTGTAAAAATGCAAGTTTACTTAAATATATTTATGCATGTTTATGTCTAGACTATAATAAAAGACTATACCAGAACCTGTCGACACTTTCATTTCAGGAAAGGCACAAGATGACTGAGGATTAGGAATGGAAGGGAGAATTCCTTTCACTGTATATTACCTTTGGAATTTTGTACCTTCTGTGTTTTAATCATAATTAAAAATTATTCTATATAAACAATAAGTTTTGTTAAGGGCTGTTTTCTGACCACAACCACACCAGGTTTCCCATTGTACATTCTCATTGTACACCATATCTTTAATTTATTCATCAGTTTGCATTTATTCAACCATTTTTGTGGTTACTCAATTGCTATCAATCTTTCACAAGACTGTAAGTTGTCAATAGTCAGGATCATGTCTTTTTTTCACTCATTTTTCCTATCAGGAAAAACTGTTGAAGACTTGGTTAAGGGCAAAGAAACTACTGGATGTCCTTAGACTAGAGTAGGGTATTGACCCTTCAAAGATTATCTAACTCTCTAGGAGTCTGTCAGATTATTGTTCTACTGTCAGCAACTTTATTGCTTTGTATGTATAGAAGTTAAGTTACAGAGAGTGATGACAATGATTCTTGTTTATAAGAACACACAAAACTTGCTTGGTAGCTTCTAATTGAAAAGATGACACTTGAAACACTGCATTTTATTAGCTTTGCATTTGTTCAATTTCAGCCTTCCTGATTCTGTCTATGTATCTATCTTTCATTTACCCTTCAAATTCTCTCTTGAATGACTTTTTAATATTTTAATATTCCTTTTACTTACTGTATATTACTCAAAATGTAAACAAACTATCTGTTCAAGGAAAAGACATCTATGCTAGAAACTGAACATTTGGCTCATGAGAGATTAGGAAGATGTTATTCATCTTCAAATGGGAGCAGGTGTCTCCACAATAAAGGATACAAACAGCTCTGTGTGGAATACCCTTAAAATATGAATAGTAAATGGTTTGGGGAGGAAAAGGATATATTCCTTACTACTACAGTATATGTACAGTATAATTTCAATACTCAAGAGACCCTTACTGTGTAGAAACACTGAATCATTGAGAAAAAAAATTAATATTTCCTTTGAATAAAGTTTCTGATATGTATGCATTTTGTAGTTAAAATTCAGAATTTTAGTTTTGAAAGAAAGAAATTCCTGAGTCTTTCATAGCATCAAGCACATAAAAGATGTTCAATAAATATTCGATAAGTAAATAAATAATAAATGGTAGAAAGGTAATAATTAAACTTTTTATTTAAAAAAAGATCACTGAATTTTAATACTTTGAGTATGACCCCCAAAAATGCCACCCTACCTCCCCCCACTTTTTTGTGGAATTTGAAAAGTAGGCATTATGGAAATATTCTAAAAACCAGTGTAACCCATTTTGAGTGTTATGCCTGTGCTCTTTTATTTCTTTTTAAGAGAGGAGACCTTGGCCAGAACACATCTTGCACCAGCCAGCAGCAAAGGAGGGCTTGATGATCCTGTCGTACTTTGAGAAAGAGAAAAGGTCTAAGTAGGCAACTTCCAAATTCCCTTGATTACAATTTATATGGATGAGGATGGTTGCTTGCAAATAACAGAAAATCAATTTAAACTGCTCTAACCAAAGAAGAAAATTTATTGGAGGAAAAATGAACCATGTGGTTAAATTTGAGGACAATGAAGTGATTAGACCTTGGGAATCAAACTAATGATGTAATACTGCAGGGCACCCAGATGGCCCTGGCTCCACATCTCTTTTCTGCCCGTCACTCTTGCCCATCTCTTTCTTTGCTCTCAGTGTTTTCTTATCAGCTGTGTGGCCTCGGATTAAATGGCTAGTATCTTCTATTCCCACGTAGCAGTTACTTATGGCAGACTAGTGACCCAGTGAGAAACAGATTCTTTGCTCTTGCAGGATAAGGAATTGCTTTTCTGAGTCCCAGGAAAGAAACTTATTGCCCATTGGTGGCAGTTACCCAATCAATCAGACCACTGGGCGAGGGAGTGTGGCCAGCACACTGCAGGAATGCATCAGCTTCTGAGTAACCTTGGATAGCAGCAAAAGGCCATTTCTAGGAAAGTAGAATTAAATGATTCAATAAGTGTTCACTAGAGTGACTTTTAAAGTCTATTTGTTGAAAAAAAAAGACCCAGCAACCTAGCAAACTAGAAATCATAAAACAGAGCAAAGGCACCCTCTGCTAATTAAGAAAGGGAATGAAGAAGGTAAAGTTGTGGGAGAGCAGAATAAATGAGACTCAGAGGGAAAATGGAAAAGGTAGAAATTTTCCAGTGGGGTCATAATAGTGTTTGCATTCTCCTAAAGGTGTTTAGAGGTCTAATGAGCAAAGTTTAAAAAGTATTTTGTCAACTTTTATGTACTGTTCAATAGAAATTTCTGCAATGTGTGAAATTTCCCATATCTGCACTATCCAGTTCGGTAGTTCACCAGCCACATGTGGCTACTGATGTTTGCAATGTGGCTAATGTGACAGAGATGATGCATTTTATTTAATTTTAATGCAAATAGTCACATAGGTTCAGTGGCCACCAGTTTGGATAGTGCAGCCTCATACCTGAAGGACGGATATGCAAACTGTCAACAGCACCTCTATATAAAAATAGAACTCTGAGTGCCAGGCGTGATGGTGCACACCTGTAATCCCAGTGGCTCAGGAGGCTGAGACAGTAGGATTGTGAGTTCAAAGGCAGCCTCAGCAATGGTGAGGTACTAAGCAACTCAGTGAGATCCTGTCTCTAAATAAAATACAAAATAGGGATTAAGATATGGCTCAGTGGCCAAGTGTCCTGAGTTCAATCCCTGGTTCCAAAATAAATAAATAAATAATAAATAAATAATTATAGATAAATAAATGAATAAATAAAAATAGATAAATAAATAAAAATGAAACTCTGAGTATCTGCAGCAATGAGCTCAGGAAACCAAGCCCCGTAAGCCAGGCTGCTACAAATCAGGCTTATGGGTAGTGAGACCATTAACTCTAGCAATAATCCAGTAAGTCAACAATGACAATGGCCAGGACTTGATAAATAACTGTAATAACTAAGAATTTTCCTAATTTTTGGTCTCCACTTCTGATACAGGACCAGGGAAGACCTAATATGCATAACTAGCCAATTATATAAAATACACCTTTAACTAGGCAGCCTGCAGATGGTCTCCATGCCCACAACCTGTAATCAGGGCATACCCTTCACCTCTTTTGTCTGTTAGAAGTGGGCCCACTCTTCCACCTGAGTTTTTGCCCAAACATAAGTGAGTCCTTTGCTATAGTAAACTCAGAATGAATAGCTTTGCTTATTCTTGTGTGATTGATATTTATTTGCTTCCACATAGCATTGATTTAGTTAGTGACTCTTATTTATTTCTGTGTCTATCACTTACTTGGTCTGGCATGTGATCCTCAGTACTGGACTTTCATGGTATCTATTTATGAAAAACAAAACAAAACTGAAAAGAGCCCTAGTAAATGAAGACACACATTCAATTATCCCTTATATTCGTTACATGTGCCTATTGTTAAATGTATGGATTAGAATTGGCAGATTTAGTAAATTAAAATATAGAATTCCCAGTTAAATTCAGATTTAAGATAAACAACAAATTCGTTTTAGTATAAATATGTCTCATGGATTACTTGTCCTATTGTGCAAAAATAGGTTCATTATTTATCTGAAAATCCAATTAGCTTGGCATCCCATATGTTGTCTGGCAGCCCTAACTGTGGCTTCTTCTCCTGAAGGGTGGTGACATCTCCAGGCACAGCCATGTCTCTGAGTATGCCACACACCTGCAGTCACCTGGTGAGTTTCACCCCCATTTCTGAAGGGCACAAAGGTCAGGAAGAAGAGAAGATAGAACCAGGAACGTTCCCAGATATCCTACTTTACCAGGTGCCCTTTCCTATGGAGATAAAAGAGGAAAGCAGAGCAGAGCATTGGTGAGCTGGGCATTTGCTCAGGTAGGGCAGGGGTTTAGGGGTGAACAGAACTCCCTGAGAGCAGCCTTGTAGCCCCCATAACATCTGTGCTGTGGTGGTACAGATCTTGCATAGGATTCTACAACCTCTGGATCCTTCCTGGGACTCAGAATGCTTCATCTCACTGAGAGTTAATGAGCTTCAGAATGTGCCTTATCTTTTTTTAAAATTTTTTTAGTTGTTGATGAATCTTTATATTATTTATTTACATGTAGTGCTGAGAATAGAACCCAGTGCCTCACACATAGCCGTAGCCCTGTCTTATCTCTTTGATCCTGGCTTAAGAGAACTACAGGGCTCTTCCATTTTAATAATGGGATGCTACTACATGCCAGGCACTGTTTCAGTTGCTAGGAATTTTACTGAGAATAAGATAATAAGATACTGGTTTTTGTATTCCACAAGAAAGACAATAAATGAGTAACTAATAAATGATTATAGATGAGCCTGTTATCAATAAGAGACAGGAATACAAATTAAGAAGCCTAAGTAGGAAGGGAGTAGAGTCAAATGACAACTCTTTCCCCAATTCATCAAAATGACCTGCTGATTACGCAAAGCTGAGTTGACCACTCCTGCAGGAATGTGAACACTAAACCTTGACAAAGTCTAAGAAGTGTCTCGAAGCTGCAGGGAAAGACAGGGATGTTGAGGTCTGTTAAGGCAGGACCTTCAGTGTTGGGCCTGGTTAGAATAGTTGAACATAGGGAAACTTATGTTTGAAAGAGCTTTGAACTGTGTTTGATGGACCCAGGTGAGTAATCTATTGCTCTGAGACAAGGGGCTTTACTCAAATGAAGGCTGGTGTCATTCTGATAAATGGATATTAGGAAGCTCATGAAATAAGCAACAACCATTATGATCAACTTTCTGGATCAGAGTTTCCTGGGAGGGTGACAGCCTGTTGCTGCAGTGAGCTATGTGGTTGACCTCAGTTGAGTGCTGGGCTATTTTAGTTGGTGGGATTTGGGAAAGCCTGCCTACTGGTGAAATGGGGAAGAGACCTGGTTTAGGTGAAGAGTGAGCCATGGGCAGTTCTGGGAATCCAGCATTCCAGCCAGAAGGAGCAAGGACCAAGCTCTTAAGGTAGGAAGGATTCAGAGTGTCTAAGCAGCAGCTAGTGGGCATGGGGCTGGGGAGCCTCAGAAACAAGGGGAAAATGACTAAGAGATTAGGCAGGATCCAGCTTGTTCAGGACTTTCCCCAACTCTAGGGAGGAATCTGAGTTGAATTCTAAGTAATAGGGGAAGTCATTGATGGTATATTAAAGAGGAGTGATTTGATTTTCAGGATTAAAGGCCATTTTTTTTGTATTTTAATTTGTTCTTTTTAGATATATATGACAGTAGAGTATATTTTGACATATTATAATACATGGAAAATAACTTACTCTAGTTGGCAGGTAGGACACTATTTCATTGACCCATTTGAGAGAAAAAGTGGCTTGGTCTTTGGTCCTATCTGTGGAGGTGATAAGAAATCACCTGTGTAGATACAGTTTGAAGTCAGATGGACAGGATGTGGAATGTCAGGGAAAAAAGTATTTAAGAGTAACTACCACTATTTCAACCTGAACAACTGGGTGAAAGGCTGTATCATAGGCAAAATTGTGTTCTCACCAAATTCATATGTTAAAATACAAACATTTCATGTGACTGCATTTGGAGATAGGGTCTCCAGGGAAGTAATTAAGGCTAAATGAGGTCAAAGGGCAGTATCCTAAACTGATGGAGCTGAAGTCTTTATAAGAGGAGGCACCAAGGAGCTCTCTCTCACCACAGGGAGACATGGTAGGAAGAAATTGATTTAAACCTTGAAGAGGGTTCTTGCTGGAACCTACCCTGATGGCAACTTGATCTTGCCTTCCAGCCTCCAGACCTATGAGAAAACAAATTTGTTGTACAAGCCGCCCAGTCTGTGGTCTTTTGTTATGGCAGCCCTTGGAAAGTAATACATAATATAATGATATACAGCAAACAGGAAAGAATAGAATTGGGCAGGGTGGAAGAGTAGGGTAAAATTCAACAATTCTCTTTGTGGAGGAGGTAGTTGAGTACACAAGTCTTAAGCCCAGGATATAGGTTGTTGAAACACAAAGGTAGGAGTAGTAATGTGTGGCTCAGGGCTTTTGACTTTCCTTTTGTTCTTTAAAGCACCTGACTCCAACCTCACCAGTACCTCCCATTTCTGCTTTCTCTGGTACTTACTATTCTTAGGTCGTTTTTCTTCTTCCTGTTGGAAATCACTTTCTGAAAACTATTAACTGTGGCATAATGTGGTGTAAAACCACCTAAATTTGGTGTTAAGTATTCTGTGTTCAGATCCCATCTTTGATGTTTATTGTCTTCAGCCGGGGAGTCTCTGGCAACCAATTCATTTAACCTCACAAGATATTAAGCTCCTTACCTTAAATAAGAAAAAGAATATTTGTTATACAGGGTTACTGTGGAACAGCAACAATCCATGAAAAAAAAGTGAATGCATTATAAGCTGAAAATTGAAATAAAAGTGTACAGGCTCATTGATATTATTCAACGATATTTTAGTGTGGTGAGTTAATTTTCTAGAGGTGATTGCACATAAACTGTAGAGTAAATATCTGACCCATGAAAGACATATCTAGCATTAATGATGCAAGAGAACTCCTTTCCACTTTGCATCCACAAATATCTTCATTTAAAGGAGTGACTGATTTACCTACCAGTGAAACCAGTTTTTTGTCCTCAATTAGAGTCTCTTCTGTTCACAAACTACACTGCTCAGTTCTAGAAGACACACTATAGAATATAATATAGAGTTAGAGAATAAAGTACATTAATGGATCCTTGGATTTATTGTGTCTGGGATGTCGAAATTGCAACTTAAACCACCACTACTCCCCTATCCTTTGAAAAATGTTGCTAACCCACCAGACTTACATTTTTCTACCAAGCCATTCTACAGCCTTGAAATCCCTTTGTTTGTGAAATGGCAACTAGTCACTGCCATCCAGTTTTCAAGGAAAAATTTCATTTCCTAATTGTGATTTAGTTAAATCCTCTCATTATATAGATGAGGCCCTAAAAAATAACTTGTCTAACAGCATGCTTGATGCTTTCAGTGGGTGCCAAAAAACTCTAAGCAGACAGCTGAATTCTTCTATATGGAAAATAAATGTTCTTGATGGGAATGGGCGTACCAGGTTCCCCATCCCCAACCCCAGCAGACACACATGTACATCAATCCTCATTTTAACTTCTTTCTCTTTTTTCTTATTGAAGATCATCCTAGGGAAGCTGGAGATGCCAATAGATCTTTCTTGCCTGACATTGGCAATTTTGAAACACTATCTTCCAAGACATGTGACCTTTGTCTTTGTCCCACTTAGTGAATTGTTAACTGAATAAAAAAAAGTTAAAACAAGAATTACCAGAATGCTGTAATATCCTGTTTACTTACTGCATTGCAATCAAGTGTTTCCATTCTTCAATCTCTTTTAAGTTCCTAAAAAGGTGGGCAGAGGGGTTTCTTCTCCTTTGATCCTTCTCAGGGACGATGAAACATTAAGTGATGCCTCACGTCTCAGGCTGCCAAAATATAGCACTAATAACACTGTGTGCTCTCTGAACATAAAATTCTTCCTATAATATCCTCTCTTGACAGGCATAATTGCTCGAATCATCCACAGAGGCCTCTTAATGAAACTTGCTAAGTTAGTGGTAACTTGTGTTTCATTTAATTAGCTGTCTGCCTGAGCAGCACATGAAGGTACTTGTTTCCTTTCACAAGGAAAGGAGGATGTCAATTCATTTTTAAGGATGGACTCAGTTGAAGGTACCTAAACTAAGAATCATTTTTTCCATTTGGCCAAGTAAACTGTTCAACATACAAGCCTCGATGTTAAAATGTTTTGATGCCCTTTAATAACCTATGAATTTATAAATTTTTCATTAGATTATTCCTGTAATAGCATGTTAAAATCAGACTCATCTGATTAAACACAAATTATGACAAAGACTGTAGATGCCACCTTCTAAAGTGAATTCTAAGTCAGGCCACTGTGGTTTGAATTGACTCTTAAACCACATTGAAGGTCTAAATAGTATCCAGTTAGTGTAAATGAAAGAATTCGGAGAAGGTTTCTTTGGGGAGAGCTATCCTGTTGAATTCAACCTACCAAAAGACAAGGTTTAGGTACAAGAGAAATTACCCCCTAATCCCATTTGGTGAGAAGAGATCCAGTGGGATCACGTGGAACTCGGTGTGGAAGCTCTGCAGGTGGTGGACACTCAAGAGTGGGGTTTGATCCATGCTGAAGACATCCAACCTGCTTGTGCTGGAAGTGGTATATGCCTATGCAAGCACTTCTTCCTTCTACCTGAATTTTATTTTTTGGTACCAGGGATTGAACTCAGGGGTGCTTAACCACTGAACCACATTCCCCAGTCTTTTTTTTTTTTTTCATTTTTAAAAATTTTTTCTTTTTAGCTATACATGACAGTAGAATGTATTTTGATATATTGTACATACACGGAAAATAACTTCCCATTTTTGTGGTTGTACATGATATGGAGTTACACTGGTTGTTTATTACTTTTTAATATTTTATTTAGAGATAGGGTTTCCCTCAGTTGCTTAGGGCCTTGCTAAGTTACTGAGGCTGGCTTTGAACTTGCGATCCTCCTGCTTTGGTCTCCCAAACTACTAGAATTATAGGGGAGCTGTGTGTGATTTTAAAAGAGGCTGTCCTTGAAGAAACTCCAGTTATGGTGGCGTGAAGAAATTGGTGAATCCTCCCAACCACACTGGGAAAAATTGTAAAACAAAAAAAGAAAATTATGGCTCTGGATGATCAAGTCTATATTCTTAAATCACTGGAGTGTTTGGGGTAAGAGCAACAGGATTCAAGGGCCTTTTTACTTGAGGTGTTCCCATCCTCTCTCTGAACCCAGAACAGTCATCAAGAAGTGTGACTTTATCAGTGTAGACTAGCCGCAAAACCCAGCACCTTATTGCCAGAGTGGACAGAATTGGTTTGGTGAAGGAGGCAAAAAGCTCATAGTTGTATTAGCTACAAGTGAAGAACTTGGTAGGAAATAAATGAAGAAGACCTGAAGCATTGCTTGCCTGAGTTTGTGGTCCTGGTGAGGGTGAGCAAGTGAATTAGTACAAATTTTACAAGAAGAAGATTCTGGGGGAAAAAAGAAGGTAGAGAAGGGCTGAGGTAAGCTCTCTAAACATCCCTGAAACAACATTTACCTTACCTTTATGGTAGCATGGTGTGTAAGTCAGGGGCGCTTGAGAGCCTGCTGCAATTTAAAATATGTTTTCCAGCCCATGTGCAGATCAGCAGGCAGGGGTCGGAAGTCTTACAGGCTCCAAATGTGTGAGCACAACTGCAGCCCACATTATGGACTGACCCCTAAGCCATGCAGCCGTACGGATGACATATAGGAAGTCCGGCTAGCATTAATTAATTAAGAAAACATAGAAATAAGAAAAAAAGTATCTGAATAGAAACATCAGTAGGGCACATTGTTGGGGAGATAGACATTGCAGTGTATCTGGGAAAATTACTTAAAATGTTACACTAAGAGAAATAAAACAGAATCTATAGTTGCTACAATAGATCACCTAAAATGTTCATAATCAATGAAAAATCGTGAGACATGCACAGAAACAGGAAAGCGTGACATATACTCAAGAAAACAAAACAAAACAAAACAAAACACAGTTGATAGATCTAGGGTAAGTCTAAGTGTGAGTTTTAGTTCAAAAGACTTCTAAGCAGCTACTACAAATATGCTCAAAGAATTAAAGGAAAATATTTTTACAATGCTCAAAATTGAGGGAGTTTCAAGAGATAAATAAAGACAATAGGAAAGAAAGCTAAATAATAATTTTAGTATTTTATTTCTTAATTTTCCAAAAGTTATTTTTTTTTCTAAAATTGCAATAATTGGAACAAGAAATTCACTAGAAGGGCTTGAGAGAAGATTTGAAATGGCAAAAGAAATAATAATATTGAACTTGGATAAATCTGAAGCAAAGAGAGTTAAAAAAAGAAAAATAAACAGAACCTTAGCGTTGTGGAACAATATCAAGTGTACCCATATACATGGTCTCACAGAAAGAGACGGGAGAGAGAGGGGGGGAGAAACAATATTTGAAGAAATAATGGCTGAAAATTTCTCAAATTTGATGCAAACCTTAATTTACAAATCCAAGAAGGTCAAACAAATACCAAGTATGAGAAACACTAAAGACTCACTTCTAGACATCATAATGAAACAGATAAGAGCCAAAAACAAAAGATGGTACTGAAAGCAGCAAGAAAAAAGTGACTCATTCCCTTCAGGGGAATGACAAACAAGAGTGACTGACATTTCATCCAAACACACGGGGTCCAGAGATCAGCACAATGTTGTGCTCAAAGTGCTGGGAGAAGAAAAGCTGCTCATCAAGAATCTTCTATTCAGTGAAGCTCCCTTTCAAAAAGGGAGGCAAAACAAAGATGTTTCCAGATAAATAAAATCTGAGGGAATTTGTTGCTGGCCCATCTGTCCTGCAAGAAATACTCAAAGAACACCTCAGGTTGAAAGAAAGGATAGTGTAGAGCGACTCAAATCCACAGGAAGACATGAGGAGAAAGATGCGTCTACATAAGGCTATTACATATGTCTTGTTTATATATATACTGTCATGTACCACGTAATGATGTTTCAGTTGAAAACGGGTTGTGCATGCTGTGGTGGTTGGTTAGCATTTCATCACGGTGACAAAGGACCCGAGAAAATCAACTTAAAGGAGGGAAGATTTATTTTGGCTCACTTTTCAAAGGTTTTAATCCATGGTCAGCTGGCTCCATTACTTTGGGCCTGCAGTGAGGCAGAGTACCGTGGCAGAGAGGGGTGGTGGAGTAAAGCTGCTCACGTCAGGACACCTGGAAAGCAGACAGAGAGCAAGGAAGAGGCTGGGGACCAGTTAGACCCTTCTAGAGCAGGCCTCCTGTGACCCACTCCTTACAAACAGGCCCCACCTCCTGCAGCTTCCACAACCTCCTAATAGTCCATTTAATGGTGGATCTATCTCTTTTAGTCAGCTTTTTCAGTGATGTGACCAAAAGAACTGACAAGAGCAATTTTAGAGGAGGAGAGGTTTATTTGGGGCTCACGGTTTCAGAGGTCTCAGTCCATAGATGGGCAGATTCCATTATTCTGTGCCTGAGGGGAGGCAGCACATCATGGTGGAAGGGTGTGGAGGAGGAAAACAGCTCAGGACACCACAATCAGGATCCAGGTGTGTGTGGGGCATGGATAGTGCTCTATCCACCAGGGCCAATATATATATATATATATCCCAAAGGCAAGTCCCCAGTGACCCACCTTCTCCAGCCACTCCCTAACTGCTTTCAGTGACCACCCAGTTAATCCCCTTATCAGCAGATTAATACACTGAGCAAGTTAAATAAAGCTTTCATAACCCAATCACTTCACCTTTAAACTTTTTTCCACTGTGTCACACATGAGCTTTTTTTTTTTTTTTTTTTTTTTGTATCAGGGATTGAACCCAGGAACTTAACCATTGAATCACATCCCCAGCCCTTTTTATACTTTATTTAGAGACAGGGTCTCGCTAAGTTGCTCAGAGCCTCACTAAGTTGCTGAGGCTGCTTTTGAACTTGCAATCCTCCTGCCTTAGCCCCCAGAGCCACTTGAATTACAGATATACACCACCACATCCTGCTCACACATGAGCTTTTGGGGCACAGCTCCAAAAGGGTTAATCCATTGATGAGATCAGCTCTTTCCTGTTAAAATCACTTCCCCAAATCCCCACCTCAAAGCATGGCTGCATTGAGGACCCAGCCTTCCACACATAAGTTTTGGTGGGTCATTCCAGATCTAGAGTACAATAGTGGCTATATCACGTAACTCACATGTCTAGCAAACGGTGCCGTATAGTGTAGGTTTGAGCGAGTACACTCTATGATGTCCACACAATGATGACATGCCTAACAATACATTTCTCAGTATGTATCCTGCTATTAAGCATCATGACTGTGCAATATACTTACTTTTATATGCATGAATGTATTTCTTTTTTTTTTTTTTTTTTAGTATTTTCTGGGCCTGCCAGGTGAGTGACCAAGCAGCAAAGAGTAGGGCCAGAAACTCAGGTGAGGGCCTAGTTATTACTTGTATGGAAAAAACTCCAGAGAAGTTAACTGCAAGAAGGGACCCTGTGCATTAGTGTAATCGTAATCAGAGGGGCCCAGAAGGAAAGTCGGTGACAGGGACACAAAAATGCACCTGGGGAAAATAAAATCAGCCTTAAATATTTGCCAGATTCAGAGAACATAAAGCAACTGAAGGCAGGAATGGTCAAATAAGAACTTTCCAACCTTCCTTACCTCCCCTCCTGTCCTCTGCTTCTGTCCTGGTGTTAGAGTCTGTAAACAAGTCAGGATGGTGCCTGGCAAAATGCCAGAGGGAGTGGTTTGTGAAGTAACTCCACCAAGCCATTAAGTGTGGAGACTCCTTATTGGTTGACTGATGTATCTAGTTTATGTTAATTAAGATAAGCTGTGTGGAATGTATAAATACCTCTGTTGTCCTACAATAAACGGCTCCTACTCCTGCTGTATCAATCTACACAAGTTGTTTGTCACCCCCCCCCACCACTCCCCCACCCCCTTCCCCGTGATTTTGCCCAGCCAGCCGGCTGCGGCATCCTGGGAAAATCTGAAATAATGGGAGAAGAAACCCTCCCAAGTGACCAGGCAGCAATCCCCTACCTTGGAATAAGCCCTAACTCAGGACAAAGAGGAGAACGAGCTTATCTTCCAATGAGGATTGAACTGTGGCTAATATTGAGCTGGACATTTTTACTGAGTTATTTGTGAATGAAATGAGCTGTAGAACTTTTTGCTACCTGAAAAAGGCCAGAAGAATTGAGAACCCCTCGTCCAGGAGCAGAGAACACCTTACCCTGTGCTTCTACTCAATTAAAGGATTAAAGGGTAAGTGGGAACCAAAAGTAAAGTTCCCTGCAGGAATGAACACTGTCCTTTCCCAGTACGCCTGGTGGCCCTTCACCATCACTGACCTTTCTGGTCCCTAATTCCTTTTACTTTTTTCTCCCTGTTCATTCTTCTTATGGTCTAATGCTTGTCCCTATTTTGAGCAGATTTATTACTTCAACCAAATGCTTCCCTATGTGTTCAATGATCAACTCTATTTTCCCAACACAAATCTTATAATCAATTGAATCCAATTGGTTTTCTTTCCTACTTCTCCATATGAGTTACTGAGCAATAGAGAAAATGGCATGCTTGAGTTTTCAGCACCAGGATCATTTAATGGTCTTTAGTCTCAGAGGGACCATTTGCCTTACTCGGCAAGACCTTTGCCCACCTCTGCTCAGTGTCCCCTGCCACTTACCTTACAAGTGCCACAGACTCTGACTATTGTGTCCAAGTTCCTCCTTCCACACCTGCCTTTTCCTCTTAGCTGGTGAAGCTGCTGCCTACAGCCCGCAGATAATGGAAGTTGGAGTGGGATAAACCTCATGCTCACTCACACCTTCACTTCTTCCCTCCAGCCTTAGAGAAAGAGGCTTCTATTTACAGCTGATCCTGGGCTCACACGCTCTCTCCCATCTCTTCTATATTTACTCCCCTTCTCTATTTTAAACATTTCCTCTTCACGGGCTTCTCAACACCTGGTGAACATGCTCACGTTCTTCTCACTTTAAATGAATTCCTCTGTCAGCCCTTTGGATTTCTTCAGCCCTGCCCCATATGAGGGCCTCTCTGGTAAAGCATATTGAAAACCAGTCTCTACTTTCTCCCTTCACATTCCAGGCCCCTTGAAATGGATGTTTACATCTACTCATTGGCAACCATGATGGTATTTTCTCGTCTGCTCTGTCAGACTTGATACTGTCAATGACCCCTTCCTCAGGGAGGCCCTGGGCATTGGCTTCCAGGACACCACTCTCCCTGGATATCTCCTTTCCTCCGGACAATGCATTCTCTCTGCCTCTTCCTCTCCATTCCTGAGAGTTCTGTACTAAGATTTGGGTTCTTTTCCTCTATATTTTCTCCCTGAATGGGACATCCAATGTCAAAGTGCAGAATTGTTATAAGCTCTGGCCTGGACCAGAGCTCTGTGTTGGCAAGAACCTGACCATCTACACTTGGAGTTCCATTCCCTAAACTCCACAAGCTCAGCATGTCTAATATTCCTCTTATCATCTCATCTCAATGCACATAGATATATCGATAGACAAAGGCCTGGCCTGCCTATATGGTGTCCTTATCATTTAGACATCTGAGATGAAGTCTCACCTACTTCATTTACTTCTCTATCTACCCATATTCAATTGATTTTCAAATCATGCTAGTTTTAATGCCTTGATACCGAGGCCATACTTTTTAAACTCTCTGTTACAATCTCAGTTTAGGCCCTCAAAACGGTCATGTGCTATTGTTTCAAATTAATTTTTTTAAATGTAATTTCCTGCTTGAATATCTTTAATCCCTAGATATTTCAGATTGAGGCTTAAATTTCTTATCAGGCTTACCAGGCCTTCTGTGACATGGCCTCTCTCTACCTCCACAACATTAGCTCTCCAGACTCTGCCTTGCTTCCTTCCTCCTCAGTGCTACCCTGATTTTTATCTTCACTCAACTATTTGCTCTTCTTCAAATCCCAGCATGTTTCATGCCCCTCTCCCATTGTGCATGCTCTCTTCTCTGCTTCCACATCCTTTCCCTACACATGGCTGACATTTCAAGTCTCTTCTCTTGCAGAACTGATTCTTCTTACTTCTTCCTTTATCTAACCTACCCACTCCTTTGTGTCCACTTGGGATTCAGTTGAGCTTTCTGTAAGGTTCCTGAGGGCTGATCCTCATCCTCTTCACTACTGCACACACAACACAGAGCCCAGGGCCTGCCACATAGTAGGCACTCAATTAATGTTTCTTTAGTATAATTTAACTAATAGTAATAAATTGCTCTGTGTCAAGACAGGAAGCTTCCTTCTCTTATCAACCTTATTCTCTTGATTTCTCTCTCTCTCTCTCTCTTTCTCTCTGTATGTGTGTGTAGAGCGAGGGGTCAGGATTGACTACCCATATTTAAACTAGCCCTGAATTTCCTGTGTTGAGGAAACAAGGAAGGAATCAGGTGGAATATTGGATCTTTCTCTGGAGTGCTGTGCCAGAGATGCTTTTTCTTGAATCAAGCTTTGGTTCAAGTGGGAGAGGATACACTCGGTGATTCTTTTTTTCTATATATCTATTTTAAAAATAAGTAATAAAGATTTTTTTTCTATTTTAAAAATAAATAATCAAGAAGTTTGAAATGCATGCCCCATAATTCCAGTCAATATTCTAAAATTCTTAGACTAATTTGGAAAAATAGCGGATGTGCCATGTTGTCTCTCTCACTTTTTTCCCCTGCAAAAGGCAAAGCATATGAGGTTAAATGACTGGCCAAAAAGTATCTCTAAATTATCAGTGAATTAAAAGAAATGATTACTCAGCCATAGAAAATAATGAAATTATGATTTGTACCCATAAATGGATGTAGCTGGAGAAATCATGCTAAGTGAAATAAGCCAATCCCAAAAAACCAAAGGCTGAATGTTTTCTCTGATAGGCCGTTGCTAACTTACAAAAGGGGGGTCACTAGGGAAGAATAGAGTTACTTTAGATTAGGTAGAAGGGAGAGAAGGGAGGGGAAGGGGAATGGGGGTAGGAAGGATAGTAGAATGAATAGGAAATTATTATCCTATGTACATATATGACTGTACAATCAGTGGGACTCTATGTCATGTACAACCAGAAACATTAGAAATTATACTCCATTTAATATCATATTGCATTCTATTGTCATGTGTAACTAATTAAAACAAATTAAAAATCATAAAAAAGAAATAATTGCTTCTCTTCTATCCAGTCCTAGATCTCATTCCATATCCTTTTAGAGAAAACTAGAACATGACATTGAAGATTTTGGCAAAAAGTTCTTCTCAAATTGCTAGTGTTTCAGAATTTTAAATTTGCTTTTATTTTATTCATTTTCTTATCACCTTATCCATCAAGAGACATAGGTTGAGCACACCTTACAGGAAATATGGTGTTCCACAGAAGACTTGTGGTACTCTAGACCTGGTCTTAAATCTCACCCAGCCACTTGGCGGCTGTATTATGTTGGACTAGTGACTTCCTGAAGTCCTAATGTCTCAACAAGAGAATGCATTTGGAAAGTATAAAAGATGAATTGGCTCTGACTCTAAAGATTTGTTCTTTGAACACGTAAGTATAATAATCCAAAGATTAACAAAAGTGCCACTGCAGCATGAAGAAGTAGTTTCCAGACTCTGATTCCATGAGAAATACCATTAGAGGGCAGAAGCAGGGGATCAGCCAGATGGTTGACAAGGCTTCACACTTAAAGTTCAGCTGAAGCCCAAAAGTGTGTAACTTTTGATTAAGAAGTCATTGATTTTTTTTATTTAATAGACTTAGCATACTTTCCTGGCTCTGCAGTGGTAGAAGAAATTGCCCTCTTTAACTAAATCTCTTCCATCCTCTCCTATTTCTCTCTATGCCATCTCCTTGAAGTGGCCTCTCTCCTCCTGCAACCCAAGTCTTTGGTCGGTGCTAATTTTTCACAACTATTGACCTGTCACACCAACTGATTTTCTACCTGCTCCTTCTATGACTCCTGGAAAGCTCATTGATCTACCTGATAAATCCATAGCCAAAACCTCTAAGATTCAAGAGATCTAATTCTGGGACAGAAAATCCCTGGCTGACTCTGAAAAAAAAAAAATTTTCTCTTCTTTTGTTCTGTAAGGGTCCGGCAAAGCGTCGGAGGGAGAGACCACAAGAGACCGGCTCCATGCAATTGGCAGAAGGGGTTTTATTGATTCAGCATGCTGAGGCTCCAGGCTCACTCAGGAAGACAGAGCAGCCCAGAGCCCCGAGCAGAGGTCAGGCAGAGCTTAAGTACACTTTTTGGAGAGGGCAGGGGGCTTTGCATACATCAGAACAAATCATCATGAGGCACGGGAAAATTGAACAACAACTCTGAGACCTGATTAGTACATTCATTGGCGGGAACAGATTGGACAGGGGTGATTGGTCACTTCTAAGTGGGGTGCACATTTAAACTGATTGGTTTTAGGACTTGCAATGTCTACGTGCCATTCTACACAGAGTCCCATGTTATTAGACAACCAGAGGAGCCAGTGAGAATGTTTACTGGGCAGTTCGGGTATTGTCCTAACAGCTACAGAGATTACAGGTTCCGGGGGGTAGCAGAGGAATTGTAACAATACTTAGTCTTTTACTCTTTAACCCAAGCCTTGTAGCCTAGAAACTTTACAATGTCCGGTCTTTTACACTTTAACTCTGGCTCTGCGGCTTAGAATCAGCTTAAAAATTTTACCCTTACAGTTCCATCTCACTAGCTTTGTAGATTTGGCATAACTGTAACCTAAGAAGGTCTGTCAGATACTCTAAGTATTGACAATTCAAGGCAGTTTATGTCCTTAATCCATATCAAAAGAACATCATCTTTTTTGTTTGTGCAATCTTTTCTTGCTTGTCCTAATATGCTTTGAAATCTGTCAAACATGTATTCTATAACGACCACGCAAATAATGCTGGGGAGAGAAGCCTGCTTGCCAACACATAGGAACTTCCCTTACATGGTCTGTTCTCTGGCTCTGGCATTTACCCCAAACCTCAATGGCCAAATCAAAGGCTTATTTAAGGTACAATGCAGGTATGAAAAAGCCCTGTGCTATTTCCTTTCGGCATTAGAGAAAACCAGGTTAGTGGAAGGGGTTACCCAGAACACTGACTCTTCTGCCAGCCACCGGGTAAGTCAAGGCCAAGTGTGACAAATGGCAGCTGACAAATGGCCAAGTGTGATGAATTGCTCACAGTATATGTTTTGGAGTTGTTGACTGGGAGGTATGGAATTCTAAGTAAGAAAACTTTCTAACTACTGCTGTTTTCTAGCATCAGAAATAAGCAGCTGTAAACTGAGAGAAAGTGCTGTAGTAGAGCTGCTGACATTGAGCCCAAGTGATTCTTTTGCCTTCTGAATTATGACTATGAAAAATTTGTAGATGATGGACATGATGATTATCAGAAATTTCTCCTCCAGTGCCCAATAATTCCTTATGGGTTTTGTCCGTTGATCTTTGAGTTGGTGATGGGCTTTTTGAAATATTTTTGTGAACTTTTGTGTTACAGGTCTTAAGGATGGTCAGTTATGACAGTCATTTTAGGTAAGTGGTTTAGGATTATGTATCATAGATTCCAGGAATGTAAAAATGAAAAAGCAGAAATAATATAAGGGAAAAAAAAAAGAGGTGAGAGGATGATCTTCTAATAAATGAGTCATGCGAAATGAGAGACATGTTTTCCAGACTTCAAGACTCCTTTTAGGGCCAAGGATAAGTAATAAAGGAAATATTTAGTGGAAGTAGTCACTGGGTAGCTATGGGACATTTTTCAAATATGTTTGCTTCTGTGATCCAATGACACTGAAATACAAAGGACACTAAGATATGTCTGTGAATCATTCATGGGATGACTTTAAAATGTTCTCTTTAATTGGTGATGACAGCTGAGGGGCCAGTTTAGGGTCCTCAGTGGACTAGGTTGGATCAAGTCCACCAGAGAAAGTGTTCAATGACCCAGCACTTGGGAAAAAGCCTTCCCATCTCATCAGAGTGGCAGCCCATGTAAACTCTCTGAGCTGGATAAAAAATACCCTTTTGACTTTTAGAAAAGATATTTTTGAAGTGGGGATGATGGAAAAAATGTGTTTTCTAGAGAAAGAAACATAAAGAAAATTGACTCCACAAAAGAGCATAGGCCTTTACCATATTAAAGAGAAGGAAATGAAAAATTATGTGCTTGATTCTCCCAGGGAGCCAGAGAATACAATTTCCAGGCAATAGAGAAGTTGCTACATTTTTCAAATCATGTTTTCTCCCCGAGTGCCAGGCCCCATGTGGGGGAGTTCTAGGCCCAAACTTACAGCATCCACATTGTCCCTCTATCCTTTGCCTTGTCTCTTAATTGCACTGCAGTACTCAGTTTTCTGTTACTATAACAAAATACCTGAGATAATCAACTTAAAAGGGGAAAGATTTATTTTACCTTATAGTTTTAAAGATTTCAGTTCAAGATCAGCGGGCCATATTGCCCTTGTCCTATGACAAGGCAGAATATCATAGCAGAGAAAGTGTGTTGGGACAAACTTTTCACCACATGGCAATAGTGAAACAGAGAGAGGAAAGAGAGAGAGACTGGGGTCCCTTCTAAGGCACACCTAAGATTACTTGCTACATCTTCCCCACCTGCAAAAGGATTCATCATATCTGAATAGTACCATAGTCTAGGGTCCAAGTTTTTCACGTATGAGTTTGAGGGACCTTTTTGATCCAAACTATGGCATACATATAGAACAATAACTTCACTAAGACCTAGGAGAGTGCACGGTGACCCAAAATGACAAGTAGATATTGAGACACAAATGGCAAAATAGACTTGCACCATTGTCTCAATCAAGACTTTCATACTCTCTGCCTGTCTTCTTTTCCTGTTGCCCGATGGCCAAACCCAGACTCCCAAACCCAGAAGTCAGAGGATCTAGTAGGGGGTCACACTGCTAAGTTTGGAGTATACCTGTGACTGTCACCCAGAAGCAGCAGGTCACGGCCTGAGGCTCTCAGCAACCTCTGAGTTCATTCACTTGCTCATTCACTACTTTATTAGTTGCTCATACAAAGCGGTAGCCACCTGTCCTTATCATTACAGCTATCTCTCCATTCTAAATCACTATCTGTTCTCACCTGGATTATTTTGATTGTCTCTAGTTGGTTCTCACCTCTGCCCTTTACCCCCTTTCAATCTCTTCTCTACAAGGGGTCCATCTTGTGCAAACACAGTACTGACCACGTCAGACCTCTGTTCAAGAGCTTGCAATGGCTCCTTATTTCATTCTGGGTGGAAGAAAAAGTCCTTACAATGACCTCCAAGGGACTGGATGGCATGGCTCCTTGCTTAATCTCTCACATTTTTCACCATTCTCCTCCACGTGCACTCTGCTTCAGCCACGGTGGCCTTCTCGCTGTTGGCCACGTGCCTGGCATTTGCATGTCCTCTGTGTGAAATGTGCTCTGAGATCCTTGGGGCTAGTCTGTTCATTTCCTTCAGGCTTCTCCTTAAAAGTCACCTTTCTTAGAAAGGACTTCCTGCCACTCTTTCTAAAATGTCACCCCACCTCCAATGGATCATGCACTTGCCCTGCTTTGTTTATCTCTTTGTTGTTTATCACTGTAACGTCTATTTTATTTCGTATTGTCTCTTTCACCTGCTAGAATATAAGTTCCACGAAAGCAAGAGTCGCTTCCACAACATCACCAAAGCTTAGCATATTACTTGGTACGTAGAAAACTTGTTGGGTTAATGAAGGCTTTATTCATACTTGTCTAACTTATAAGGTATATATTTATCTCCCTTCTTGTTATGTTCTTGAGGAATTATGCCATTGCTTCTCTATGCCCACTCATATTCTCCTTTTTAATATGTATCTAAGAATGAAATTCAGGAAGCTATAGACCTCTGAGAACACTATTGTACTTTAACTCTGTTAGTTAATATAGGAACAAGGATTGGCATACCAAGAAGGATCACTAAACCTGTTCAGTTAACCTTGCCTAGGATCACCTTGAATAGCCACTATGTGGGATTAAACTTGATATGGGCTTTTCATAAAGGCAATGTGTTCTATATCTGCATTGTCAGACACTGTTAAAAGATTTAAAATGTGACAAATTGGAAAAAATATTTGTAAACCCATTCGGATAAAGGGATGATATGCAAAAAGTCCCTTAAAACTTAATAACAAGAAAGCCACGACTCCACTGAAACATGGACTAGAGATATGAAAAGAATTCTCACTAAAAACCATACGCAGATGGAAAATATATATATATACACAAATATGTGCAACATCATACTTCATTAGAGAATTGCAAATTAAAAAATCAGATACCATCACATACCTAATTAGAGTGGTTAAAATCAAATGTTGACTAAAACTGTTGGTGAGGAGGTAGAGCAACAGGAATTCTCATTTGTTGCTAGTGTGAAAAATGATGTGGCCACTTTGGGTATCAGTTTGGTGGTTTCTTATAAAAATAATTCATTCTTACTGTATGATCCAACATTCATGATATTAATTAATCAGATCATTGAAAACACACATACACACAAAAACCAGTACACCAATGTTTGTAGCAACTTTACTCACAGTTACCAAACTTGAAGCAACCAAGATATCCTTCGATGAGTGAAGTGTGTAAACCAACTGTGGCACATCTAGACAATGGAATAGTATACAGCAGTAAAAGGAAATGAGCTATCAAATCACAAGAATAAATACAAGAAACTTAAATGCATATTACTAAGTGATTATAGTCCATCTGAAAAGGCTGTAAACTGTACAACTTAAAGTATATGCTATTCTGGAAAAGATAAAACTATGCAGATAGTAAGACATCAGTGGTCACTAAGGGTTCAGAGAGATGAAGGGAGAGATGAAAAAGTGGAGAACAGGGAGGTTCAGAGGCATGAAACTGTTTCATGTTGTAACATAATAGTGGACACTTGACATTATGCATTTGCCAAATTCTATGGAACTGAAAGGGAATTTTTTTTAAAATAAATATATTTTTAGTTGTAGATGGACACAATAACTTTATTTATTTATTTTTTAAGTGGTGCTGAGGATTGAACCCAGTGTCTCACATGTGTTAGGCAAGCACTCTATCACTGAGCCACAATCCCAGCCTCAAAAGGGAATCTTAATGCAACCTATGGACTTGAATTAAGAATAATGTATCAGTATTGGTTCATCAATGGTAACAAATGTACCACACTAATACCAGATGCTGAGTATAGTGGAAATTGATGGCATGCCTAGCCCAGGGAGTACATGGGAACTCTCTTTTCTTTGTTTGGATTTTCTGGAAACCTAAAATTGCTATAAAAATAAAGTTGTTTTGTTTGTTTTGTTTTTAAAAAATACCAGGTGAAGGTCATTCACAAAGGCAGTGTGTTCTTCTAATGTAAGTCACCGACGGTGAAGAACAAGGAAGTGTGGGATAGAGATACCAATTTAGGAGTGGCTCCTGCCTGTCTCCCAAGTCTTCAGTCATTCCACAGCCCTGGCTCTTGGCTTGCTGAGGAGAAGTTGATTCCAGAGTTGATTTCCCATTCATCTGAAATAATGAGCTTCCCTGAAGACTAGTTTGGAAATTCTGGTGTCCCTAAAAGTATCCACATAAAGGTCTGTCTGATCTGATGACAAAATGACTAAGAGGGGAGGTCGGCCAGGGTGAAACTGAATCCTGGAGCCAGGACAGACTTTAAACTTGGTCAGCCCAGGATGCTGCCAGCAGCAGGCTCCATGAAGGGGGAGGGCTCAGCCAGGCTCTGTGTAATCACCCGGATCTGGAGCCCCATGGAAATGGGGAAACGGAGCCTAGCAAACACTGTTCTGGGACATTTAAGTCTGAAGATAAAGCTCAGGCCTTTCTGCCTGGGGCTTCTGAGAGATGGCTGTTCTGTTCTAGATGGGATGCAGCAGCTTTGAATCTGGCAAACACAGATTGAGCCGCGAGTTGGAGACTGCTGACTGAATGTGAATGTAGTTAACAAATCTGCAATGGCCTGAGGCCCTCTGGTGGCCCGCTTAATCTAGGAGTCAGGGTGAGAGGGGGTGCTAGAGTTAAAGGGATGAAAATTATATCACCTACATCCTCAGACTGCACAGTAACCAGAGCCCAATGTGGTCTTCCTAAATGTGCTCCCTTCTTCATACTGGAACCAAATATCAGCTGGCTGCTTTGATTGGAAGAAATCAGCAGTCCTGGATTGGATTATAAACAAAGGTGACTCGCTTCTTGGATAAAATATTAAAGCAAAAATATTTGCGGTAAGTATACTTCATAACACTGGAAATTGGCCTCTCAAGCGGAGTCATTATCAGAAAAACAATTATAGGAAGACCATAAATTATTCTTCAGGAAAATGAGAATAATAATTATGGCCAGAATGCCACACTGGCCATAACTATTCCCCCAAACAGTAAGTATTTTCCTAGAATGGAAGACAAGAGGGGAGAAGAATCGGAGTATCTAATCAGAAGTTGTAACCTCAGAGCACGTAACGCCAGAGAGTTGGGTCCTATAATAAAACCATTAATACAGCTTAATGAAACAGACTGCTCGGAACCTCAGAGCCTGATGAGCTGAGGCACCTACATGAAAAACACATTTGCCTTTTTGTTCTTACTGGGATAAACAACCACCACCAAAAAAAAAAAAAAAAAAAAAAAAAAAGGAAGCAAAGGAAAACAATCCCTTTGATGGTATATTGGTGCCTGATTTTTGATGGAAAGTTATGTGCAAGACAGGCTATGACTTGATCTATAGAACAGTCCATTAAAACCTCTGAGGGGGAATTTTATTATATCCACAGTGTGGGTCAATGTCAATGAAGGGCAAGTAAGATTTCTGATCTTGTGAGAAACTCGGCCAGACCTTGACCCTGTGCAATCAGAGGAATGTATGTTTAAGAAGCCGTTTTCCTGAGTGGGAGGATGGGTTGCCCCATGACAACACCCTGCATTTGCCCAAAGCATCCTGTGCAGTCTGGGGTTAGCCTGCCTTTTAAAATAGTAAAATCTAGTCATTTAATTATCTTGCTTAAAAACTTCAAAGCCTCATGGCTTTTACAGTCATGTTCAAGAGCTTTAACAGGCCTCTGAGGCCATGCACCTGCTTCCTGCTCCCTCTTCAGCTTTGTACTCTGTGCCCACATTTTGCTCCCTGCTCCAGTCTCAAGACCTCTCTACTGTACAAACAGCTCATCCTTCTGCCTGGAGTATCTTTCCCTGACCCAATCCTCCTCACTGCACACTTAGATGGCCAATTTGATACTTTGAGAGGAACTTGCTGACCTCACATTCCCAAAGTGGGGTACATTTACTTTCCATCATCATCATAGCTGTAATTAGTGGTTGATTTCCTTCCGTATTTGACTGATGATTCCACGAGACCATGAACTGCTTCTGCCCTAGACACTAGTTCCCACTACTGGCACAAAGGAGACGGTCAAGAAACACATTCTGAAGACTGAAGGACCCGTAACTTTGATCTTTGTTATTTTAGTTTCATACCGGGATGGTATGATGAAATCGCATGCTGAAAGATTGTTGAAAGGCAAGAATTTTAAGCATAATAAAATACTTTTTTTCTCTCTTCATGTAAAAAGGCATAGTAGAACTCTAGCAGAGACAAAATTGTGAGAATTCAGTTCTCGTGCTTCAGAGAATAAGCCAATCACCCTTTCAGGGTGTTATGGTCTAGATATGAGGTGTCCTCCCAAAGCTCCTGTGATAGTACAGGAATATTCAGAGGTGGAAGGATTAGTCATTCGAGTTTGAATGGACTGACTGGGTGGTAACTGTGGGAGGTGGGAGGTTGCTGGAGGAGGTGGGTCACTAGGGAATTGTCCTGGAAGGGTTCATCTTCCCTGTAGCCCTTCTCTCTCCTTGATTCCTGGCTGTTGTAAGCAGAATAGCTTCCCTCTGTCACGCCCTTCTGCCATGATGTTCTGTCTCATCTTGGGCCCAGAGCAATGGAGTCGGTGTCCATAGACTAAGCCTCTGAAACAACAAGCCCAAAATGAACTTTTCCTCCACTAATTTGTTCTTGTCAGGTATTTTGGTCACTGGGATGAAGAGCTGACTAACACACAGGGCGGGTTGAACAATGTTTCCCTCTTGCCTAATCCATCAGTGTGTTCTCAGCAGGCTGTTTCATGAATTTTGTTTCTTTTCTTCTGAATAAGCTTATGGCCTGGTGCAATTCTCAGTGCTACGGTTGGAATACGGTTTGTCTCTTCTGAAACTCATAGTGAAATTTAATTCCTATTATGAGACATTAAGAGGTGGAGCCTTTAAGAGGTGATTAGGGCTCTATCCTCATGAATGGATTAATCCATTTATGGTTAGTGGCTAATGGGTTATCCCCAGATTGGGTTTGCTAGTCAGTTTGGCTAAGTCTCTGGGGACACTCCCTGTCTTTCTACATGAGATGTCCTATGATATTCCTAGACTTTGCCAGCAAGAGAGTCATCACCAGATGTAGCCCCTCTATTTTGGACCCAAACCACCTAAGCTATTGTATTATTGGCAATGGAAAAAAGACTCAGACACTCAGGGGCACTACAGAGAATGGAACATCAAAATATTCCAAAAACGGGGCTATTTTGTGTCCACAATTTAGTGTGAAAGACAACTGTATAAAATATAGCATTTCTGCCACAAAGATTTTGGGTCAAGTACTCTTGATATCTTAACACTGCTTGTGGCAAGGCTAATTTATTTAGGTTCATATATCTTAGTGCTTTGCTTTCCAAGAAAAAGTCAATTTTTGAGTTTTTGAGTTCTGAGAAGTTTTTCAGTTCTGAGAAGAAAACTTTCTATTCTAAATTCAGCAAAGCCAGAACTTTTCCAGCTGCTAAAGGAGAGAGTTTCTGAGATGTTCCTCATCCCATCATATACAGACCCCAAACTGAACTTTGTGAAAAGGAGAAGACTCTCTTGTTGTCTTAGAATTTAACACCTTGGAGCTATGGATAGAATGTTTGTGTCCACCAAAAATTTGGGTGCTAAAATCCTAATCTCAATGTTATAGTGCTGGAAGGTAGAAGCTATGGGGGGGTAATTCGGTCATGAGGGTGAGGCTCTCATAATATGAGTGTTATTTTAAGAGACAAGAGTGTGATGATCTTTCTCTGCAGCAAGTAGAGATACAACAAGAAAACAGCATCTGCAAACCAGGAAGAGAACCCAACCATACTAGCACCTGGATTTTGGACCTCCAGTTTCCAGCACCAAAGGAAGTAAGTTTCTGATGTTTAAGTCACCCAGTCTCCGGTAATTACCATATTAACAAGACGCTTGGCAATGTATGTGGTTAGTTGCCAGGTTCCTGTTCTCTCCACTTAAAAGGCTCAGGGGTTATTCCAGTTGAACTGGGCTGACTGGACTGCACAAAATAACCACACGAGAGACACAAATACCTTTTTCTTTGGGGTCGCTGTGATGGCTCCTCTGATCTTAAGGGTTCACAGGAAGAGAGAGAGAGAGACAGAGAGAGAGCGCACACGCTGACCCCTTTTATTGAGGAGAAGTTATTCAAATGAGGCAAGGGGTCAGGTTTCAGGGGGCTGAGTCTATCTTCATGATGTCCACTGTCAGCAGGTTGACTGACACCTAGGTAGGCCACACCCAAGGGCACAGTAAGAGAAGGGGACACACACAAGGCACTTCCATGGAAGATTCTATCCTAAACAGGGCAAGGGGTTATATTACAAAGGAACAGGTGAGCATAGCTTCACCCATGGGGCGGTAGCACGAGACACCGATCCTCCAACCCAACAAGGGTGGGGAAAGCTCTGCCACATTTCTGTGACTGAGCGTCTCAGCACCCAGCAGGGGAATGTGCCTCAGACACGTGCAAGGTTGGTCTCCCACAGTTAGCTCTTTGGGTACTTGAGTTTGAATTAAGAGACTTGATATAGATTATGATATTTTATATGCTGATACAAAGCACTAATAAGTATTTGTTAATGTATTAACATTAGGCTTTCTTCTAATATTAACATTATATGCCCCTTATTCAGTAAATGAAATACTATAAAGAAAATTCATGTTTTCTTAGACACTGTAGATTTTCTCCCACCTCCATGCTATGAATGAGTGTTAATTTTTATTTTCTAGAATTATGATTGCAAATGCAAAAACTGTAAGAGACTGGAATTACACAACAACAACAACAAAAGAGACCCAAGGGTATGATATAAAAGTTTTCTTGCTTCTTAAATTACTAATATAATTTATTTTTCCTTCACTTTTTCTTCCCTGTAAAATTAAACCAAAACATTCCAACTGAGTAAATTATCCAATTTGAGAAGGTCATCTTGGGAGAAGGCTTGTCATAAATTTAAGAGATATAACAACAATGAAATCTTTAACTGTGTCTCATATTGTATTCTACTAGTTGAGTTTTCCTTGGTATAAGCATAGGTAAGAGAGAAAAAAATCTCAAAATCAAATTTACCTTATCTATTGGTGTCTGGGATGCAAGAGTTTGTGTAGAGTTTGAGAAATAAATTTATAAATTGTGTGTGTGTGTGTTTTCCTGATCCTAAGCAACTCCTATAGAAGAATAACTTCTATTTTATTAATACTTTATTTTTATCCTCTGCCTGCTCTGATGCAGGAATTATATTTCTAGGAAGATCAAGTTGGTTTATTATAGCCAATAGCCGGGGAATTGCAAGCAAAAGCAAGTTACGTGAATAAAGATGGGAAATGAGAAAGGAGACCAAAATTGTGTTGCCTATTTTCTAACCAGCAAAGGAAGATTTACTTGCAGGTGACATAGGCAAAAATAGTGACAAGTGCAAAACATGAGCGTTTTATAAATAAGGAAGCTAACATCATGGATATACTAGATGCCTGATATTACACACACACACACACACACACACACACACATGCACTTTATTCCATCTGTAAAGTATGCTTCTGAGGCAAATCTTACTGTAGATGTTAGGCTGCTTATATGGAATTCAAATAAGGCCTTTCTTACTTCAAAACTTATGATCTTTGTACTATGCTCATCTCTCTATCACATAAAAATAATTAGATTTTGAGCATATTCAGGAATGAAATAGTGAGGAAGTATGGTTGTCTAGATGAATCTGGGTGAAAAAAAATCTTTCCTAAGAATTCAAAATAACAACACTTCCTACAGGTGGGTTTGAAAACCTTAAATTAAAAATTGTATTAAAGTAGTCTCATATTTGACCTTCAGGCCAAGCAAGAAAGCAAAAAAAAAAAAAAAAAAAAAAATCAAAAACCAATAAAATACACAGGAGGCAAAGCACCATGAACAAGACCTATGGCAATCAACAGTCTATGGAATTAGACCTGCAAAACCTCAGGTGCTGACATTTTCAGAGAATATAAAGTATATTTAGAATGATTTAAAATAGAAAAAAATATTATTTAAAAATTGAGAAGAATCAAGAGAGTATAAAGTGACTAAACAGATTTGTCAAACAACTGGAATTTCTAGAGGTAGGAAACATTATAACTGAAATTAAATCCTCTATTAAGAGGATCAGAAGCAGCCAAAGAAAATTTAAGAAAACACAATATGGGATATGAATATACAACCAGTATAAATCCACATCATGTATAACCACAAAAATGCGAGGTTATACTCCATGTATATATAGCAGATATATTCTATTGTCATGTACAACTAAAAATAACAAATAAAAGAATAGAACATGACTCTGAGGAAGTTTTTCATAATGTGTTCCAGAGTGGGGTAAAAAGTAGTTAATAAATTTGGCTCATAGAGCAAGAATTTCTTTTTTAAAGTGTGCAACATGAATGATCTTATACACATACATAGTGAAATAAATAATAATCAAGCAAATGAACATGTCCCTGTCCTCACATAGCCATTTTGTGTGTGTGTGTTAAGAGCTCCTATAGTTTTAGGCCTACTTTTTCCTCTATTAGGCACAGGGTCTCTGGTCTAATGCTTAGATCCTTGATCCACTTTGAGTTGAATTTTGTGCATGGTGAGAGATAGGGGTCTAATTTCCTTTTGCTGCATATGGATTTCCAGTTTTCCCAGCACTGTTTGTTGAAGAGGCTATGTTTTTGGTACCTTTGTCTAGAACAAGATAACTGTATTTATGTAGGTTTGTCTCTGTGTCTTCTATTCCATACCATTGGTCTCCATGTCTATTTTGGTGCCAATGTCATGTCATTTTGTTATTATATCTTTGTAGTATAGTTTAATATCTGGTATTGTGATGCCTCCTGCTTCACTATTCTTGCTAAGGATTGCTTTGGCTATTCTGGCTCTCTTATTTTTTCCCAATGAATTCTTTACCATTATGGATTTGGCCCCAACTTTCTTAACAAGACTCCTAAAGAGCAAGAAATAAAATCAAGTATCAATAAATGGGATTCAAACGAAAAAGCTTCTTCTTAGCAAAAGAAACAATCAATGAGGTGAAGAGAGAACCTATATTTTGGGAGCAAATTTTTGCCACACACATGTCAGATAGAGCACTAATCTCCAGGATATATAAGGAATTCAAAAAACCTAACACCAAAACAAACAAACAAACAAAAAAAAAAACCAAAAAAACCAACCCAATCAATAAATGGGCTAAGGAGATAAACAGATACTTCTCAGAAGAAGATATACAATTGATCAACAAATATATGAAAAAATGTTCTACATTTTCTAGTGATTAGAGAAATGCAAATCAAAACTACTCTAATATTTCGCCTCATTCCATTCAGAATGGCAGTTATCAAGAATACAAGCAACAATAATTGTTGACGAGGATACTGGTGAAAGACACACTCATACATTGCCGGTGGGACTCCAAATTGGTGCAAACAGTCTGGAAAGCACTATGGAGATTCCTTGGAAAACTTGGTATGGAACCACAATTTGACCTAGCTATCCCACTCCTCAGTCTATACTCAAAGGACCTAAAATCAGCACACTAAAGTAACACAGCCACATTAATGTTTATGGCAGTTTAATTTACAATAGCTAAACTGTAGAAACAACCTACATGCCCTTCAATAGATGAATGGATAAAGAAATTGTGGTATATACACACAGCATTAGAAGAGAATGAAATCATGGCATTTGGAGGTAAATGGATGAGTTGAAGACAATCATGCTAAGTGAAGAAAGTCAATTCCCAAAAACCAAAGGCCAAATGTTCTTTCTGATAAGTGAATCCTGATCCATAATGGGTGGAGCATGGGGAAGTTATGATTAGGCAAGGGGAGGGAGTAAAGGGAAGGGGGCATGGGGTCAGGAAAGATTGTGGAATGAGATGGACATCATTACCCTAGGTTCATGCATGACCGCACATATGGTGCAACGCTACATTGTGTACAACCAGAGAAATGAATAGTTGTGTTGTAATTGTGTACAATGAATCAAAATGCATTCTGCTGTCTATATACCTAATTAGAATAAATAAATAAATAAGCTCCTGTAATGTACTCTCTTGGCAAACCTATCATACACAATACAATATTATTAACTATTATCATCATCTGTACATTAGATCTCTACATTTATTCATCTTGCATAACTGCAACTTGGTACTTTTTTCCAACACTTCTGTCCCCCTCTGCCTACTTTCCATTTCTATGTATTTGATTTTTTAAAGATACTACCTGAAATCATGTGTTGTTTTTCCTTCTGTGTCTAGCTTGTATCGCTTAGCATAATGTCCTGAGAACAAAGAATATAGTATAATTTCAGAAGAGGATAAGAGTATGGGGAGAAAGGATTTTAAGGGTTGTTAAAAGACATCGAACCTCAAATCCATTATTACAGCAGGTCAAATAAAAAGACATATAATGTTGGAGAATATCAATGACAAATGATATTAAATGTGCAGAGTGAAAAGACATTAACCTAAAGGAAAATTAATTCAAGCATTCTATTCACAATAGTACCCCCCCCCCCAAAAAAAAGAAAGAAAAAAGAAAAGAAAAAAACCAAAGTTGTTCTTCTCTATTCAGGGGTTCTGTACTTATGGATTAACCAATAGGGATAAAAAAAATAGAGAAAAATGTGTATCTGTACTGCATACATAAAAACATATTATCTTGTCATTCTCTAAAAATAATAGTACAGCTATTTATATAGCATTTACATTGTCTTAGGTTTTATAAGTAATGTAGAGATGATCGAAAGTATTCCGGCAGATGTGTGTAGGTCACGCAAATACTATAAAATCCTATATAAGAGACTTGGTTCATGGGATCAATCCCCAATGGATACATAGGGACAACTGTGCAGTGAGATATTATCTTCTGTATGCTGAGAAATAAAAATCCAGTAAGTTCAGAATTCTCTAAGAAATTACTCAAATATTTAAAAAAATAGCTTTTAATGATGAGGGAGCAGTGTAAACATTTTCAATCAAGTTAGAAATGGGAAGAGCTTATTACACTAGATCCCCACCAAGGGGAGTTCTAACGGATGTACTTCAGGTAGAAAAATGTAATCCCATATGGAAGATATGAAATCTATGAGTGAATGACAAGAAAAGGTAAATATGGGATGATCCCAACAAATATAACCGTAACACAACAGTACCTTCTAATTTCTGAAGTTCTAAAATAAGATAAAACTAAAATATGATACAAAAACAACATAGAAGTTAGGGTATGTTTTGAGTCAAAGCATTTAAAGAGCATAATAT
Source organism: Callospermophilus lateralis (assembly GCF_048772815.1). Taxonomy (NCBI): domain Eukaryota; kingdom Metazoa; phylum Chordata; class Mammalia; order Rodentia; family Sciuridae; genus Callospermophilus; species Callospermophilus lateralis. Next base: position 23,384,504 of record NC_135310.1, on the reverse strand, counting down.
TCATTGGGAAATGTGAAAAAAAATTGTAATGATTTTGTCACAGACTGGAGACATTTTGATTGTTATTTCTGGGGAGTGGGAAGTACTACTGGAATTTAGTGGGTAGATGCCATGGATGCTATAGGACCATCCTCTGGGATAAAGACTAAAAGTGAAAGAATTTAAAATGCTCTGGTGGATGAGTCATAATTAGCCTGCTGTGGTACCAAATAACTCCAGAAGCTCAATGACTTAAAATGGAAATGTACTTCTCACTTGTGTCCATGAGGGGTCACTGGAGGCTCTGACTTATGCCCCTTCCTCTAAAGCCAGGGTGAGGAATTAGCCATTCCTTTGAATAAGGCTGCTCCTGGTGTCTGTCGGAAGGTCTCATTTTGGCAACGGTGGTAGTTCTCCTTCTTTGTTTCCACCTACAGATCATTTGTTCAGAATAATTCCTTCAGCCCATTGAACCACAGGGGTCCAGAAAGAAGGAAAACAGAAAGAAGCATGTGGCAAACAGGAGGAATGACTCCCACATCTGGTAAGTGTCACAGAAAGAAAGCTTCTGTAGCCATATCAGCACCAAATGGAATAGACTTGAGACAAAAGCTTCACACAAAAGAGATAAAGATGGCCCTTCAAAAAGATGATGTTAAATTCACTCAAAGATATAACAATTCTAAGTTTATAATCACCTAAGAGCATGAACTCCAGATAAATGGAACAGAACTTCACATAGCTACAAGAAAAGATAGAAGAATCTACCAGGAGGGCTTCTGAGAAGGGGATCACCTAGTTGTTATGGTTTAAAGGCTCCCACCAAAATTCAGGTTGAAATCTAATCCCCATCCTGAGGCATTAAAAATTTAATTTATGGAATTTGGAACAACACCCTGGTCATTAATGTTAAATGATTGTGGCCTATAAGATTGGGGCCCTAATCCAATGTGGCTTTATCACAACAGGAGGAGAGACCCCTGACTCGGATGTACTGTCATGGCATATGACACCCTGTGGACCTTAGGATTCCGCAGAGAATCCCCACCAGCAAGAAAGGCCTCACCAGACACATGGCACTGATGTTGAACTTCCCAGCCTTCAGAATCACAGCCACATAATCCTTTATTCTTTATAAATTTCTCAACCAGTGCCATTTCATTATAGCAACAAAAACCAGATTAAGCCTAGTGAAAACAAAATTCTCAGGTCTTGCAGCAGAAACATATTAGATACAAATCTTTCTCTGGACTTCTTATTTAGGACTATTCTGCATCATCAATTGTATGCTCTCTCAAAATACTTGCTCATCTCTAAAATATTCAAATGACTTCCTGTGTCATTTAGAGTACAGGAAATAGCTTTACAATGACCTTCAGGGTGCTGTATAATCTGACTTCCCTTCCATTTATCTTTCTGATTATTATTAATTATCTTTCCTATTACTCTGCCCCAGCTCACTTCAGTGTAGTCACACCGGCCTCTACTGATCTTTGACACCAGTTATACAGTGTTGTGAACTGAATTCTGTCCCCTCAAATTCATATGTAGAAGCCCCTAGGACCTCAGAATATGAATGTATTTAAAAAGAGGGCCTTTAAAGAGATTATTGAGTTAAAACAAAGCCATCAGAGTAGGCCATAATCCAATTTGACTGGTGTCTTTTTAAAAAGTCCTTAGGACACACAAAGAAATATCAGTGGCAGGCATGCATAGAGGAACAATCACAGTGAGAGGCAGCAGGAAGGAGGCCATCCATAAACCAAGGAATGAGGTCTCAGGAGGAACCAGATTCGCCAAACCTTGATCTTGGACTTCCAGCCTCCAGAACTGTCAGAAAATAAATTTCTGTTGTTTGAGTCACACCGGCTGTGGTATTTTGTTACAGCAGCCTTAGCAAACTAATACACACGGTCACCTTTGGATCCTTGTACTTGTTCTCTTGACCCAGGGTACTCTTTCCAAACCGATGAGTTTCATTTTCTTCTTGATCAACTTCAGGTAGGTTTTTACACAAATATTTTCAGTGGAGGCTTCCCTGGCCCTTCTATTTAGATTTGTACCTTTCCCCTTTTAACACTTTCCTTCTCTTCTAAAAATTATTTTTTGAGTCCTATCACTAAAATTTAAGCTCCACAGGGTAGATATTTTTGTCTGTTTCTTCCACTGCTTTGTTGACATTCCATACAGAGGGACCGAGCTCATTGTCAAAAGGTACTGAATGTCTGGTGAGGTGAGTGGTCTTGGGCAGGTAAGTGCAAGTTCAGCTGGAACCTTATGCAGAAAGTTCAGTAAATTTGCCATTTGTAGAACTTTCCTGAGATTTCAAAATTACAGTCAAGAATTCTGGACGTTAGAGGGTAATTATGTTTTTCTTAATCTGGACAACATTAGTAGATGCATTTTCTAAAATGGGTCATTTCTTTTTTTTTTTTTCCTATTTTCTATTTTTTTTAAAGAAAGTAGAAATTCCATTATTTAGAGAGAAATAGAAAGTGAATAATAGCAGCCTAATAAGAGAGAGGAATACAAGGTGTGTGTGTGTGTGTGTGTGTGTATGTGTGTGTGTGTGTTCATGTATATTTGAAGCCAGCTAAATTTGAAGGTTGTACTGAAATACTTTACCATCAAGAAAGCAGGTTTCCTCTTGGCTCTCTTAATTTACATTTCACTCTATAATAAATGGACCTGTTGTCCTGGGGCTGGCTCCACTGATTTGAATTTAAAGATATATTTCCTTTTGGTTTGCATCCATGCATGACACAGAAATTCAATTGTGTGTGAAACATATTACTTTAAATAAATAAGCAGAATCAAAATATTTCAGATGACTTGACTTAAGCCAATAAGTTGAAATGTGGCTAAAAATAGTTTGAACAGGTTTTATCTCATGAAGATTGAGAATAGTTATGAATCTTCATTTTGGAGTTGGTTGGGGCTTGTTTGAATCCCACAGGACCACTTCTAAGTTATATGGTCAAACCTTGACGCACTTCATATCTCATTTTTCTGCATTTCTAATGCTCATAATTCGGAAATCTACAAATGAGGATAAAAATATATCTCTAAATATTCGTTTATTTGTTACGTTAAATGTATAGAATTTCAAGATCAGAAAAATGAATTCAGACAAAAGAGTAATTTAGTATCTTATTTTTCAAATTTGATAGTATAGGCTAGGGAGTCTCAGGCAGCCCAGTACCCCTCTAAGACATAGGTAAAGGGGCCTAGCTTTGTCCTTCCTCCTCTGGCCAAACCCAATCTGTCTTCTCAATCTATCAGTGGATTTTCTGCACAACTTCAGGCCAAGGCATGGTTAAGGAGCAGTAGTTTCAGGATTAGGGTGTATGAATGGACTTGCATGTGTGAATTGTGGTGTATATAGGGCCACTCCTTGTGCAGGACAGAACCTGGGATGAGGAATGAAGGGGAACAGTCTTGAGCTAGCCCGTCTGGGTAGACAGGCAGGCTTTCCCATTGCTGCCCCATTCTAACACTCCAAGGATTCCAAGAACTCTAAATTCAAATCCAATCTCTCAGGTCTTTTAAACATATGTTGTCAAAATAGAGGGATCAAATATATTTCATTTAGTGTTTGTTTCCTTTGTTTATATAACTTTTGTTCTAAGTTATGTTTGATGGGATTCCACAAATGTTTGAGGTAGTCTACAACATTGGACATAGATTACATGAAGTCACAGACCACAGAAAGCCAGATCTGGGGACTTTCAGGATCAATGTAGTTCAATCACCTCATTTTACAAAAAAAAAAAAAAAAAAAGGAAAATTAGATCACTTAGGTGCCAGCAAAATATATGACTTCATAAACTCTTTGATGAAAGAGGACACAGGTGCTATTAATTCAGGAGATATGATGGTTGAGAAGGACTTCCATCATATTAATCATTGCAATTGAAACTTTTCAGAAGATAATGGTATTGTATTGTGTGTTCTGTGCACTTCAAACAGTATTTGATTAGCTTTTCCTGACAGGTGATGGTTGGAAGTACCCTAGTACACCAGGGCTCAAGTTTCACAATCTGTCAAGTGGTTACTGCCCTCTTTTGAGAAGTTCTGGCCCAAGCTTTTTAATGGGAAGCAGGGCTAGGTGGATTCTTATCTGTTCTGTTTCTCTGTCCCTGAAGCAGGAACCTCTTTATATTCTTCTTACCTGGGACATAGGCTGGGCCAGTCCACAGTAGGAATTCAAATATTTAATTCTATTAGTCGATATGGAGAAAGGTCACATTTGAAAATAGATGCACAAATAATGCAAAAAAGAGATGCACAGGTGGACATATACACATTTGCAAATTGGTACCAAGGTGACCATTCTCTTTTCCACCGGATGCCATCATAGTAGCCACTACAAATTACACCAGGAGCAGATGCCCAACTCAACGGGATTTACTTGGCTTGCCAAACATAGGACTGTTTTGCCTGGAGGGGATGCACATGACTGATTAGAGTCCCTCTTAAGAAATCTGAATGTATAATACAGAAAAAAACAGGGTAGGGGTAAGTACTTAAGGTGGAAATTAGGTGCCGCACACAGAGATAGCATGGGGCTACATTAGTAGGCAGAAGCTGGAAAGTCAGAAACAATGAAGTCAAGGAAAGAAGACTTATGATACTTGAAAAGGTGGTAGCAACATCCAACATCATGTTCCTGAGATGCCTCTTTCCATTCAGAAGACTAGCTCAGTCCAGGAGACAATGAAAGTGGGCCCAGATCATAATGTCCACATGTACACTGGGAACTAGTGTCATCTGTAGAAGCTGCTTTCATGAGCATATGACAAAGCAGCTGGTCCTTGATGTGCGAGTCATTCAATGGGACCCAGCAGGGTAATGATGTCACCTTTATGAAGACTAATCTATAAAACCTGTGTCTCTGCAGTAATTGGAGCAGAACAGAGCACTGTGTAAAAGATAAGTGCCACTTATCAAGCCAGCTGCCACCGGACTTTCTGACAAAGCACTGTGAGGGACAGAGGTGCTACTTGTCCATCCTGTCACCACTGGATTTCCTGGTGAAGCACCATGAAGGTTGGAGGTACTACTTTCTAGCCTATTACCACTGGACCTTGGCCTGTAAGCAAGTTCCAATAAACCTTGTCTTGTACACTGACTCCAGGTGTCTTCTGTGGTCTCTCAGTAACCTACCCCATTGCCCTAGTGCAGCTAGTCTGTGGACAGAACAAAGACACAGAATAAGGGAGAAATGCTGAGTCATAGTTGTGATGGAGACTCCGTGAAAGTGAACCGATTGGCAGCAGAAGAAGCATTGGGGTTTGAGAGGGTGGAAAAAAACTGGGTCATCAGTACTACTCAGATTCTCAGTGAATTATCAGTTTATGATAGTTGAAACTTCACAAGATATGCCTAACTGCAGTCAGTTTTCCTTCCCAGGAGTTCTTGCATTTCACTTTTCCTAGAGCCTGCAAACATAACACTCATAATGAATAACATTTACTGAGACCTCACTTTTTGTCGGAATTACTTTAAGAGTTCTTCAAGAATATTCTCTTTAATCCTCAAAATAATTTTTGAGCTAGATACTTTTATTGACCCCATTTTACAAATTAGAATACAAGGGAAAGAAAAGTTAAATCGCTTGATCAAGATCATGGAGTAGGGAATTCAAAGATAGGTAGCATGATTTAGAGCCCAGACTCTAATCAACCACCTCTGTATGGTGGAGATTTGTTCTCTGTATTTCCATGTCTATTATTATTCTACTGCTCACCCTCTGTCACCACACTCAGTATATTCTAGAATGCATTCATGTTACTTGGAACCCACAGTTCTCAACAAATGTCAGTCTTGGTAACAATAGATCTGCCAGTCTCAATCACTAGGCAATCAGTTTTAATGCCCTTTCTGTAGATATATTTTTACATATTTTCAGAGATGTGGTGTGGAACCTGTAGTCCACATAGCAGACCAACTCCTTGGAATATAATGTTTTCTTTTTCTTTTTTTTAATTTGTGCCTAAGAAAAGTAATGTTCCCATCACAGCACATCCTGTCCTAAATTCAACTGAATTGTCATCTGTATCTTCCCTTAGAGTGAGATGTCCTGAGAGTACAACCTGTTCTTTATTGTTTGTCTCTGATACCTTTCATACTGTCTGGGACAAAGTAGATTCTCTCAAATCATTCAGTGAATAAATGTAGTTTCTTTTTATTTATACTCTGGGCCACAGACATCTATTCACACACATTCCCTGTCCTTGCCTACCTTGAGAACAAGCCAATTGATTGATTTTATACCTAATCCTAAGTGGCTTTCAACAGAGAGTGGTAATACGTAGGCATTTAAAAAATTACTTTGGCATTAGACATGGAAGACCAGAACAATAACTTAGGGCTAAGATGCATATAACTGAGTTATTAGTACATAATTAAAATAATATCTTTATTTGTATAGTACTTTATAGATTGAAAAGTGTTTTTATTCAAATCATTTTATTTGATGTTTGGTATACATTTAAAGACTTATTACTCCTGGTCATAAAGTTTTCTCCTTTCTGAATTATGGTAGGAGCCATGTAGTCAAGCGAAGACTTCTCTTCTGTTGCAGGCCTGTGTATCTGTCCATACTGGTGTCCCTTGTGGCTCTACCTAGAAATTTCCAGGATTAGAGTGGGGTAGGAGTGGGGATGGAGGAGTTCCCTCTCAATTCTATCTCTGATCAAACCTGTGCAGAAAGTGACAGGGTATCATTTTTTCTTCTGCTCTCCAAACTGCCAGTCTTCTCCGTCCCATCACATTCACCCAATTAATATTGGGGCTAAAGGGAGTTAAGGGCTTAGACTTCAGAGAGCCCTGTTATCTAATGATTTGACCCAAAAAGGAGTGGGGTCCATGCACTGCTCCCTCTCTCCTTCTCTCTCTCCTTCATCTTAGTCCTCTTTCTTTTCCATGGTTCCTTTCCCTTCAATACCCTTTCTCTAGCCTCCTGACCCTTTCCCTGTCTCTATTCCTTTCTGCCAGGAAATGCTTCTACAACCCTTTATATCTCCCTAAACCTCAGTCCAATATTAATTCAGGTGTCTCTTCTCTGCTTGGTCAATATTCAGAAGGGAGATTATGGGCCATAGTCTTGCAACAGAGGGTGGACCTAGGACCTTCCTATATACTTAGATCTCCCAACCAGACATAGGTCCAGTAAAATTCCTCACAAGTTTTTATGCAACGCTGACACACATTGTCACAGCCGAAATTATTCTTTTCTTGACTATACAATCACATCTCATGTGGAGAAAGAATACTCACCCTGTTCTCATGTAAAACAAACTCTGGCATTTTTGTAAGGGGTTTTGACTCTTTCCTGAACTTGAATCAAGTTATAAATCCTCTATTAGGTGAAAACTGATTTCTTTTGCCATTCAGGGAAGATGGCCTGATTATATTTTTTAAAATTTAAAGTCCTTTTTTCCCCCATATCAAGCCCTGTCTTCCTCACTCAAATTGAGTGGCGTCAATTTATTCCACCATAGCACTAAGAAAATGGAACCACAAAGAAGTTAAATGAATTACCAGGCAATAGCTGATGAAGTACCTATATGCCTCACTCATAAATATTAATTTTGCATTTTGCAACGGATTTACTGGCAGCTCTGAGGAAACTTCTGATGGTAAATTATTAAATCTATTTGTTGATCTCATTTTTACATTTCTTTTCCAGCTCATTTTTTTTTCACTTAAAAAAACAGTGTTAAATATATTAAAAATCTCTTGATTTAGAATGATCAGGAGATAAAGTTTCATTTCCTAAATTGCAAACTGGAAATTTCCGAAGACAATAAGACAAAGGTGAAATGTTCCTCATGCAATAATTTCTAAGGTTATTCTAGGTGGTTGTTCATAGCATTAAATTTTATTTAATTATCTCCTCTTCTGACACTATGTCTTGCACATGGTAAGAACTCAGTATGTTCTTTAAGAATGTGTAACAACCCAAATAATCACAAAGAAATCTACTTCCAGTTAGTTGATCCAATAAAATCATACACTGTGAGTTTGCTATTGTGAAAAATACAAAACAGGAAAATACAAGTTTCTGTTGTTGTGAAAGCAATGTCCTCAGGAAAACTATGATCATAGATCTGGTGAATCTGAGATAAAGTTGTAGCTTCAATGTCAACCTATATATTTACACAATCTTTTGGCATAGAATCATAGTAAATACTCTCTTGTAAAGCATCATTCATTTTGACAGTTCCTTGTTATAATTTTCCTCATGTAATGTAATATTTCATCCATTATTTATCACTCCGTAGAAAGAACATCTTATTTATAAGATAAAATATGAATTACATTTTTCCTAAAATATTTTCTGTAATCAGCAACAAAGTTTTTCTTCCTTTGCATCAAATACCAAGTTGTTGGGCAGCTGAGGTGTACACAAGACCTTTGTATAATCACTCACAACCTCTCCTCTTATGCCTAAGGCTTAAGTCAGACATGATCTCAGATCAGATGGAATCCACAGTGCTCTGTGCCTCCCTATGGTGGAGCAAGAAAAGCAGCTTGTATCACTGGGTCTGACCTAAAGCAGCAGTGGGAAGACAGTGCAAAGACAAGCAGAGCCAGTACTTCTGTCCTAGGACATCCTGGAGGGGACCTTTGTTATCTTCTGCTATTAACAATTGAGCAGAATGGTGAAGACTGAGGATTTGATGCTTCCGGAAGCTTTGGTTGTGCCCTAAATCCATGATTAATTAAGGGCTGAGGTTTGTAATTAGATTAGCTTAATTACATCATTATCATGCTGCAAGGAAAAGATGTTATCACAAGTTGCTATCATTAGCATATGTCCCCCTAAAGTTCAGGTGTTGAAAACTTAATCCCCAAATTCATACATTAATAGTACTTGGAGGTTGGGCCTTTGAAGATAATTGGGATTAGATGAAGTCATTAGGGTAGGGCTCCCCAAGGTTGTCAGTTTTGCCACCAGATGCCCTTCACTAAGGAACCCCCCCTCCCCAATGGCCCAGTGTTGTGCTCTGGACTTACCAGCTTCCAGACTCATAACCAAACACTCTTGAATTCTTTAAAGGTTACTTAGACTGTGGTATTCCATTACAGCAATAGAAGATGAACTGAGACGCAAGTATTTGAAGAAGTAAAGATCAATGTGTTGGGACTTCTGGAAGCCCCCAAACTTGACATTTGAAAATACATAGAAATTCTCTAAACCCAACTATAAGGAAGCAGTCATAGTATCAATGCAGTGCTAGTCAATGTGTCACAGCAGGTTCTTCAAAGAGGAGTACTAAGGTTATAAGTGTATGGAAGATCATTATAAATCTCACTAATATTGAGAATGAGCAGGAAACATTGACAAAAAGTGATAAAACATACAATACTCTTTATTATAAATTCCATATAGCCACTTGATTTTCATATGATACTCTGCTTGGTTTTTGCTAAACTCTTTATCCTATGTAGCTAACCCACATTTGATGTTGGTGAATCCAAGTAGCTCTAATATGAGTATTGGTCAATGTATGTTATTAACTTAAAAACCTTTTATTGGTGAATTATACTTGTACATAATAATGGGATTCATTGTTACATACTTGTAAACACATACAACATAACAGTATAATTCGGTGAAGGGCATCTCATGGCAAGACTGACAACATGGGGAGGCCCACCCTAATAAAATTTAGTCAATTTCATTCCCCAAACCTCCCCTTTACTTCTTTTCCCTCTCTGCTGTTCCCATAACTCTACTTTACTGGCCTCCCTTATATTTTATTGAGACTCCCACCCCACCTCTTCTTTCCCCCTTTCTTCTCTCTGTCTTCGGCATATGAGAGAAAACATGTTACCCCTTACTTTCTGAATTTGTATTATTTTGCTTAACATAATGCTCTCAAGTTCTATCCATTTTTTTTTCTGAAAATGACATAATTGAATCATTTATGGCTGAATAACACTTTGTTTTGGATATTTTTTAACTATTCATCAACTTAAGGACTATTAAGCTTGTTCATTAATTTGGCTATTGTGAATTGTGCTAATCAAAACATGGGTATGCATGAAATCTCTATATATAGTTATCTTTTTTTTTTTTTTTTGTCTCTATGACCAAAAGACCTGACAAGAATTTACAGGAGGAAAAGTATATTTGGGTTCAAAGTTTCAAAGCTTCAGTCAATGATTGGCCTACTCCATAGCCCTGGGTCCAAGGTGAGGCAGAACATCATGGCAGAAAAGTATGATGGGGGAGAACTGTTTATTTCATGACAGCCAGGAAGCAGAGAGAGCTTGGGTACAAGGAGCCAGTATGATCTAATCCTTAAGGGCACACCTTCAGCAACATATTTCCTCCTGCCACATTCTACCTGCTTACAGTTACCACCCATTAATCCATTCACCTTATTAATCCATCAAATGGATTGAGACACTGATTAGGTTACAGCTCTTGTAATCTAACCATCTCACCCCTGAACATTCTTGCATTGTCTCGTACATGAGCTTTTGGGGATAATTCATATTCAAATCATAATACGATAGTATGCAGATTTTAATTATTTAGGAAAACTATTGTGCTGTAGTACAGCTGAGCTTATGGTGATTCCATTTCTAGTCTTTTGAGGAAACTGTATACTGATTTTCGTAGTGGTTGTACTAATTTACAATCCCACTAACAGTGTAAAAGTGTTCCTTTCCCCCGCATTCTCTCCTGCACTTATTATTATTTGTATTCTCAATGGTTGTCATTCTAACTGGACTGAGATGAAATCTCATTGTTGTTTTGATTTGCATCCTGATTGGTAAGGATATAATTTTAGTCAGCTTTGTGTCATTGTGACCAAAAGAACAAGAACAACTTAGAGGAAGACAAATTGACAGTTTCAGAGTTTATGTCCATGACTGACTGACTCCATACCTCTGGACCTGAAGTGGAGAGAGAGAGAGAGAGAGAGAGAGAGAGAGAGAGAGAGAGAGAGAGAGAGAGCTCTGCTCACCAGGGACAAATTATAACCCCCAAAGGCATACCCCCAGTAACCTACTTCATCCAGCCTCACCCTACCTGCGTTAGTTACTAGCTAGTTAATCCATACCAGTGGATTTATCCACTGACTGTGTTAAAGCTCTCATAACCTAATAATTTCACCTCTGGATATTCTTGCATTGTTTCCCCTGTGAGCTTTTTGTGCGACATCTCATACCTATACCAGGATAGATGTTGAACATTTTCTCATGTGTTTATTTGTCATTTATACTTCTTCTGAGAAGGGTCTATTTAGTTCATTTGCCCATTTAATGTTTGGGTTATATTTGGCTTTTGGGTGGCAAGTTTTTTGAGTGGTTGATATTTTTGTTTACATTAATGAATGAGACCAAAGTGAAATAAAACAATAAATGCACATGTCAGAACCTCATTAATGCATCAATGATATGCATCAAATCCTCTGCATCAAATCCTGGGAGAATAGTTCTCAACTTTTTGTGCTATTTACATGATAATAGCAACAGCCTTTTGTAGGTTTAATCTGCATTATTAATAGGCTCGATATGACTTTCTCATGTTTAGACCATCAAAAAATGTATAATACAAGCTCTGATTGCTAGCAAACATAGGCAACTTAAGGCTACCAATGCAATGTCACCAACTGCAGTGTCGTGAAGAGATGTATAGAAGCACATCATCATATATTTTTTTCTTACCATAGAGATTTAATAGGCTTAAAAACCTCAAGGCATATACAATAGAAAAATGTAGTAACATAGCTCGGGGTTATTTGTAATCTTTGCTTTTAGTAATTTATTTAATTGTAAGATTGCATAATTAATTTTTAATAATGGTTTTATGTAACAACTGACTCACAAAATTCCTGAAAAGTTAATAAGCAGCTCTTTTAAGCCAGTACAAGTGGGCTCCAGACAACCACTGGACGCAGCTCATAAATATTAAAACATTATAATGATGGGAAATTAGAGCTGGAACTGCTCTGAGGAATCAGCTTGCCTATTTCCAGCCCCTTCTAGCCCCCCGAGAGTGTGGGCTATGCTCTGCTGCCATTTGAATAGGAAACTGTATCAGCAGTGTAAGTTCTCATCTGGTTCCCAGATTGCTGTGGTGTGAATCACTAAGAAGACATCTCTAGCCTACGTGGGCCCTTTTGAGGAAAATGTGACAGGATAATGGCAGCTTGCAGACTTTTAAATGTCAGGCCAACTTCTGTTCCCAAGTGTCACGCTCCATGTTAAATGTATGTATGGGGAGGACGGTGGAACAGAGAAAAAGGGAGATATTGGAAAGTTGCATACTGCAACTTGATTCTTTATGACCTTATGGCAATTTTGGAGTTGTGGGGATATTGGGGTACCCTTCACAGGAAGATGTTCTTTGTAAATTCAGAAGCAATCTGCTGAGAGTTAGCATGGAAACGATAAAGGTTAGAGGAAGAAATGAAGTTTCAAATTGTAATTATGCAGAATGAGGAGGGAAAGTTAAAATCATCAACTCCAGCTGGGACTGGAATCATAATAGCTAAGAACAGTTAACATTTACTGATTTACTCCATATTTATAATATGCTAAACACTTTACATGCATAATTTCACTTAAACTTACAGCCACCATATAAAATAGATATCTTTTCTTCCTGTTTTTTAGATAGGGAAACTGGTTGAGATTGTTGAACGAAGTGATACAGATAGAAAAGCGCAGAGCTGAATTCATGGAAATTTTTTATTTTATTTTATTTTTTTGGTATCAGGGTTTGAGCCAGGGGCACTTAAACACTGAGACATATCCCCAGCTCATTTTATGTTTTATTTTTGAGACAGGGTCTTTCCGAGTTGCTTAGGGCCTCACTAAGTTCCTAAGGCTGGCTTAGAACTTGCTATCCTCCTGCCTCAGCCTTCTGAGCTGCTGGAATTATAGGCGTGTGCCCCAAAGCCCTGAAGAATTTGTTGAAATCTTAGAACTTGCTATCCTCCTGCCTCAGCCTTCTGAGCTGCTGGAATTATAGGCGTGTGCCCCAAAGCCCTGAAGAATTTGTTGAATTCTTGAACCCTTGGGTCATGAATATACCCAGCTTCCCATGTATTAGGACCAAGAAGAACACAGTTGGGTTTACTGGTTAGAATCAGTAGAAAGACAAGGAGAGGTAGAGATATGTTCTTGGTTCAACTCTGGACAATTTATCTATGAACAACATGAAAAAGAAAATCAACCCATTCTTCCCTCCCACCATTCAAATCCTGGTTCAGATACCAGCATTACCATAGTAATGGAAATAGCGTTTGTATGCCCACCTCCAATACATATGTTGAAATCCTGACCTCAAGCTTCAGGCTGATGGTTCTTGCAAGTGGGGCCTTTGGAAGTATGGTTAGTTTGATCATGAGGTTGGACCTTATGATGAAGTTTATGTATGCTCTTCTTTCACTGTGAGCCCCAATTATAACACTGCAGGTGGCAAAATGACTAAAAACAGTAGTTTTTTTAAAATTTATTACACAAATCATCTATTAGTTAGTTTGATATTTTAAAAGTAGAGCTTATAATGTCTGTCACTGTGATGGTTTTAAGGTCTAGACCCAAATGCAGTTCTGATGTGGAGGATAAAGGAAAATGAAACACACTTGCAAATACCACACATAGCAAACTTGGAGTCACAATTCCTTTCCACTCTTCCTTTTAGGAGGTAAGGTCTATATCTCTCCCTCATGCATCTAGTTAGATTTGGAACAACTTTGGCCAATTTGTTATTCTCAGGTGGTGGGTGGTGATCTCTGTAGCTTCTGTCTGTCCTCTTGGAACTGTCTTTATTGACCCCTCCTTCGCAATGGTCTCCATGCTGCAAGAATCTCAAAGCTCCATGAAGAAATAGCATGGTCATACCATCCAGGTACAAGACAGCTGAGTAAAGACGACACTTTGGAGGTGGCTCTTCTTCCCCTGGCTCTTCCATTTCTCAGCTGTGCAAGTGTTTTTGGTCATTTGCAAAGGCAGAGAAAATCTGTCCCCAATCCTAACCAACAAAATCTGTGAGTACAATAAAACGGTCATAGTTTTATGTTGCTAAATTTTGATGGTTTATTTCAACACAAAGATAACTGGAACACATGCCAACAAGCAGCTCTGCAAACACAAGCATTACAGTGCATCTGGCATATGTAAAATCACCAACATATTATTGCTCTGTGCATTCAGAGGGTGGAATAGCTTGGGATCTTGGCTCCCGGAGAAGTGGAGAGTCTGTGAGTGAGAATCCCCACATCAACCACAAACAAGCAAACAAACAAACCAGCAATGGCCTAACATTTTGAATTAGTTTATGGAAGAAATATCAATACAACCAAGAAATGAGGATGGACCCAATTACTATTATAGTTCCTACAATAATGATATCGGGCATCAATTTTCACTATGGTATTGATTGAGGGCTACTTCTATATCTTATTATTTTATATGCAGTTGAGTTTCAGTGTTTTGGGTGAAGAGCTTTTAGGGTTGTTTTTATATCTTCTTGTTCTATTTGCATTTGAGTCAGTATTTTGGTGTGTGATGTTTGCAACCATTCAGAGCAGCATTTATGTGTGTCCAATGGCAACATGAAGCATAGTGATCACATCCTTACCCAAATCAAATATGGAACCAAATGGCTCACCTCTTTTGTTGCTCCCCAGAGGCCACTAGGAATGTAATTGGTAAGACACAAAGGACCCTTGTTCCTGCTCATGAGGAGATCAGATATAGGCAAGCATGTCAGGACAGCTGTGGTTGAAAATTGTTCTGAGGGTAGGGATTTTTCCTGTTTTCAGATTTCCAAGACTGTATAACCAAAGTGAATCATGTATTGAGAAATATGTGCAAAGGATGCCCAGTTTATACAGTTGTATCAAATTAAAATCAATTATTTTTTGACATGCATTTCACTGTGGATATTTTATTGCATGGATTTTGAATAAAATTTCACTTTTTAAAAAAAGATTTGAAAGACTTAAAAAGTAAGTGAAAAAAGGGTGGATTTGGGCTTGTTTACATGCAAAGCATTTGGATTAACCTTGGGCTAACTGAGCTCACTTGCTCAATCCAACAATTGATCATCACTCACAATTTGTGGTTACTTATTTCTAAAACATTATTAAGCAGTATTAATGAATGAAGTGTAACATTGTTATAGACTAGGGTATACATATTTTCATAATACAAGTAAACAAATAATAAATCCTATGTGAATTAAACGTTTTTATCATTTATAATAAAAAACTTTCTAGGAATTATGATTGCTTTACTATCTAGAGTTCTTCCTATAATTACCAAAATCAGAAATGTTTATGGACAGTATGTTAATTTAATGAAATGAAATTATATATCTTCTGGGAAAACCCTCATTGAATGCAACTTTCTTCTGAAAGGAAAAGCAGTCAGGTGAATCAGACATAAGTCTTGGCTTTCTCCCTATTTAGATCTGTCATGGCTGAACAAGGAAGAAAATTCTCCCTTTTCCCTTATAAGGAGTGACTGGACTCCCCAGTTTGCCCTAGGCAGTCAATTTATACTTGTTCTCCCAAGAGAGTTACTAGTAAACCACCTTTCACTCTCAAGCATGTTTTGCTGTGGATAATGAAACACAGGATCACTCTATTCACAGTTCAAGGGAAAAACTCTGTACCACACCGGCATAGTCTGGGTAGCAGATTCCCATTGTTCACACAAATCACTGGCCACAGTATGGAGGTCTGTGTCCAATTTCTTTCCTTGGGTATAAAATGGAATTGATTAAACCTATATTTCCTTTGTTTTCATTAGGAAACTAAATTACCTGCAATTAAAGCTCAGTTTGTCTCATTGGTATGTATTAAACACCTGTGACTTTTACTGAACATCTTCTAGTATTAGTTTAAATTTTGTAAGTGTATTATTTGTAATTGTTAAAAGCTTATTTTAAACATTGTGTCTAAGATAGTATAATCCTCCACTTTTTTTGTTGGAGTAATGAAATACTTGAGGCAGTCTACTTATGAAGAAAAAGAGGTTAATTTATCTCACAGTTCTGACAGCTCTAGAGCATGGAACCTAAATCAGTTTAGCTACGGTTAGGGCCCTCTTGGCTGCGTCACACCGCTATGGATGGCAATGGTGGGATTGCATAGGAGCAAGGGATCACCTGATGAGGCAGGAAACCAGAGTCTGGGTGGGGCCAGGTTCAGGCATTTACAATGATTTTTCTCACAAGAACTAACTAGGGTCTCATGAGAAATACATTAATTACTTTACAAGGCCATGTACCTCTTGGCCTAAGGACCTCCCACTAGCACTATCCCCTTCCCTTAGGGTTCCTGCCTCCCAACATTGACACATCGAGGCTCAAACTCCCCAAATATGGATCTTTAGGCACAAATCAGATCGAAATCACAATACATGGATTATGTGTTGTTTTCCACAGGCATTTTCTTAGTTTCATTTGGACTGAAAGACCAGATCAGTGTAGAAGAATAACCACCCAAATGTGTCAACTAGAGCTCCGGAAGTTCAGACTCTGTTTCCCATGAGACAATACCTCCCCGTTTGCTCAGAACTGTCCCAATATATTCCAGCTCTTCAGTGCAGTTATTAAGAATGACCCCTTTCATTTTCAAAAATGTTTTGGTCTAGAAGGTAAAGGGTACAGTGACCCTAATTATCAGCACATAGAATCAGGCAATTCACTAGTCCTTTTGTGTCTCTATCTCTTGGGTGCTAAGAATTACCCATTGCTGAAAGTTGCTTTGAAGAGTAAATGAAAAGGCAAACATTAAAGAGTTCAATATACTTGGAAGTAAGTGTACCCTAGTTGGTGAGCATCCTAGCTTTCATGCTTCTGTTCTGAGGTTGGTAAGGTCAAGACTTCATGGATTACCACAGTTGGTCCTGACTTTGACTCTCAAGGGCAGTCACTGTATTTTCTGTCAAGGCTCAGCCCAGAAAGGAGATGGGGGCCCCCTTATTTTTCACTCTGGCCAAGCTCTCCACTTCACCCCATGAACACCACGTGGATTTCTGTATCCTCATTTTTTTTTTTTTTTTTTTTGTGGTCCACCCATTTTCTGGAATATCTTTCTTCTCTTTGCTGTTCTTGCTGCCTACATTCTCAGCTAAAGTCCAATTTCTCATCATATTTAAGGAAGACTTCTCTGAGTATGGTTAGGGAGCTGAATTTGCCATCTACTTCTCCTACTTGTTAAGATTCTGGCCAATTAAACTTTGGTTCAAATCTGTAAATCTGAAAGGAAGCATATAGCTCTCTTGGCTTGGGAAAGCACATTTTATTGCAACCTAGAGCTCTGATACTGGCTGGAGTAGCACTAGGAGGGGGTGGGGAACTCTGTTCTTATTTCAGGTTTAGATCTTGTAACTCACATGCTTGGGTGTGCCAGGAGAGGAAGAGAGAGAGGAAAGAAGAGGGAGCTGACCTGCAGTGCTGACTCAGAACCCACTGCCTGGAAAATGACCTCAAGCTCTCCCACACTGGAAAAATGGAGGGGAGACAAATTATTTCATCCTACATTAAGCACTCCCTTCTTTAAACACCATTTCAACTTAGAGGCAACAGTGCACAGTTTAATGAACTGTTTGTTCTCTGGTTGCTTCGTTTTTTAACTGTGGCCATATTAGCTCCTGGACATCACTGATTGGTTCTATACTTCTTAAGTATCTTTGAAAGAATCTAGGATACACTGGCCTCTTTCTAGATAATTAATTAATAGTTAATGATTGAATAATCACCTTGCACATTTAAACAGGTGAAGTTTTGTAGGGGGGAAAACCTGACCATTTGTGATTTGGCAAGATCACATAGATGGCTTGTTGCCCAGATAAAACTATCCTGGCTACTATATTGCTCTGAAACACTGATGCTCTTCCACTCCTTACAAAGAGATACAGAATGCTGAGATGATATTGAAAACCCTTTACCAACTGCTTCATATGACTGAAAATATCAGAGGAGGCAAAGCTTGGAGAATTATTCTAAGTAAAAAAAGACCTGTTGATTGTCAACAGACTTGTCTCCTTTCTTCCTTACTGACAGCAAAACCCTATTTCCCAGCCTCCCTTGAAGGTGGGTGTGGCTGTGTGGCTGCCTGGATGTTAGCAGGGGTGTGTGTGTGTGTGTGTGTGTGAGAGAGAGAGAGAGAGAGAGAGAGAGAGAGAGAGAGAGAGAGAGAGAGAGAGAAGAGAGAGAGAGAGAGAGAGAGAGAGAGAGAGAGAGAGAGAGAGAGAGACTTCCTGGAATGGATGGCCTTCATTACAAGTCTAGTCCCACAAGTACTGCTTGGAGGAGGGCTACTCAAAAAGGATCAGTCACATTGGACTGAGAGAAACAGACTTTCATTACCTGAGGTTTACTTATAGCCGTCAGTGTTAGTGCCTTCTTGTTTTTACTGGAATAAGTGAGGGATATTTTTTTCCCTTATAAACTGACAGTTATTGAAAGAATTTTTGACTATAAGATGCATCTTGACTTTGGAGACATTAAAAGGTTGAAAAAAAATGTGCATCTTAACTGATAAAATAGGATAATTCAATAATATAGAGTTACTTTTTTCACAATGTTGTCTGTTCCCAGAGCCAGCTTCTTGAAGAATAGAAAAAAAATCTCTCTCTGATAATCAGAATGTAAGCTCCTAGGAGACTTAAAATCTGTTTTATTCAATATTCTATCTCCAAAATTTACAATATCACATGGTACATCTTGGGCACTCAGTAAAATTATTTGACTGAGGCAATGATGTCTGACATTTGAGAAACAAAATGGTAATTCATTAACTTGTGATGGGAAATTCAATTTGACCAGGTGCCTGCAGCATTCCTATCTTCATAAGGAGTTAATTCTCTATTTACAGTTATTTCTCATGAGAAAGTGAACAACAATGAGATGTATAGATTCAGAAGCCAGAGAGTTGTTTGGATGAACTGGGTGTTTAATGGCATTATGGTAATGATGCAGGTTAGGGGGCTAACATATCAGAGGACCAGGTTGGGGGACAGGGGCCTCACCTTGTAATGCAGATCCCCGAGGAAATGCCATAATATTGTAAAAGATGCTCATTTATTTGAATTTCAGTCTTTATAAACATTACAGTCTTCAATGTTTATACAGTCTATAGAGCTGTTTTCTCTACTTAGTTCTAAATAGTTTTAAGCAATTTTTTTTCTTAATTTGTGAAGAGTGATGATTGCTTTGTTTCATATGATTGCCATTTAGGCCTCCTTGAGGCTGTCTCTATGACAGAGAGAGGGATGTGGGGTGGGCAGGGGGGCACAAGCCCTGCCAAGAACTTGCCATGCTTAGACTTGCCTGGAATTGGCACTTTGAAGCAGAATGGAAAACAGAACTGTATCTTGCCTACAGTTGTACTCCTAGTGCGCATTCTAACACCAGGCACAGAGTGAGTTGGTATTCCATGTTTGTTTGATGAATAAGTTGTAACTATTCTTTAGAATGACTGAATGGATGACTCTGAAACTTAAAGCTTTACCAAGTCTCATTTGGAATTGTAATAATCTCATTTTTTTTTGAGAATCTATGATGAGTCAAGCACTTTACATATTTTATCTTGCCTAATATAAAAGTAATAAATAATAGATAGCATTAAGTCCATTAAAAAGAGGAAGAAGTTGAGACTCAGAAGGACAGGTTATTTGTACAACATCACAAAGTGACAGAGCTTGGGTTGTGCTCAGAAGAAGCTGTTTTTGGCTGTTTAACCTTCTTGAGAAGTAGTGCACTTTGAGTGATGGAAGAATATCATTGCTTCCAGATGATCCAGCTCCAACTGTGGACATGCCTACTTTCTTGTGGGGGAACTTCACTCAAATCAGAGCATCTGAAACAGAAGTGAGCACAACTTGTTTTCGAGAAAAATCATTACTTTTGTCCAGTTCTCTTTCAGCCAGAGGCACCAGTGGTATCTGGTAAGAAGGAGCGCAGAGAGGTCTACCACGTACCATCTCTTACCTTGGCTGTTGAGCATGGCAGTTCATTCCAAATCCCTGTTTATGCAGCATAATATTAGCTCAGAGTGACCACAACACTTTTAAGGACATGGATTTCTTAGAGATTCTAGAGAGAGGTTTCCCCGGGACATGAAAAGATTGCAATGCCATCACCCTTTAAATTGTGGCAGAGCACTCACAGCTGTTCTTTTAATCTGAATGAAAAATTGACATATATTTACCCTATGGCAGACTAGAACTGGGTCTTAGGTTTCAGAATAGTTATTACTAACATCTTGTTTTATGTACCATTTATTTTCATTTGGACACTTAGAATTTGCTTTTCTCTAGGAAATGAATGGCAGTGAGCAACACATTACTGCCCCTCCACCCTTTTCCTTCCCCCACTTCCGGCCCAGTGTTACAGGTTGACAGTAACATACTAGTCACAGGTTGAAATGTGCTGGTATAATTTACATGTGCTGGTATAATTCAAAATACGTCATGTTTCAGATCAGTTGGCGAATATATAATCTGTACTTTATTCAGCACTAGGAGCTCAACTCAATGAGAGCATTTTCAGGGAACTGATTATTTGTTGGGCAGCCGTTTCTGTAACAATATTTTATAGTGTTCTTTGTGGAAGCCATGAATGCGGTGTTCACTGTTCTCTGAGTGCTGGCTGGAAACCAGGGCACATTGTAAACATGATGATGCTATCCAGAAATGTTCATGGAGGTACAAGATCAATCATGGGTCTCTGATTACTGTGCAGCAGAAAGGTTTGGAAAAACCCAAGTGCAAAGCAATACAACTATACTTTATTCAATAAAGTGTTTCCAGCCTGTTTCAGCCTAAACGATGAAGAACACAAGAAGAAACTATAGAGCTGGAAGCAAGTCACTTTTTATAGGGTGGATGGAAAGGAAAAGACAAATAAATACCACTGGGGTGTCATGGACCATCCTTGAAATTAGTCTCAGTGAAAATAATGTACTTAATATCTTCATTAGCTAGTGTCATGACTTTATTTATAATGATGTGCTTATTGAGGTGCTATTGGAAATAAGAGAACAGAGAGAGTATTGAGATTATTGTGCACATGGTTTGCAACCATGGACTTAAACCTGGCAGGCAAGATATGTTGCATTTCTTTATTGTCCAATAGTCTACCCTGAACACCCCTCTTGTCAGGCTAGTGATAAGCTGGTCATTTCTGAGGAGGAGGAAGCTTCTAGTTTATTAGAAAATAGTAATAGTAATAGTAATGACAAAAACCCGATTTCAAGGTAGCTCCTTGAGTTTTCTGTAAGATCATAACTTTTCAAGATTTTTAAGTCTTTAAAAGTCAGTGTGTATATGGCTTCTATGTTTTATGGGAAGAGGGAACATTTTGATGCCCAGGTCTCAGCCTGCTTAGGTAATCCTGTTAGCTGTTCTCCTCTGAGGTGTTTGCTGGGCATGACTTGTTCCCTTTGATTTCTGAAAGTGATTTTTTTTCACCTTCCTTTGACCAGAATTGGATTCACTATAAAGCTAACAAAATTGACACAAGTCACCTTGCTTGTAAAGGACCCTTCTCAAATCATTGAAAAGTCCACAGCAATGTGTTCACATAGTTGTACTTTTACATGACTCTTCAGAGTAAGATATTTGACCCATGATTAGTTGAGACCACTGCCTTCATTCTGATTTCTTCTCATATCAGGCACTTGAGAGTGTTTGTGGGCATGGAAACATGCTTGTAGGTTTGGAAAACATGCCAAGTGAAAGCTGAATTGAGGAAGTATTAGTTTGTGGCAGTCATGGTCAGAGCCTTCTGAACATGAATGTATCAGCGCCAGCTGTCTCAGAATAGGAGTGGCTTCCAAGAATTCTCCCACAACTCATTCAGCATTGTTAAAAGTGGTGTGGGACCAGAGGTAGATTGTGATGTGAGCATGTCCTAGGGCACCCAAAATATATGGGTAGTAGAGGAGAAATGAAGTGTGAAAAGTTTAGAGCAAGAAACTAGTCTTTGGGAAATTCCTCCCTTCATTAGACATTTGCTGTTGAAGCAATCCCTACTGACATCTAGTCAAGAGAGTTTCTTTGAGGACAGCACTTGTTAATGCATTGTGTACCATGATTTAAATATCACATGCATTTTTAAAAAATGAAAAATTATAAAAAATTATTTATCAGAATTTCTGTATTTACAAAGTATTACAACTACTCTCCCTTCGTCAGTACTATCCATATGAAGTATTTTTTTGGGTGTGAAATCATGTTTTGGGCATCCTCAAATATTACCTCACATCTGAGTGTGCACGTGAGGCATATTGTCCTGAAATCGTTTGGGTGTTCCAGTTGAACATGTGTACAGAATTACCAGCAACACACAAAGCACCCTGAAGAAACAAGTGGTCCAGCGATGGCCTCGTCACAGTCATCATTTATGTGCTAATGTACTTGATATTACAAAATCATTATTGTACAACTAGAGTTCACTGCAACGTGGTGGCAGACTAAAAATAATTTGGTTAATTTATTTTCAGATGAGTGCTTCATTTCTGATTAATTCTGTACCTTTTTATCTGGACATATTAATTATATAAAATTCCAGACACTATGGGAAGAGAGAATTCTAATGAAAGCCAGACATAAAAGACAATTTTGGCAAAAGACACTATGGCACAAAAAAAGACAAAATTTGGCAGGACAAAAAAAAAAAAGGCCATTGGAGCTGAAACTAAAAATTCATAATTATAAAAAGAAAATAACCAGGGCTGAGGATGTAGCTCAGTGGTGGAGTGCTTGCCTAGCATGCCTGAGGCCCTGGGGTCCATACCCAGTACCTAAAAACAAAAAGACAAAACAAAATATAAAACCATGAAAGAAAGACAAGACAATACAAAAACATGAACAGATAATAAGAATATGAACAGGAAAGATAAAGAAGTTAGTACTTTCCCAAGGCAGAAAGAAAAGACAGAAGGAGAAATAGTAAAGAAAACCTCAATTTTTAGGTCACCTATGTGTATAGAAATTTAAACAATGGCTTTATGGAGAAATTAATGAACCTTGATAAGTATCATATTTGTCCTGATAAATTTCCTTCAGCACTGCTTAATAAAAGTTGTCCCTCCAGATTCTGTAATAAATATTTACATAAAAATTAAGAGAACATACAGTGAACGACAAAATTAAGTTTTTAAATTGGCATTAGGAACAGCAGCAACAACAACAAAAAACAATGTTCAAACTGCTATGAGATGCCAGCTAGGGAGTCCAAGATAAGACACTGTCTATGCTGCATAGTTATAAAGTGCTCTAATAAACAGACGTAACTGCTTGAAAGCCAGGGGGACTCCACAGATAAGAAGGTTTGCAATCACACATCTATCAATACAAATGTACCAGCTGAATACTTTGGACAATAGATCAAAAAAAAAAAAAAACAGTTTTCTTACTGATGTTCATGATTGTTTTTAAGTATTTAAAAGAGCAGTTCTGCACCTCAAATTTTTAGGTGAAAGAGATTAGCCATTCAGAGGGCCCAGTGAAAATGATGTTCTTTAAATAATGACAATTATTAAAATCATGAGAATTACTGAATAAATTATCACATTTGATTAACTTTTGTATGTACACTTAGAAAAAAATGTCAAAACAAAAATATAAATCAATTTGTAATAATTTAATTATTCCAAACTATTTATTAGAATTAATGTGAAGAAGTGTTAAATTAAGTAAGTAAATAGACACGAAAAGTCTCTACTTTATTCTAATGTCTACACTGCATGTGATTAGTTGGCGTTTGTGGGCTGCTGTTCTCACAAACCCCATGAATGACTTATAATTATTTTGTGAGCCAAAAATTCTTTCTGTGTGAAAGTGATAAACACAAGTAATGAATAGCTTTGGATTATTTAATAATCTAATTAATGAAAATAAGTGGCTCAGGAACACATTGAAAAAGACTTGAATTTCTTGCCATTTTGACATAAAATAGTGACTTTAATGATCATATTATAAATGTGTTTTCATTACAATGAAGACATCATTGACAGCCTGGGCAATGGGTGTCATCAGTTGAAAGTGTATTTAAAATTGGTCCTCACAAAAGAAATGACCTGCAATTTTATAGCTCATATAAAAAAGAAAATCAATAGAGGTTTTTATGAATTTGATAGTTTGAAAATTTAACATGATTTTACCAAAAGTAATTGTAAAGCTGAAAGAAACCTTTCTAAACTTTCAATAATAGACAATAATACAACAGAATTTCATGGACCATTGTGGAAGAAGGACTGGCTCATCTACATTTCTATTTTTTCTTTCTTTTTTTAATTTATTTTTTATTTATATGTGATAGCAGAATGCATTACAATTCTTATTACACATATAGAGCACAATTTTTCATATCTCTGTATACACAGTATATTCACACAAATTCATGTCTTTATACCTGTACTTTGGATAATAATGATCATCACATTCCACCATCATTAATTACCCCATGCCCCCTCCCTTCCCCTACAACCCCTCTGCCCTATCTAGAGTTCATCTATTCCTCCCATGTTCCCATTCCCTATCTCAGTATGAATCAGCCTCCTTATATCAAAGAAAACACTTGGCATTTGTTTTTTTGGGATCAGCTAACTTCACTTAGCATTAACTCCACCCATTTACCTGCAAATGCCATGATTATATTCTCTTTTATTGCTGAGTAATATTCCATCGTGCACATATGCCACATTTTTTTTATCCATTTATCTATTGAAGGGCATCTAGGTTGGTTCCACAGTTTAGCTCTTGTGAATTGTGCTGCTATAAACATTGATGTGACTGTGTCCCTGTAGTATGCAACAATAAGTGTTGATGAGGATATAGGGAAAAAGGTATGCTCATAGATTGCTGATGGGACTGCAAATTGGTGCAACCAATATGGAAAGCTGTATGGAGATTTCTTGGAAAATTGGGAATGGATCCACCATTTGACCCAGCTATCTCTCTCCTTGGCTTATCTACATTTCTATAGAAAATACATAATTCTCATATGAAGAGATATAAAAAATATTCAACTGAAAAAAATAAGTGAAATTCACATGATATTGGTGTGTAGGGCAGTTCATAAATAAAAATATTGTTATATTAATTGGATTCATTGATATTTTCTATTTTTAAATTTCTTCAAAATTTATCGTTTGTTATGGTTTCTTTTCTACTTCTAAATTAATTTCCTTAACTAATTGTGCATTTGTAATTTTGGATTTTTTTTTATTTTTAAATTATTTAATCTTTAGACCCATGAAATTGGTAGTCCGTCTCTGCCTCTAATCTTAGGCTTCCTTATGGTTTGGGGAGGGCTCTTTGTTCTCCCTCATTGGACTTCTTCCTTCTCACCAAGAACCAGTTTTGGTTTGCACTTTGGCTGAGCAGGTCAGGGGAGGCAACTTCTGCTTGGAGACCCCAGTAGTGTCCCTTCACCTGCAGACAATAATTTCCAGGGCCCCCAGTGGGTGCCTACAACTGCATAGTTCTGAACCATACATGTTGTTTGTTCCTGTATCTCCTGCAGCTTTGCCACACAGTATCACAGTTAAGCTGTTCTTCCATGTTTTGTAGTCGAATGCCCCTTTTGCCTCATTACTTTGCGCTTTGGGATAATTATGGGTAATTATTGGGTAAAATAAGGTTTACCTGATTGCAAGCTCTGCAATGATCTGCCATCGAAATGTACCCTGGGTGACCAGCACATGAAGCACAGATATGTCACAGCAAGGCGGGGAGTCACCTCTGCGGCAGGACTGTACAGACATTGCAGGATTTCATCATGCCACTCAGAACAGAGTGCGATTGAACACTTAAAAATCATTTATTTCTGGAATTTTTTATTTAATGTTTTTGACCTGTGGTTGACCACGGGTAACTGAAACCACAGAAAATGAGACCATGGATAAGGAAGGACAGGCATAATTTTATATTTCATTCCTGAATCCTGGGAAAACAAAAGAGTGTCTTTGGGAGCTTGAGGGAGGGAACGGAAAATATTCTGAGACCACGGCAATAAGAACACTTCCATCTGTCACCCAGACACACTGCTTTCTAATCAGCATGGCTGTCCCTTGCTGTGCTGTTCATTTGCCAATGCAGTCAAAAGCAAAAATTAAAGTAACAAATGAAAGCTTCACTTGTTCGGATGACTCACTGATCCATTTATTGGGCCCCTGCTCTGCCTGAACAATTCTCCACTGTCCACACATTTTATTTCCAAAGGTCTTGGAGCTCAAAGGGGGCCCTTAGGCGGTGGGCAGAGGGTAGGCTGGGAGTTCTGGTGGCCCCCTGAAAAGCAGTGTCGTTTTGTTCTTCTTATGCTGCACTTTGAGATAAGACTTTTTGAAAGAAGCTCTGTTTCTTAGGATTTTGAGAATCACGAATCTGCAAGGAGTTTTAAAATCATGACTTTCCAGGCTCCTTAGGGTCTAGCTTACCTCCTTTTCCAGCCTTATTGCTGCTTCTCCAAAAATCTGCATTCTCTGTTTTGGTCCCAGAGAAGCTCTCCTCTTCTTCAAAGCACCCAGTGCTCTTGCCTGGCACCTATTCTTCCCTCCCTCCTCTTCCTTCCTTGCTGGAGAGACAAATTCCCTCCACCCAAAGAAGTCTCGGCTTGAAAGCCGCTTCTGCCCAGCACCCATTCGCCTTTTCTCTCTCACTTTGCCAAGCCTCTGCTGCGGTTTCTTAATTCGGATCAGTTTTGGCCCATGCCTGACATTGTCTCATAGTTATTTGTGCTGTTTCTTCATTACGAGTTTTACAATAGTGCTTGTCTTGTTAATCTTGTATCTTTGGGACCTAACTCAGGACTTGGTACACAGCAGGACTCCAGAAAAAAAAAATGAGATGAACGAAGAAAAGATGTAAAATAAGCTAAGCTACATCAATTAAAAAAAAAAAAAAAAAAAAAAGGGCTAGGCTAAACTAAACTAATTTTATCAAATCCATGCAATCCTTCCCCCAAACTGCATTTCCTGAGTTAAATTGTGTTTGTACTAAACAAATGAATTGCTGTCTATGCTTCCCCTTTATTCCTCCCTGTCCTCCCTCTCTGCCAGCCCTGTGTATCCACATGACACAGCCTCCTGATCACTTCAAGGAACTGCATGATGCAATGATGCTTCCCCACCAATGCCTTCACCCCTGGAAATGAGAGCAGGTAGAAAATGCCTTTGCCCATTAGTTTTGACTCTTCCAACATTTCCTTTGTTGCATTTCTGAGACAACATCCCCAAACCACTGCATGGTTTAAGAATCATGAGAATATTACATTTTTATCAAGAAAAGAAGATCAATTTTAGAATACATTTATACAATAAATATGGAACACAAGCAGTGGTAGGTAATGGAAACATAGAAGGGATCAGGACAAGCAATGACCCTGACATTATGGAACTTGTAGTTCAGTTGGGGAGATAGGATTAAAGAGATGCAAATGAGCACCATGAATTATGGTGGGCTGACTTATGATTTTTCAACCTTACATTGGTACAAAAGTGATGTGCATTCAGCAGAAACTGTACTGTGAATTTTGCTCTTTTCCTGGGCTAGCTCTTTCTCCTGTTCAGCCCTGTGATAAGGAGGAGAAACAGCTAACCCTTTAGGGTGAGCTATATCACTAAGCTATGGTGATGGGTAGCCTAGGTGTGCTAAATGCATTTTACACTTCTGGTATTTTCAACCTACAATAGGTTTCTCAGGATGTGTGATTCACATGATTCTTAGACCTTGTAATTGTTTGGGAATATTGTCTCAGAAATGTCTCAGTTGAGCAATTGTACTCTGATAGTAACAGTACTAACTGCTAATAATTGTGGCTGAGATCAATGCCCACTCCGGGTGCTGTACTGCTTGATGAGGAGGGCTGGGCCCCATCTCGATGGCACTGTTGAGATGTGATGACGAATAGGGATAGCTCCATGCCTTGGGGAACCTGGGCGGAGGAGAGGGGTTTTCCAAAAAGAAGGAGCAACATGTCCAGAGATCCTGGGCTCAGAGGAGCCCAGAAAGTTGGGAAAGAGAAAAAGTGTGTGAAGCGGAACAGAGAGAGTTACACAGCAGATGGCTGAGAGATGGAAGTTCTTCAGCAGAGTAAAGCTGGAAAACCAAGCAGTGTGGTCTGACTGGAAGACCTGTACGCCGTCCAGTTTCTTCAGAGGACATTTCTCACTTCCATCGCTTGATTTTCAATCTAGGCGCAGCATTTTCTTATACCCCTCCTCCCACCATTTGACCTAATAAGTAACGGAGGTTACTTATGCATCTGTGGCTAAGTACAAAACTCCAACATCGTTTATGTTTTGGCTTGTGGGGATAATCCCTTCTGAAGTTCAAACACCTCCCATAGTCTTCTGGTGCACGCCATTTCAAGGTGGGGAATACCTGCATCTACAGACAGGTGCCTTGTCTGTGGTGACTGCTGTGGAGTACATATTAAACTCATTCTGGGTAGCTGGTAGGGCTTCTTTTGTATGCCAGGAAAATTGTGGTTTCATAATTTTATTGCTGGAGATGTAGTTGTCATGGCAATAATTTATATAACTTTGAACAGCCACTGGGTAAGTACTGCTAATATTGTGCTTTCAGTGCACAAAGAAAGCACTGCCTAATGAGGATTTTGCTCAATGCTTTGTTGGAGGTGGTGCATTTTCCTGACATAATTGATTGAGTCTTCAGAGCCTCAGGTGATTTCAATGCCTATTTACTTTCAGCCCTCAAGATGCTCTTCGATGTCAGGAATTGTCCCCCTGCTTAACCCTGTGCTCAATTACTTCAGTTGTGTGGATTGGCAGTAGGCGCCTATGAGATTCAGATTTTAGCCACTTCAAAATAATTTCATTAAAGCCACACGTGCTTGTGAGTGCCTACTGTGAGCAGAACACAGTGCTAGGCCTACAGAGGACTGAATGAACACTGAACAGCAACCTAAAATTTGAAAATAAACATAAACTTTGTTTGATGTTACTCCTTTCTGGTTTATTTTCTTACCATTCTCCTTGTTTAAAAAAAAAAAAGAGGCAGTGTAACATTCTTAAAAAATCTGTGACTCCTCCATTGAAGCACATTTCTATTTCTCTCTGGGACTCATTTGCTGCTTTGTAAAATGAGGTTAGAAACTATTTTCTTCAGAAATTAATTTTGAGGTCTATATAAGTTAACATATTAGGGTTCTGAGAGCTGGGATAGTATAGGCTAACAAAAATGAGAACATTATTATTGTTATTATTATTGTTAATTATTACTCTTACTAGGTGATTGTTCCAATCAGGCAAAACTGGCACATCTTTATTTTCCTGTTACTTTGGGTCTTCCTAATCAGTAAATTGGCTCAGAGATATGGACTCATCTATTTATTCATCCAGTAGTCTTCTATTGAATAAGCATGAGTTTCAAGCCAGGGTGTGAGGTGCTGGATCTATAGTGAGGAACAAATAGTCTGAAGAAGGAGCAAAATTAGTGTTGTAGTCTTGTGGGATTTCATGGAGCAGCAAAATTGCAAAACTTTGGGGGAACTGGTATGAGGCTGCCAAGATTTTATTTTGCCAAGTAAGGATGTTAACAAGAACCAACTTCCATTTTGTATCACCATTTTTAATGCCCCAAACACTAGGAAGAACATGACATCAGAATAAATTATCTTCAAAGTTAAATACAATGGTGTCCAGAGGGGTTGACTGGTAGAACCTGGCATATTATGGGTGGTTAGAATAATTTGTTGAATGAACATTTCTTTTTGAATGAACCTTTCTATTTCCTTGTTTTACTCAGGCTTCTGCAGACCAGAATTTAGGAATTGTGAGAGAAAGTGGGCTTCTAGTTGAGCAAGTTAGATTAGAATCTGCAGACACATTTTACTCCATAGATCTTCAAGGAAGAAGCTAGACACAAAGGTGTAAGGTTATTTGATAACAGAAGGGAATGAATGATGTCCAAATAAAAAATATCATGGGGATAAGGCTGAGAGTGTTCTTTTACAAATTATGGGAATGTATTTTATTTCATAAATCAAAAGTTTTATGAGCTTTGTGATGCTTCTATGATTTGTGGCTTAGAGCTATATTTCTGAGAGTTTAAACAGAAATTTTATGGCTGATGGTTAAATATCAGGAGCACACAGCTTGCTCTCAGTTAAGGTGATGAGACAGGACCACGGAGGAATAAATTGACTTTATTCACCATGATCATCTTTAATCAGTGCTCTTTGCTCACTATGATCTGTTTCTAAGGAACGGGATGATTTTCTCACCCTGTATCCTGTATCTTTCCTGCACACAACTGTAGTGGATCAGCAGGATGCTTCTTCCCAAGGCTTATGAGATGGCATCAAGTACTACATTTTCTCTTCATTTAAAAAATAAGCTGCACAATTTTTCTTAATAGTTTTGCTTCACTGAAATCACTCACTAAAAAGTGACTATAATCTGATGGGTTTGTTAGATTGAAAGCAACAGCATTTCTTTATATAGAATATAAATGCATTGATCTAAAATGAGGGTGATCGTGCTTTTGACAATGAAGCATTTGAAGGATAGCAAAGTTGACCTGGAGTTGAAAGGGTGCATCTCTCTGCCTAGGATGAGCCTTGCAACCTTGGACTCTCTGGGGTCAGGGGAGGCTGAGGAGCAGAGTCGAATCTGCTAGAAAGATGTCAAGAGAGAGGGCAGAAATGGGGAGTCACATTTCCTTGGAGTCAGTGCACTTCTTCTTAAGGTTTGTCTTACATGAGCAGTGACAGAACCCTGTAACAGCACTATCTGAAGTCTACCTGTCTGACAACCTCAGCTTCTTTGAAATATAGAAATCAAATTATTATTCATCAAATGACATTGTGCTTATTTAGATTTTCTTTCTTTTCAATTTTCTATGATAAGTTATCAAAAAATTTTAGTATGCTTTTGAAATAAAAGTGGAGCTCAGGAATACATGTCCAAGACTTGAAGTTCATGATGAGCAATTCATATTTTCACTCAAAGCCCATTTCCCCTTAGTCTGCACATAATTCTAATACAGTGCTTTATTTTATATCAGTACAAAAGGAGTAAATAGCAGAGAGCAGAGACTTATAGTTGTAAAGGCAAAGGCTTCAAATATAAAGTAGGAAGAAAATAGAGCCTGCCTGCAAGAAAAGTGGCAAAATCATCTAAATTGTAAACAAAGAAAGCAAAGGGCCACCAGATGCATTCCCTGAAGTCTAGAGGCATAGACCTCAGTGTTCCCGATTCTTTTCCCCTGACAAAAGTAACCTATTTAGTATCTTTTGATTGAGAAGACATGAAGGTATGTAAAGTGTCAACAAAATCTTTTAAAAGCATGTGTAAAAAGGAGAAGCTGTCATTATATTGGTAGTTCAGCTCTTCCACTAAGGAATTCTATTAAGTGAAAGAACATCCTATTATGTTTGCAAGAGATATAGAATAGCCAATAAATTTATTCTACCTCTATTCTCAAAATCTTTTTCTTCCTTCTTCAATAATTGTGCCTCTACTTAGCAGTCACAGAGAAGATATTTCTCAAATCAGATCATCTTAGTCATAAGGATGATTGGGGACCAACTCTAAACCTCCCTTTGCATAACTTGATCATTTCAAACCTTATAGAACTCTGTTTTCCAAACTTCTGGAATATTTGCATTTTCATTTATAGCCATAATTGAATCAGATTAATTATGAACAATATAAGTCTATTTCATTTTATTTCTGTATTGTCCACAAATACTTCTCAGGTCTATGCATATAGTTGTCCTTCAGTAAATGTAAGATAACTAGTTAATATGTTAAAATCTAAGTGTAAGACTGAAATAAAAAGGAAATGTATTGGCAACTAAGAATATGTATTCATATCATATTTTTCATATACTTATATAGACATTCATGTGAATAAAATAATTCATAGAGCTAAATATAACTGTTTGCTTTTACAAAAAAATCTAGGCTTTTTTCTTGAAGTTTCCTTAAGTGATTATTGAACAGATGTCAGGAAATACATCAATGCTTACACTAATATGGTTAAAACATTGTGACATCAAAAATGCTTCTCTAGGGCTGGGGATGTAGCTCAGTTGGTAGAGTTCTTCCCTTGAATGCACAAGGCCGTGGGTTCAGTCCTCGGCACCACACACACACACACACACACACACACACGAAAGATTTTAAAAAATGCTTCTGTAAAGTCTCTATAGCTCTGCATACTTTCAAAAACTAGGCAAAAATCATGAATCTTAGGCTGGGGTTGTGGCTCAGCGGTAGAGCACTTGCCTCTCATGTGTGAGACCCTGAGTTAGATCCTCAGCACCACATAAAAATAAATATACAAAATAAATATTGTGCCCATGTATAACTAAAAGAAATATTTAAAAATCATGAATCTTATATGTGCATGATTGCACTTTTGCGCATTGGGAATAATTATAACTATTATAGTCTCTTTTTATCCCTTTCCTGATAGTAGGGTTTCAGTTTTTTATTCAAGAATAAAAAAATTTCTTTTACACTTAATCTTGAGCCCAAGGTTTTGAAAGCTATGGCAAAGGAACTAGTGAGGTTTTGTTTGTTTGTTTTTGTGTTTTGTCTTTCTGGTTTTGATTACCAATCTTTTGTGGAGCTATAGCTTTGAAAAATACAATAAAGATGGAAAAAAGATTTAATGTTATAGTAGTATTAAAATCTTCCTTTAAAATTTAGTAGTAAATTAACAATTTATATGTGCATACATTTATGAATACAAAGTAATGTTACGCTGCTTTATTAATACAATGCAGAATAATTAAGTTATTCACATTATCATCTCCATCAATCCATCACCTTGAATTGTTTGTAGTGAGAAAATTTGAAACTTACTCTTAGCAATTTTGAAATGTACAATACAGTACTAATAACTACGTTCGTCATACTGTGCGAACATCAATGACTTGAGGCAAAAACTCGATCACCTTCATCTAGGCCTCACTTCTTAAAGTTTTCATCACCTCTCAACGTCACTACACTGGAGACCAACCTCCAGCCCATGAACCTCTGGGGGACCAACCACATCCAAATCACAGCAGTAGCAGTATTGTTTCAATTTTTGTCCTTACCTCATTGCACACCTGCAAGAACACTGAGAATTATCTCCAGCTGGAGAAACCTCCTTTGCTACTGGATTCTCCTTGATGGTGAAAGTTTGGGAGGGGGTGGGAATTCTACTGCAAAAAAACAGTTTGCAAACTGGTCTGGGTCTACAAATCACTACTAGTAGTAGTAGTTTAGAAGACATTAAAACTAAAGGCTTTGCCTGACATTGCCCTATTAAACTACTGAATGTTTGTGGGATGCTCCAGGTCTGGGAGAACAGGTTTTGGAGTCAGATGTAATTGAGGTACTAATTCTCTAAAATGGGGATGCTAACTCCATCAGTCAGTCACGGTGCACCTAGAAGAGAGAAATTATACAGGTATTTTAAAATAAAGTTAGTATAAAAATGATAAACTCTAACAGGAGATTGATATAGTGAGGGATTGGTTAATAGGAAATGAAGATAACTCTAAAGAATACAGGAATAACAGATTTAAAGGACACTCAGCAAAGGACCAATCCAGGGCCGAGTTCCAGACAACACTGTAATGGACCCTCCGGGGCTGGGGCTCCCTGGATGGCACAGAAGCCACTGCAGCATGAGGTTGTAGAACTTGCTGGAAAGTTGCCTTCTGGGGTCCTTGGGGAATGTTCTATGAAGCTGCCTGAGGAGGAGTCAGGGGAAGCTTCCGGGTACTTGAACAGAGGTCTCTCTAGTCCTGTTGTCTACTTTTCATTTTATCTTCTGCCAGGGTTCCCCAACTGCAAGTGCACTTTGGTATGAAAAGGGTCAAGTCTCTGAGTAAAGTGTGATGAATTCTTAAGTCTCCTGCAATTTGTTTTAGAATATGAGGGACGTGAGGAAGGTAATCTATCTAGTGGAAACCCTGAGACTTTTCTCCAGGAGGATTTACGGCTTACTTTCAGCAACAGGCTAAAAATATAATTACCCTAGTGATTAAACTCCATCCCAAAGGAAATACTAATTTAATTTCTTTAGGTTGCAATAAACAGAAACTAATCCTTCCTAGCCTATTAAAAAAAAAAAAAAAAAAAGGAAATTGGTGACATTAAAGGAAGAGTTGACCAGCCTTGAGTTTGGAAGGACAGATCCTACGGCAACTATAGGGTCTTAGAGCAGAAATTAAACTCTTGCCATAAACAGCTCCGGTGAACATGAGTTCCCAAGCCTCATCATTATTAGCACAGGACATTGATTGGCTTGGGAGAGATTGACTATGGGGTCTCATAGTATGGTTGTGACCAACACAAGCTTGAATTGGCTATCAAAAGGCAGAACTAGAAAGAGCATCACACTGAATCAGGTTGCTCATGAGAGAAGACTGCATGAAGGAGAAGCTTTACCTGTTGCCCAATGTTACTAATGAAATGTTTGAGGAACTTTCTAGGAGCAGCCAGTCCTATTCCCTCAAGTGATAGCGTGCTCTCATTTGGGAATCTTCAGTTTGTGAGTAGCAAGAAATTCATTTGCATCAGATAAAGCCCAGCAATAATGAACATCTTCCTGATAATTCTTGTCACTCTTTTCCAAGGAGCTGAAAATGGTAATTAATGCAGAAGCTGTGTTTATTGATTCGTGAAATTGAGTGTGTGCACTCCTTTGATACTGGATTCTTCTTGATGGTGAAAGTTTGGGAGGGGGCGGGAAATCTACAGCACATTAAAGACTCAATTTATATGACAAGATATTACAACAAAGGCAACCTCATGTATATGAAAATCTTGGGCTTTTGTTCGCTTTGCCAAAGTAGAGACAACAGAGCAAAGAGCAGGTGTTTCCATTCCTCTCCTCTCTAAATCCCAACCCACCCCTTCGCATTTTTCACCTTGTTAATCAGGCACCCACAGGGTTGGAATGACATTGTCTATTGCGTGCAAGGACACAGCTCACAGTTTAGCCCTGAAAACTCCTCTCTCTCAGAGTTCTTGGGGAGAGACCAGTAAATTCCTTAAAGTCCTAAGGAGGGACAAGGGCATGGGGGCCAAAAGGAGTCCTCTGGGACAGAAGAAAATAGGAAACTATGTTTAATTTACAAAGATTCTGGCGCTAGGAGCTTCAAAGCTGGAAGTTTTTTATTTGTGAGTTTTGGCTGTTGCTAAATCTGGATTTTGCAAGGTTATTGATGAAGTATTAGTCATGATGGGAGTTATAGAAGTGCTGAACTGAGGCTTCAAGGAATCTTACACACATACACAGAGTACATATACACATGTGTACAAACACTCACCAAACCATGCACATGGTTTGTGTATGTGTGTGTGTGTGTCTCTGTGTGTGTGTATGTGTGTGTGTGTATATATATACACACACACACACCATGCACTGGTCTTGCAAACACATTACCATAGAACCATAGTACCACAAACACACAAAGCACTTACAACCTCACAACTCACTAATGTAAAAGCACCCTCACATGCTACACAATATCACAAATGCATATATCACTTAAGTCATAGTTACACTACATATACCCAACAAGTCATATCGCAGACATACATATAATACTGATGTACATTCTTCTATGAAACAATCACACTACAAACATATACAACCACACATTGCATGCTGTCAGGTATATACACATCACATTCCCAAACACAAATAGCACACACAACATACACACCAAAAAGATACATAGTCCCCCCAAACCACAAATACAGTTATCTCCTACACACCCCCTAGAACACATATTCCATAATATTCCTTTCATGCATACACAACTACTCAACCCTCCATGCTCCCCTCATCAGATAGAATGAATGGCCTGCTATCCTAATGTTAGGAGGATGAATAACATGCCCCCAAATCTCAGGCTTTAATTCCTGGGACCTGTAAATATTACCTAACTTGAAGAAAGGTTGCAGCTGTGAGCTATCACTCCTTCTTACTTTTTCTTTTGAGATAGGGTCTTATCACTTATATCAGTGATAGCCTGAGCTATCAATCCTTCTTACTTTTTCTTTTGAGATAGGGTCTTACTAAGTTGTCAAGG
The DNA here is from genome assembly GCF_048772815.1 of Callospermophilus lateralis. Classification (NCBI taxonomy): domain Eukaryota; kingdom Metazoa; phylum Chordata; class Mammalia; order Rodentia; family Sciuridae; genus Callospermophilus; species Callospermophilus lateralis. Next base: position 23,348,464 of record NC_135310.1, on the reverse strand, counting down.
CTGACCTTGAACTTGTGGCCCTCCTTCCTCAACCTCCCATGTCATTGGAGTTTCAGGCATGTACCACTATAGCCAGCTCCACTAAGTTTTTCAGGGAATCATGTTGGCAAAGTCAACATATTCCAGAATTTTAAAACCTCATGATTAGAAACCAGCCCAAAGACTTCTGAATTGCACCAGCAGGTTGAAAAATCTATGTAATCCTCCAGGAGGGCACATTTCTCAATGCTCATTTCAAATGTGGCAATGGAAGATAGCAGACAAGAAGTGGCTGGTAAACAGAACCAGAGGCTGTGGAGAGCAATGGATGAAGGAATTCCCCAGAGTAAGCAGAGGCAAAGTCTAAACAAGGAACAGCTTAAACTGCTGTGATGAGAGGTCTTTTTTTCTTTCTCCCTGTGAGGATTTCATATTGCTCTGGACCAGGGATGCTAAGAAGCTCCCATTCTTCCCTTCTGTAAATGAAATTTTCACGGGACTGTATAGCTCACTGGCCTTGGAGGAGACACATCTGTCCCTACTGAAGAACACTGCACACAAGCGGAATATCCTGGATTTTGTCCCAGGCATAGCCACTTGGCAGGACTTGAAATTAACATCCTTAGGGTGGTAGTGGGAAGAAGGGTGCATCAGAGAGGTAGGCTGTAACAGAGACGACTGACTGTCCTTCAGTGTTGGTGCCTCCCCTTCCTAGTTGTTGATGGGAGAAAATCTTGTCAAAGGGTCACTGTTACCAGGTTTGCCTGGTTCAAGATGGGTTATATGATTGATACTCAACAAGGAAAGGGAAAGAAAGCCATGTGGATCATTTCTGGCTGGGAAAGCAGAAACACAGGATGGCAGGAGTGAGGTCCTCTGACTTACTGCACAAGGGAGAAACTTCCATGAACCAGTGATGCTACCTTGTCTCGTAGGATGTACTGATGACAGCAGTGTCACATCAATGCATACCTCATACACACACCACACATACATGCACAGACTCCACATGGCATTCATAGTTACACACCCACACACACATAAAAATACATACTTTCTTACAGTCCATTGGGAGCCTCGGGGACTTCTATGCTGTTACAGTCCTTGCACCTGAAGGTCCCGGGATCCAGGAGCACTCTGGACCATGGAGGAGATAGTCACAGTTATGAGGGTGAGTTCTTCATTAGCAGAGACCAAGTTTCTAGTTGTTGGGAATTTATCCAAAATGCTTTGCTCTCTTGCATCTTCTTTCTTTTCAAGGGTCAGGGTAGTTGTGGGTGAGGAGGTGAAGTAGAAGGAGGTGATCTGAGTGTAGATCTGGAGTGGACAAGTGGGTGATTGCAAAGAAGGAGAAGTGAAGCTGTTTTCAGGTGATGACTAGCTGGTGGTTGAACTAGGAGAGGTGAGCTCTGCTAATTCCCTGTTTAGTGATCATTCGGTTTGACCGGTCATCTTCTCAATATAAGAAGTCACTTAAATCACACACTAGGAACAAGTAAGTCGCTTTAATAAGAAGCTTATCCCATTCACAGGGCTAGTCCTCAGAGGTCTCTTTCCCCAGGCTCTGTCCAAGTGGCAAAGGGGAGCATAAGGTCCCTTCTCAAGGTGGACAGTCTCTTTCCACAAGGTTGAAGAAGAAGCTGGGCCTCGAGTCTACACCTGCATCTTTTTACAACTTCTGAGTCTTGGGGACAATGATTGAGGGGACAAACTACAGGAAACAAAGTTAAAAAAAAAAAGAGGCTTATTCTTAGAGGAAATTAAAACTATTGATAACAATGTCTCAGATTCCTTTAAGCAACCATCATCTTGCTATATATAGCTTCATGAATGATTAAACAGAAGGTGACTGGGGCCAAGAATAAGTACTCACTCTTTACTCATTATGGAATTTATTATTTTCTAAAAAAGTATTTTCCAATTTCCATCTTTAATATTTAATTTTTTTAACCTCATTATTTTTGTAAGCCTAAATAAATATTTTAAGTGTATCCTCTGCTTTGTCCTCTTAGAATTCTCAGCAGATGGCCCTGGTATATTAACAAGGTTTCTTGAGAATATCAGACATGAACTTTTTAAAACCCTGACTCCTTCAAAATTGTCTGTACTCCTCCTTTTCTTACCTAATTTCAGAAGAATAGAAATTCTGTTTTCCTGCAGAACTCTGAATTCTACAACTGTGCACATTGTTCCATTTCTGCAGAGGTTTTCCTTAAGACTGTACCATCAAATAACTTCAAATAGTCTCTAATTTTTTCTTTTATGTTTAAATTCTCATCTTGCCCTTGTCTCTTAAAAAAAAGGGTGGGGGACACACCTAAAAATGGAAAGAAAACCTGTGATCATGGATTAGATGAATCAATATTGTCAAGGCATCTACACTATTCACAGTGATCTACAGATCCAGTATAATCTCTATCAGAATGTCCTTCATGGAATTAGAAAAACAATCCTGAAATTTTCATGGAACAATAGCAAAAGCAAAAATACCCCAAGAGCCAAAACAACCTTGAATGAAAAGGAACAAAGCAGAAAACATTATAATCCCTGACTTCAAAATATTCTTCAAATATGCAATAATCAAAACAGTGTGGTATTGGTGTTAAAAAAAAGACACATAGACCAATGGAACAGAATAGAGAGCCTAAAAGTGACTCCATACATCTACCACCAACTGATTTTCAACAGAGTCATTAAAAATATACAATGAAGAAAGGATATTGTTTCCAATAAATGGTGCTGGAGCAATTGGATGTCCACATGCAGAAGAAGGAAACTAGACCCTTATTTCTCTCCAGTTTCAAAAGTCAACTCAAAATGTATTAAAAACTTAAATGTAACATCTGAAAGTATAAACTACTAGGATAAAACACGTGGGAAATACTTCAGGGCATTGGAATGGCTTCCAAAAACAGGAAGCAAAAGCAAGAATTGCCAAACTGGAAACATTAAATTTCATTAAAAACTTCTACCCACAGCCAAGAAAACAATCAGCAGTGTGAAGAGACACAAGAATATATAAGGAACTCAAAAAATTGACAGAGAGAGAGAGAGAGAGAGAGAGAGAGAGAGAGAGAGACCAAACCAAATCAATAACCTAATTTAATTCCTCAATAGGACACCCATAGCACAACAGTTAATAACTAGAATCAACAAATGGGACTTACTCAAACTAAAAAGTTTTTTCTCAGCAAAAGAAACAATAAGAGAGGTAAATAGGGAGCCTACGTCCTGGGAACAAATCTTTACTCCTCACACTTCAGACAGAGCCCTAATATCCAGAATATACAAAGAACTAAAAAAATTAGACAATGAGATAACGAATAACCCAATCAACAAATGGGCCAAGGACCTGAACAGAAATTTCTCAGAGGAGGACATACAATCAATCAACAAGTATATGAAAAAATGCTCACCATCTCTAGCGGTCAGAGAAATGCAAATCAAAACCACCCTAAGATACCATCTCACTCCAGTAAGATTGGCAGCCATTAGGAAGTCAAACAGCAACAAGTGCTGGCGAGGATGTGGGGAAAAGGGTACTCTTGTACATTGCTGGTGGGACTGCAAATTGGTGCGGCCAATTTGGAAAGCAGTATGGAGATTTCTTGGAAAGCTCGGAATGGAACCACCATTTGATCCAGCTATTCCCCTACTCGGTCTATTCCCTAAAGACCTAAAAAGAGCACACTATAGGGACACTGCTACATCCATGTTCATAGCAGCACAATTCACAATAGCAAGACTGTGGAACCAACCTAGATGCCCTTCAATAGACGAATGGATAAAAAAAATGTGGCATTTATACACAATGGAGTATTACTCTGCATTAAGAAATGACAAAATCATAGAATTTGGAGGGAAATGGATGGCATTAGAGCAGATTATGCTAAGTGAAGCTAGCCAATCCCTTAAAAACAAATGCCAAATGTCTTCTTTGATATAAGGAGAGTAACTAAGAACAGAGTAGGGACGAAGAGCATGAGAAGAAGATTAACATTAAACAGGGATGAGAGGTGGGAGGGAAAGGGAGAGAGAAGGGAAATTGCATGTAAATGGAAGGAGACCCTCAGGGGTATACAAAATTACATACAAGAGGAAGTGAGGGGAAAGGAGGAAAATATAAGGGGGAGAAATGAATTACAGTAGAGGGGGTAGAGAGAGAAGAGGGGAGGGGAGGGGGGGATAGTAGAGGATAGGAAAGGCAGCAGAATACAACAGACACCAGAATGGCAATATGTAAATCAATGGTTCTGCAACTGATGTGATTCTGTAATCTGTATATGGGGTAAAAATGGGAGCTCATATCCCACTTGAATCAAAGTGTGAAATATGATATATCAAGAACTATGTAATGTTTTGAACAACCTACAATAAAAATTAATTTAAAAAAAAATAACCTAATTTAATGGACCAAAATAGACATTTCTCAAAAAAGAGCTGCAAGGAACCAACAGGTATATGAAAAAATGGTCAGTATTATTAATCATCTGGGAAAGGCCAATCAAAACCACAATGACAATGAACTATCACCTCACCCCAGTAAGAAAAGCTATTATCAAAAAGACCAAATACAGAGGCTAGAGTTGTAGCTCCATGGTACAGCACTTTGCCTCATAAGTGTGAGACACTGCATTGATTCCTAGCACCATATACACATAAGCAAATAAAATAAAGGCCCATCAACAACTGAAAAAAAAAGACCAAATACAAGTCAGGCGTGGTGGTGCACCTGTAGTCTCTGTGGCTTGGGAGGCTGAGGCAGGAGGATCGCAAATTCAAAAGCAAGGTGCCAAGCAATTCAGTGAGACCCTGTCTATAAATAAAATACAGAATAGGGATGGGGATGTGGCTCGGTGTTTGAGTGTCCCTAAGTTCAATCCCTGATTCCAAATACAACAAGTGCTATCAAGGATGCAAAGAAAAGGGAACCTTGCACACTTTTGATGGGAAATATCAAAAAGAGAACCACATGATGATCCAATAATCCTGCTACTGGCTATAAACCAAAGGAAATGAAATCAGCATGTCAAAGAGACATCTTCTACTCCCACATTCATTGCAGCACTCTTTACAGTAGTCAAGAAATGGAAACAACCTCAGTGTCTATTACGATGAAGGGATATAGAAAGTGTGGTATATATACACAGTAAAACATTATTCAGTTATAAAATGAATGAAGTCTCACAATTTGTGGCAGCATAGATGGAACTGGAGATCATTATGTTAAGTGAAATAAGCCAGGTGCAGAATGACAGGTGCAGCACAATCTCATGCACATGAGGAATATGGAAAAGCTGATCTCATAGTGGTTGCCAAAGACTGGGGAGAGTAGGGGGCAGGTGGGGCGGGTAAATGTTGATCAGTGAGTACTAAATTATAGATAGGAAAGAAGTTGGGGTCACTATAGGGAACAATAATGTACTGTACATTTCAAATAGCTAGAAGGAAGGATTTTGAAAGTTTTACTTTAAAGAAATGAAGAATGTTGGAGGAAACAGATATGTGTACATAGATTTACATATGACTCAGTTCATACATGTATGAAAATATCACATGGTACTCCATTAACTGATACATTTTTTTTGTTTTCATGTATCAGAAGGAAATTTAATTAAAAAACAGAGGGGATAGTAGAGGATAGGAAAGGCAGCAGAATACAACAGACACCAGAATGGCAATATGTAAATCAATGGTTGTGCAACTGATGTGATTCTGCAATCTGTATATGGGGTAAAAATGGGAGCTCATATCCCACTTGAATCAAAGTGTGAAATATGATATATCAAGAACTATGTAATGTTTTGAACAACCTACAATAAAAATTAATTAAAAAAAATAAAAATAAAGAAAGGTTGAAAAAAAAAAACAGAGCATACAGCTTAGATTAAATGCAAAGAAAATGAGCTTAATTGACTCACAGTACCAATGGTTATCATGGGAATGTCATGTTGATTACATTTGTATTTATACATTTTTGATGTAGTTATTGTAGACATTTTAAAATTGTGCTCTAGTCACACTTTATTAATCAATAAAACATTATATTCAAACAATCAAGCAAACAAAAATTTCCCAAATTAAACCTTTCAGCCTTGGACCCTCTTTCAGCTAAGGAATTATTTTTTTTCTTATTTATACATGACAGCGGAATGCATTACAATTTTTATTACACATATAGAGCACAAGTTTTCATATCTCCGGTTGTATACACAGTATATTCATACCAATTCGTGTCTTCATACATAACACTTTGGATAATAATGTCTATCACATTCCACCATCATTTCTAACCCCCTGCCCCCTCCCTTCCCTTCCAACGCCTCTGTCCTAACTAGAGTTCATCTGTTCCTCCCATGCTCCCCCTCCCTACCCCACTATGAATCACCCTCCTTATATCAGAGAAAACATTCGGCATTTGTTTTTTTGGGATTGGCTAACTTCACTTAGTATTATCTTCTCCAGTGCCATCTATTTACCTGCAAATGCCATGATTTTATTCTCCTTTATTGCTGAGTAAAATTTCATTGTGTATATATGCCACATTTTTTTAATCCAGTCATCTACTGAAGGGCATCTAGGTTGGCTCCACAGTTTAGCTCTTGTGAATTGTGCTGCTATAAACATTGATGTGTTGTGTCCCTGTAGTATGCTGTTTTTAAGTCCTTTGGTTATAAACCATGGAGTGGGATATCTGGGTCAAATAGTGGTTCCATTCCCAGGTTTCCAAGGAATCTCCATATGCTTTCCATATTGGTTGCACCAATTTGTAGTCCCACCAGCAATGTATGAGTGTGCCTTTTCCCCCACATCCTCAACAATACGTATTGTTGTTTGTCTTCATAATAGCTGCCATTCTGACTGGAGTGAGATGAAATCTTAGAATAGTTTTGATTTGTATTTCTCTAATTGCTAATGATAATGAACATTTTTTTCATATATTTGTTGATTGATTGTATAACCTCTTCTGAGAAGTGTCTAAAAAATAGAAAAAAAAGAAAGGAAAGAAAAGAAGGTACAGGTTATTATTAGAAAGGTATTGAAGTCCCACATGGGGTTGCATGCCCATAATTCCAGACTTGGGAGGCTGAGGAAGGAGGATAGAAGTTTGAGATCAGCCTCAACAACTTGGTGAAGCTCTCAGCAACTTAGTGGGAGCCTGTTTCAAAATTCAAAAGACTGGGAATTACAACCACAAGAATGGGATCCTAATTAGAATAAATTATACTTCATGTATGTATAATATGTTAAAATACACCCTTCTGTCATGTATATCTAAAAAAACAATTAAAAATTTAATTTAAAAAAAGAAGTTTTCTTTTTTTCTCTTTTTTCCAAGTTCTAATTCCATCTTTATCCTCTCCACCCTCTAAAATCCCCTGTACTCTTTCCCTCTATGTAGTATGATTGCAAAGTAGTACAGTCTTTTTACTCGCACCTCCTTTGACGTGTCTGTAGCACACCATATTGAGGATCGCTCCTTTTCTTGGCTCTCAAGATTCTCCTTCCAACCCTCCCACTGTACTTTCCATCTCCTTTACCACTTCTTGTTCTCCTTGGTATTTAGATTCTAAACCAGGGATACAAATAATATCCAGTTCTCAGGGTTGTTATGTCAGTGGAATGACTCAATTCATGTAAACGGCATGAAGAGCACCCAGGACAGAAATTCTCAAAAAAAAAAAAAAAAAAAAATGCAGTTACTGCTAATGAGTTCATTTTAGACTAGCCAAATTGAAATGCATATGAAATCCCAAAGGCAGATAAAATAAGTGTCTGGATTTCAGGAGTGAGAACTGGAGTTGTGGATCTTGATTTGTCAGTACATGAATGCCAGCTGAAGATGAGGGGGTTTATGAAGTTACCCAGGAAATATATGTCTGTCAGGGTAGGTTAAGCATATTCTGAGATAAAATTTCAAGTCTTGATGACTTTGAACCACAGAAGTTTAGTTCTCATAATACATGGTTATATTTATCCAATTTTTATTACTAATAACACAATACCACAGACTGGGTCATTCATAGAGAGAAAGAAGTTTATCTTGGTTCACAGCTCAGTTCTCAGATTTGTGCATTGCGTGAGGCATTTATTTGCCTTCTTGCTGGTCAGAGTTCTGCTGGGCACACAGTATGACATGGTGAGAGACAGGAAGTGCTCCTGTGGGTTTCTTCTGGCCTGTCTCCCTCTTCTTACAAATACATGAGAATTCCATCATGGGGACTCCACCCTGGTGAGGATGTCTAATCCTAATTACTTCCCTGAAGGCTCTGCCTCTAAACATCATAGCCAGATTGAGTTCCTGCCCTCTTACTACCGCACAATGGGAATCAAACTTCAACTTGAGTTTTTGGAGGGGAAAAAATTACATTCAAACTACAGCAGCCTTCATTGTGAGCCAAGCAGAATTCTGCTCACTGTTATGATTTAGGAACTCCAGTGGCCTCTCCAGATACCAACTCAAATATGGACAGTTGCAGGGTCTCAGGGAAGAGAGCCCTTGTATTAGCAAAAAGGTGCTGGTCTGCAAGTGGGCTGAGGTCCTTTTGCTCACCATTTATTAGCTAAAATTCAGGAGGTGCATTTATCCTCCAGAGGAGGCAAAACACGTGACTCTACCACACACTGGGGAGGTGGAAACCAGGGATATTTGGTGGGAAACACCAATCACTACCAGAGTAGGGTTAAAATAAAAAGCAAAGGGGACACACTACCTGGGAGGGTATGTTGTGTTGCCCTTTATTGTCTGCTACCTTTCCCTCCTGTGAGGATTCATTTTATGTTTTAATTTGAATGGGCTACAGGATGCTGGTGAAACATTATTTTTGAGTGTTTCTGTGAGAACATTTCTATAAGAAATTAGCATTTGGATCAGTAGATCAAAGAAAGAAGATCTGCCATATCCAATGTGGTGAGGCAAGGTCAAATAGGTTGAACACAACAGGACAAAAAGAAGGAAAAAGGGGGAATTCTCTTTCTCTCACAGAGCTGGGCCATTCCTCCCCTGCCTTTAGACCTTATAATTCCTAATTCTCCAACATTTGGACTTGGACTGAACGATACCACAGTGGCTTTCCTGGTTCTCCTGTTCTTATGGACTTGTTGGCCTCTATAAATTGGGAGAGTGGATTTCCATAATGAATCTCCTCTTATAAGTCTCTGTATGCCCTATGGCTTCTGTTTCTCTGTAGAACAATAAATAATACATCATTTCGAATCCAATGCCTACACTGTGTTTTGAACCACACAGATAGCCCCAGTATTTAGCTAGATTCTTAAGTTTGCTGTCTCTTACTCAGTGGGGTTGGTCACTCTTCGTCTGTAATGTGAATATAAAATTCCACAAGTTAAATAAACAACATACTTCCTGATTTCCCCCTTTCCTCTACATCTCGAGGGCTATGATTAAAGCCTACAAACTTTTTTTTTTTCAGTCAAATGACTTTCTAAAACATGAGTTTTATCATCTCACATGGCTTTAAAAATAGATTTTTCCTAATAAAATAATATTTAGGAAAAAATAAAGATGGAGATATGGTGGTTATTCATGAGGGTTTTTATTTATCAAAATCAAGGATAATGGTGGAAAGATTACAGAAATTAGAGCATATAGAGAAACAAATTTGCATATCCTCTTGTGGCTTTTGACATGGTTACCTACTTTTTTGTTTTGGGTACTAGGAATTGAACCCTGGGGTACTTAACCACTCAGCCACATCCTCAGCCCTTTTTATTTTTATTTTGAGATAAGGGTCTCCCTAAGTTGCCTAGGATCCTTGCTAAGTTGCTGAGGCTGGCTTTGAACTTGCTATTCTCCTGCATCAGCCTCCTGAGTTTTGCTGGGATTCACAGGCATACACCTACTCTCTTTTGAAACTACTCCTGTGCTTCTAGCAACTTCTCTAGTTTTCTTTCTAACCGCATATTGTTTTGTTTTGTTTTTTTAATCAGTTTTCTGTTCCTTTCCAGGAGGTTTAAGTATTGGGATTCCAAGGGGCTTTATTTAGGCTCAGATCTTTTCTTCCTTTTTTATTCTGCATATTATCTCTAGTGGTTTCATCAATATCATCAATAGTATACTCTTTTACCCCTGCTTTTCTCTCTTTCTCTTTCTCCCTCTCACTTTGTCATATATACCACCAGCAACACTGTTGCTGTGAAAATATAAAATGTTATTTCTATCTGTCTTCTGAGCATTTTAATGTTCTCTTAGAATGTTAAGGCACAGTTGCTTTGACTTGTTTGTCCTTCTACAAATTTTCCTGTGTCCAATTTCTTACAAGTTAAACAAGCAAAACGTAAGAATTATTTTCCCTCTATATTCTCTTCATATAATTAGAAGGACAAAGTGCATTTTTTTTTTCTAAATTAACTCACCCAGGTCCTCTTACTCTCTCTGCCATACCCACTGCCAGGATCTTAATCCAGGCTCTCGTCACTGCAATAGAAACTCTTTGTGTGTCTCCTTTCCTTCTTCTTTTCCCAACAACTCTAAGCTCACCAACATGTTGAAGTCTTGGTCTCTGATACAGCAAAATTCAGATTGGGTCTTTTGGGAAGTGATACAATCACAAGGTCTCTGACCTCATCAATGACAGCTAAGTGGCTGCTGCGAGGTGGTGAGACTGTAGGCTGTGGGCATGGTTGGAAGAAGGAGGTCCTACACAAATATTTTTGTCCCTGGCCCATTCCTCACTCTCTCTCTGCTTTGTATCTGTCACCAGGTGAGAAGCTTTCCACTGCTCTGCCCTTCCACCTGATGGTTCTTCCTTGGAGCCAGTCAACCATGGCCTGAAACCTCAGAAATTGTGAGCCAAAATAAACATTTCCCCCTTTGTTTTTCTCAGGTTATTTGTCACAGCAATGAAAAACTACCTAACATAATGCTCAACTACTCATACCATACTAGACATAAATAAGTAGTATAGAAAGGTTACCTGATGTTGTCTAATTTGAAATATTCTGTATATTTCAAAATACTATTCAATGTAAAGATTTATTTTGGTGCTTAGTATAATAAAGCAGGATATATGACACATTAGTATTTTAACAGTGACTCTGCAATGTAAAGACAGGGAGAAGTTGGCACTAATTTTATGTGACATCCTTCTCCTTTTATAGTTATTCTCATTGTCTTAGTTTTTCAAGATTGTTCCTAGCAATTATAAGAAGTTGTATCATATCATCCTAAGGAGAATGTAAAACATAAGAAGAATATGGGAACAGAGAAAGGAAAATGAGGAAAGAATGAAGGAAAGAACTATATAAACAGATATACGACGGGACTTTTACATATATATAACTCTGATATCTTCCAGATATCAGATAAATTTTATAAATATTAAAAATAAGAAAATTTATAAAAATGTTAAATTATTCTAGTGTTCCATTTCATGAGAAAGATTTTAAGATATTCTTTTATATATTTGAAACACATCTAAATATTTATGCATTTGAAAGTTTTGATTAACCAGTGCATTAGATCTAACGCCATTACTTACAAATTTAACTTTTTTTAGAGGAAATAAATGTGTCTTGTTTTCCTATTGGTTAGCATCACCCTTTGTTATATGCTACAGGAAAGAGACACTTTGTAATGCTGAATAAAAGAAACATAAAGATGGTGGAATGAGATGGACATCATTACCCTAGGTACATGTTTGAGTGCACATATGGTGCAACACTCCATCCTGTACAACCAGATAAATGAAAAGTTGTGCTGCAATTCTGTATAATGAATCAAAATGCATTCTGCCATCATATATACCTAATTAGAATAAATAAATTAATTAATTTAAAAAAGAAACATTAGTGTTTCCAGAACATATTAAATGCATATTGACATAGATGACATAGATGAGAATAACAAGTAATTTTTAAGTGTTTTTTTCCTCATCTTTTTCATTTTTATTTTTAACAAACCCCTTAGATTTCCTGGTTAAATCTATTCCACCAGTTTTGAATTATTTTCTTGGGGGAAATGATTAAGGGGGGGGGGAAACTCTGTTAGGGGAAAAGTTTGCAGTAATATGAGTTAATCAAAGCACAAATGAAAGAGGATTAAATTCAATGAGGCAGCTACAATTCTAAATATTTTTTCTATCTCTTCAATCATGACAAGAGTTTTGTTCTTAAGAGGGTTATAATCTAATTGAAGAGACAGAGCACATACATAAAAAAATGAAGAGCACTATGGGGAATCCAAATGCATATCCTGCATAGTAAATGCTTCAGTTTTCAGAACTGGGAATAATGTCCAAAAGCTAGGATAGCTGGGTCTTGAACTGATCTTCAAAAAAATGGGGAGGGGGAATCTTTACAATGAGGAGTGGGAGTTAATGAGCACACAGTTTCTTTTGGGAGTGATGAAAATCTTCTAAAATTGCAGTGATAGTCGTACAACTCTGTGACTATAATAAAAACCATTAAATGACATATTATCAATGGGTGAATGTTGTGGTATTTGAATTATATTTCAATGAAACTATATTAAAAAAACACTAGACATGGACTTGGCACCAGTTACAAACATGGATATTATTATCTCCCTATCCTTTTTCTTTGCTCTACTTTTTTATAAAAGGAATATTGTCAGTGCTTAACTTCAAAATTGAGTTAACAAGTCACTGGGCCAACAAAAAATCAAATTCAAAATATATATAGATGCCTGCATATTGTGTCCTGTCCTTATATTTCTGAGATTAATATAGGGACTGGTAGAACTTTGTGTCTCCTTTGTTAAAGGACAGCATGAGAATACTTTCTACAGAGAATAGTTGCAGCATATTAGGTGGAAACTTCATGGTGTTGTATGGGAGCAAACTACAGTAATATTCTTTAATTTTACTGTGCATGATAGAGATGGGGAGGGAGGAACACCTTCCGTAGACTGTGTTTCTACATTATAATGACTATTAGCTTCCATATTGGTTTGAGTAGTAGGAGACACTAGGCCAAGCAGACTGTCAGACAAGAAGCATTGAGAACCCAGGGTATTTCTCACCCTTTCTTCCTGATGTGAGCAGCATCTCTGGCAACACCTGCATGTTCTCTGTCACTCTAACTTCTGACGTGGTTCCAGCTCTTTCTGGGTGATTTTTAATAATCATCATTTCATCAAAATCTCCTCTCCTACCTCTTCTATCCAAGGTTATCTGCTGTTAATCCATGGGCTGCCTTACCATCCCTGTGTTGTGGTCTGAATATTCTTCAAATATCATGTATTGCAATGTAATCCCTCCTGTGGTGTAATTAAGAGGTGAGGCCTCTGGGGACATGAGTAAGTAATGGGCAAATGCTTTTTTCTCCTTTCCACATTCTGCCATGTAAAGACATAACACTTATCCCTTCCAGAGGCCACAGCAACAAGGGGTCATCTTGAACGAAGAGACATCGGGCCCTTACCACATGTTGAAATGCCATCATCTTGATCTTGGACTTTTTTGCCTTTGGAACTATGAAAGATACATTTCTATTATTTACAAATTACCCAATATTTGGTATTTTGTTACAACAGCATATATGAGCCACCCTGCTTGGCTTCTCAGAGTATTCCACCAACTCTATAGGTAAGTTCTTGTATTCAGTATCCTCTATTCGAAAGGACTTGAGTAGTTTCTTGTTTTTCACTTGAATTTCTAAACTGACACAGTATGAATGTAATAAATGTTTGTCAAAAGAACATATTTAGCAAATGAAGAACTGTAAAAATTCTGGGACCATTAAAGACAAAAGGAATCCATGAAGTGGAAGGCAATTAGTGAAAATCATAATTTAGTTTTAGACATGTAAAATTTAGGAAAATATATTGGTAATAAACGAATGGATGAAATATGGGAAGAGGATTGGGACGGGAAGCACAAAATTTGAGATCTATTTCCATAAAATGAACCCTGAAGTAGAAACAATAGCAATAGAAAAATTAACAAGGAAGAACGTATAGACAATAAAGGAAAATAAAAGGATGTAAAGAGAAACTTGAGAATCATGACGACAGCCTATTAGGGAACCAAAAATACATTAGAAGAAATTTTTTGAGTCTCAAAGTTAGGGAGAGGATCTGCTTAGCAGTGAGGACAATGTCATGGAAACTAGAAACTAGGCAAGAGAGATAAAGGACAAGAAAACAGTTAAATGCTAATGCAAGGTATTCAGGGAAAGGAAGACTGAAAAAGTGTTCTGAGTCTGAGAATTAGGAGAATATTGTTGACCTTGAAAGTATGATCTCTTTTGTAGTGTGATGACTGATAAGATATTGACAGACGATTAAGTGGGTGCATAAAAATTATGTTAAAAAATATACATGGATAATCTGACAGTAGAAATTGTGTCAGAAATTAAAGAGAAAGCTGATATACCAGAAAGATAAAATAAGTATTTTTTAAAAGAAATTTAAGATGCATAAGTCAGTTTTCCATGTACCTGAGATAGTTAACTTTATATAAGGAGGAAAGGGGTTCACAATTTTGGAGGTTTTGGCTCATGATGATTGGCTCCGTTGCTTTGGGCCTGTGGTGGCACAGCACATCATGGTGAGAGCACATGGTGGAGGAAGCTGCTCGCCTTGTGACAGGTGGAAGGTGAAGGAAAGAGAAAGAGGAAGTGTCTGGGGTTCCATTGTCCCCGTTAACTACATGCCTCCAGTCACCTAATTCCTCCCACTTGGGCCTACCCCTTCAAGGGTCCACACTTCTCCATGGTGCCATGGCCTGGGAACCAAGTCTTCAACACGTGAGTCTTTGGGGGACACTTGTACAAACCACAGCATAAGATCTGGACATAGTTATAGATCAGGGAAGAAAGTACCAATGGATATTGCATAGATGGAGATGAAGAAACTACAGAGGATAAATGACAGAATAAAATATGGGGAAAGTGAGCAAAATCAGGGTTCAGGACACAAAGGAATTGATACACGGGAAGTACTGAAAAAGTATTTGGAAATAAGAAGGATCAGATATACTTAATAGTGGCTGTAGTAGCAGATATTTGGAGTAGCAGATATTTTAAGAAAAGCTTAAGGAGTTTGTGATGGACAGGAGGCCTGGATCTTATCTAATGAGGGAGTTGAGATGCAAGACAGGGTGTGAGGAATATCTGCATTGAGGAAATCAATGACAATTAAATTACAGATGAATAATATATGCATATCCTGACATGTCCATATCCTGACAACCTGGGTGAGGCTAAAGAGTGAGAAATCCACAAAACACGGGTGTCAGCCAAGACAGTGACTAGTGGGAACGGATAATGGAATGTTGGAGGATAAGAAGTAGCAGATGTGGTAGGAGAGTCCATGGCACTTGGTTACCAAGGGAATGAACCAACACAGAAAGCATTAAGTGAAGCCCAACACCGTGGGTTTATTTCCATCATTCTACTCTATTCTTTCCTCTGTGGGTAGGTATAAGATGGCAAGCTTGGTTTGTGATATCTCGAGTTTAAATAAAAAATGTCTAGCAGGCAGTTGAAGACATTGGATTAAATCTCAGAGAAGCAGATGTAAATTGAGAGTCAACTGGAAAGAGCTGATAGGGAGGCTTAGAAAGTGAACCAGAGTTCTGTGGTAAACAGTGTAGAACCAGGAAGTTGGAATGGTAAGGGCTAAGTGTGCATCCACATCTGGGCATGGGAAAGGAAATGGAGCCAGAGAATATGCAGAAATGAAGAATTAAATACCTTTTCTCCAGTGAAAAGTTGCAGTGTTTTCTCTTTAAGTTAAATTCCCCAGGCCCAAATGTTTCCTAAGTGGAACTACTGTTTTTGTCCATATCCTGTACATTTGCATTCCTAATAGACATCTTGCAGAGCACGCTGAATGGCCCTGATGTTTTTCCACATTTAAGAAGATGAGCCCATTCACAGAAGCACATGAACTGAAAGAGAAATTTCTGCAAATGGTTCGGAATAGGCACATTCATGGCTGACAAAGCACGCTGAATATTCCTAGGCCTGTATGTATAAAAGTGGAATAGATAACACTTGCATGGTTGAAAGAGAGAAAACATGGAGTTGCTATAGACAGGTCTTCAAATTCTTTCTTGAAAATTAGAAAGATAACTTTTCAGATCCAGGTTCTTTGAAATATATTACCACACTGCCAAGTTCTCTCAGAAATTCTTAGTTGCCTAAGCCTGCCCTATTGTGGTTAAGCCTTCTTAGCCACATCTGATGTATGGATGAGACACAATCTTACTCTATTCATCTAGGAATAACTCTTTACAACATAAAACGTCTCCAGTTGTGCAGAGTTGACACATTCTTGAAGCTGTTAGTAGTATTCTAACCATGTCCATCAATGGAGTCCAGACAAATTGCTTTGATCAGGAGCTAAAAGCAAGGTGAAGGTAGAAGTAGGAGCTGCATAAATTTCACATAAGAATCTTTTGGAAATGCTCTGAGCTGGGACCATTCTCTGTTCCCTACCACATTCCTCCCAAGATAGAACCAACTTACCTGTACTTTAGGGTGCTTTCTTGAAATTGTTTAAAGGAACATACACATTAATAATGGAACTTTTACTCTAAATTCTGGTCCCAAGACATAAGAAGCATTTAAATATTACTATAATATCCATTCAGCAATTCTAGTAATCTAGGTTATTTTCCAGTTTTAGAATAAATTTTAGCCACATAAGATGAGGATTCTACTTCTTGATATAGCTCAGATATGCTCTCTTCTCCATTCTCATGACCATGTATGGCTTCAACCACTAGCTTCTCTAGATGATTATCAAAATTATCTCCTGTTTCTTTGCCTTTGATGATATTCATGAAAGTTTGTTTTTTCACATTCCTATCAGAATTAACTTTACAAAATACAAAAATTTCAATGTTATTTATTCATTTACTCAGAAAGATCTATCGTAAAATATTAGGTGGTAGAAAAACAATAAACATAGTCCAGTGGGAAGGACACACAATCGAGTAATCACACCAAAGAACATGAACATACAATGAAAGAACTTGATCTCCTTAGGGTGTCAGGAAAGGTTAGCCTGAGGAAGTGACAATGGAAAAGAGTGGTTAAAAAGTGGAGAGAGGGAAGGCCAGTTAATCCCGTCACAGGAAACAACCTATGCAATGGGGTAGAGGGAAGGCATGGGCACGTGATGTGTTTGAAGAGCTGAGAGAAGTCCAACCAGAATGACACACAGAATGTGAGGCGTGGGAGTTGGGATAAGCAGACTGAGCCAAAGTATGAAGGTTCACATGGGGCTTTATTCACGTGTTTGCTTTTTGAGGAAAAGGTTTTAAACATGGTAATAGGTTTTAAACATGGTAAAGATGAGATTAGGTTTGCCTTTTGACTAGTGCTGGTTTTGATGTGCACATCAGGTTGGAGGATTAACTGCATATGAGATAGGCCTTTAACACCATAGTTGAGATATGAAATATGAAATAATGGTAACTTGGATTAGGGTCATGAAGGTAGGGGAGAGATAAATTGATGGGTTAGAGAGATATTTTAGAAATGATTTGGTGACAAAATGAGTAAGAGAATGAATTAAGAAGTTTTAATATCCAGGATGTCGCCTATATTTCTGTCTTTTGAGACAACATGGATTATGGTGACATTCTCTACAATGTGGAACCAGAGTATAGCTAGTTTTGGAGAGAAACTCCATGTACTGAACTCATATGTATTGAACACCAAGCAACCTTGATACTTATAAGATTAAAAGTGTTTACTGGCTTTCCATTGCCCAAAAGAGTTAAATAAATCTCTCCAAAATGAACTTATGAAACCTTTGTGACCTGTATCCGACATTCATACTCACATATATGCCATGCTTCAACCACTCTGAGTTGGTGAAAATGTCCTAAATGCCCTAAAGTATTTCATGGCTTCATTGCTTTGCAAATAGCTTGGCTTCTGCTGGGCACCTCTGTCCCTTTCCTTCCTTCCAGATCCTGAGTTAATTTACCATTTTTCAAGCATCAGCTTAAATTTTATCTACTCTGAAAAGAGTGCCTTTTATATTTCCTTAACATTTTGGTTGTGTGTATGTGTATGCATTATGTGTGTGTGTGTGTGTGTGTGTGTGTGTGTGTGTACAAGTATTAATTATGATGGTCAATTTAGTAGTCTCCCCCATTAGATTTTGAGTACATTAAGGTTGGGAGCTCTTTTGCTAGTTTTTATGAATCTTATGTGCAACAGTCTCAATAAATGAATTAGAATGACAGAATAAGCATAAAAATGAATTTTGATAGAAGGGGTATCAGTGGAATAGTGTAAGGGAATTGGGGGGGGAGTACATGAAAAGGGAGGAACTACAGATGAAATTGACCAAATTATACTATGCACATATATGACTATGTGACAGTGAATTCTACCTTTATGTACATCTGTGAAGCACCAATTAAAAATAAATAAACACATAAAAGGAAGACCAGTAGAATAGAGGAAGGAAAACAGGGGGAGGGAGAGGGAGGGAAAATAATTTTTTAAATATATACTATTTTTGGTTAACATATTTAGGAACTACCAATCAGACTAAAAGATCAGAACTCTTGTACCTATCAAAGATTCACATTAATAATACTGAACTAAAGAATTAATCAATCTTTGTTTCTCTGTCATTAATATCTTTCATAAGATTCATTAAGTATCATTTTAACTTGACCGTGAACTGAAAGCCAAAGACAATGTTAAGAAGCAGCATTTTTTTAAAAAAATATTTCTTCCTGGTTATAGAAATGATATATGTCCACTGGGAAAAATACAGGAAAACAAAAGAAATATAAAACATAAATAAAATCTCACTGCCAAAAGACAGCCACTTTTAATGTATTATTTGTACATTTTTCCGATCCTTTTTCTATGTAAGCACATACATATTAACAGCTTTCCTAGTGGAAAAAGTCTGAGATATGCCAAAAATCAGTATTCCAAGGCATTTTTTAACTGGTCATAAGAGTCATTATATGTTAAAAAATGAATGGAAGTTTCCTAGTTCTCTCCAGGGTCTGCACTTCTCGCTTCTCCTCTTTAAGAGTTTAGAGGACTAGTCACCTTGGGAAGGTCAGCTATTCTCTCTGCCTTTGCAGAAGTAAATGCCCTTGCCAGATCTGAGTCAGGGTTGAAGGGAGGCTGTGAAAGCTCACACTTGGTCCTCAAAGCTGCTTCCTGCTTGATGCAGTTTTTAATCGGTAGCTTTACTGGGGTTAGTAGTTTACAGTAGTCAACTACTGGGAGTCACTGGCTCAGCTACTAGAACTGCTAAGTCACACTTTGAATCAGATTTTGTTTGTTAGCGTATGTACCTCCTTAAAGAGGAGGAGTGCAGATGGTTGCTAAAAAGGTATGTGGCCATTTCTGGGTTTGAAGGACACAGTACCATCTAAATGCATTTGAAACGTCACATTTGTGCTTTAACAAACACTATACATCTCATGAGATTGAATGATAAAATGGGTAACCACAATATATATGGTGCAGGTGAAAGCAAAAGAATATATAACCCATGTGCAATTCCAGCCACAATAGTGGCGGGTGGTGTTATAATCACTGAATCATATATATATATATATATATATATATATATATATATATACACACACACACACACACACACACACATACATACATACATACACACAAACACATATATAATTTATGCATGAATACATATATTCACACTCATTCCCTTCTCACATTCTTACAAGAAGGAGATTTAATCTCTGGGTCTAGGATATCTGTCACTGTTATTTCTGTTTATTTTAAAACAGTTTTTAAAGTTCCAAGTATGCTTGCTTATTTTTGTTTGATTTTACAAAATGACAGCACTTTAAGTCATTTGGCACAGTTTAATTCTTACATGTCAGCGTCGTTTGTTCATCATTAGACATCTCCTCCCCGTGTTCGTTCATTCTTTTATTACTCATTCAGTTACTTGGCTGAGGAGAAATGTCACGATAATTGGCTGTGAACTTCTCCATTTAGTTTTCAAGGCAACATGAGCACTATTGGTGCTTCCCTTGCCTTGTCTGTGTCTGTGTCTCATACAGCCATCTGCCCAGGCTTGGGTTTAGAGCTTTGCCTGTACTTGATTCATGGCCCCAAATCCCTATTTGCTTTCCTACTCTGTGAGTGAATTTTGAGGAAATCTAAATAAGAAAGCAAAACACCAGAACCCTGGTTGGAGCCATCCTTAAATGGATCATATCACTGCTTTATTTTTTTCTGAACTTACCTAGGAGGTTGTTGGAAATTAGTAGGTGACAGTTAAGGAACCCCACTCAGGGGAGGTGGCCCTGTATTCGTAGGAGTCCAGACTTTCTCAGGCTTCAGAGGATCTGAGTGAGCCACTGCCTGCAAAACACGAATCAAGCAAACGAGTCCACAGTGTGTCCTTCTCAGCAGTGTTCTGCCATAGCTCAAAGCATCTACTCGCTCAGGAAAGCCCCTGAACGAAAGGGCCCCATGTGTCACTTGGAGTGTCTTTACTTTACTTGGGATCATTATTTAATTTCTTCCTGTGTTGTTCTTTTTATGTCTTTGTCTTAGTTTCTTTTGAAACAGCAATTTTGAAATTACTCAGATTCTGTTATTTTTATGATTATCCCTCCTTTCCCTCTAAAGCAAAAGTGATTTTCACTTCATCCTTGGTCCCGTAGGATAGCAGAGTAGGCCAGGCTAGCACATGGCACTTTGATTGGGTTATTTGGTTTTTTTTGGTGCTTAGCTTTTTGAGTTCTTTATATCCCCTAGAGATTAGTGCTCTATCTGATGTGTAAGGGGTAAGAATTTGCTCCCAGGATGTAGGCTCTCTGTTCACCTCACAGATTGTTTCTTTTGCTGATAAGAAACTTTGGTTTGATTCCATCCCATTTATGGATTCTTGGTTTTAATTTGTGCACTATAGGAGTCTTATTAAGGAAGTTGGGGCCTAATCCAACATGATAAAGGGCCTATTTTTTCTTCTATTAAATGCAGAGTCTGTGGTTTATTTCCTAAGACCTTGATCCATTTTGAGTTAAGTTTTGTGCATGGTGAGAGATAGGAATTTAATTTCATTTTGTTGCATATGGATTTAATTTCATTTTGTTGCATATGGATTTCCAATTTTCTCAGCACCGTTTCTCCAATGCATGTTTTTGGCACCTTTGTCTAATATAAGATAATAGTAATTATTAGTAATTATTATTACTAATTAATAATTAGTAATTATTATTAGTAGTAGTAATTATAGTAATTATTAGTCTATGTGTCCTATATTCTGTACCATTGGTCTACCAGTTTGTTTTGGTGCCAATATCATGCTGTTTTTCTTACTGTTATTCTGTAGTATAGTTTAAGATCTGCTATAGCAATGCCATCTGCTTCGCTCTTCCTGCTAAGGATTGCTTTAGCTATTCTGGGCCTCTTATTTTTCCAGATGAATTTCATGATTGCTTTTTCTATTTCTATGAGGAATGCCATTGGGATTTTGATCAGAATTGTATTAAATCTGTATAGTGCTTGTGATAGTATGATCATTTTAATAATATTAATTCTGTCTATCCAAGAGCAAGGTAGATCTTTCCATATACTAAGGTCTTCTTTTATTTCTCTCTTTAGGTTTCTGTATTTTTCATTGTATAGATCTTTCACCTCTTTCATTAAGTATAGGGACACAAGCCATATCAATGTTTATAGCAGCACAATTCACAATAGCTAAACTGTGGAACCAACCTAGATGCCCTTCAGTGGATGAATGGATAAAAAATGTGACATATATACACAATGTAATTTTACTCAGCAATAAAAGAGAATAAAATCATGGCATTTGTAGGTAAATGTATGGCATTGGAAAAGATAATACTAAGTGAAGTTAGCCAATACCCCCCCCAAAAAAAATGCTGAATGTTTTATTTGATATAAGGGGGCTGACTCATAATGGGGTAGGGAGGGAGAGCATGAGAGAAACAGATGAACTCTAGATAGGGAAGAAGGTTGGGAGGGAAAGATAAGGGGCAGGAGATTAGAAAGGATGGTGGAATATGATAGACATCATTATCCAAAGTACATGTATGAAGACACGAATTGGGTGTAAACATACTTTATATACAGAGATATAAAAATTGTGGTATATATGTGTAATAAGGATCATAATGCATTCTGCTGTCATTTTTTAAAAAATCAATTAAAAAAGGTGGGGGGAGAACATGGCACTTTGGTTTAAGGATTATTTTGAATTAAAGGCATTTTGAAAACAGCAGATGCAAGAAGGGCATTCTGATTTTTCTTTTTATTCCCCCAAACAGGAAGTAAAACTCCCTTGTGAAAAGTTTCAAGAGGAAAGAAGACATTCTGTGTCTTCTCACCAGAGATGGGAAGTGAGGGCCAAGAAAAATCTGGACCAATAAACCTTGTTAAACCAACACTTATTTTCCTAGTTACCTTTCCACAACTGACTGACCTAGCCAAACCATCTTTTCATGGTTTCATAATTTACTACTGTTTTACATACCAACCTAGTATGTAAGCTTCTGACCCCAATTGTTTCTTTAGAATTTCATTTTTCCATTTATATTTTTAAGATATATTTTTAAATATTTTTCTCCTGCTAATCTTTCTTTTGGAGTGTTAATTTACAGAGCTCCCATCTTAACCTGTGAGACACAGAGGAAAAATATTTTTGCTTCCCTATAAGCTGCTCTTTGAATAATTTTATACTCATATAGGACAGTTCATAACATAAATGCAGGCATAATCTTATGCTACATATTATTTATTCATAATAGTAGCCTTAAATATTTTTCTGATTAAAGGAAGGAATACACCCATGATTTTATCATCTTGGTTTTGGGAATATTACTAGAGACATTTTTTTCTGTTCAGTTATTTACTAATTTTTTATTTTTACATTGGCAAAATTGTATATATTTATCATGTATAACATGTTATTTTGAAATATGCATACATTGTGAGATGGCTCAGTAGAGCTAATTGGAATATATGCTTTACCTCACATATTTTTTTGAGTGTGGGTAAATTTATTCTTTTTGCAATTTTTAAGATAACTGCACATTCATTATAATCACGATGTTGTACAATAGACCTCTTGAATTTATTCCTCTCTTTTAACTAAAATTTTGTATGCTTGACCAACTCCTCCCCACACCCACTCCACTACTGATAGATATAAAATAATGTAAAACACTATATCTATTTAGACTTTGTATCTAAAAGCTTTATACTTAAAAGAAGGTAAAACAAAATCCTTGGGCATAATGATTATATCACCCAAAGGAAGATATTTATAGTAGATTATACAGCCTGTTCAGATTGCCTCTTGAGGACCAAAAGTGCATATTCATAGAAATAAATTATTTTATTCATTGAACAAATAGTTTTTGAACATCTGTTACTTGGCAGGACAGAGATGGGACAGATATGGTCCTTGCCCTCATTTACCATAGGCCCTGCCAAGGTGGCTGCCTGTAGAACAAGAAGTATACTTAATGACTAGTACGAAAGAAACACAGGATAATGTAAAAATTTATACTAAAGGTCAAATCTCAGTTTTTTACTTCTATAATTATAGAATAGAAAGATTACAATTTCTTGAATTTGGAAGTTTCATCCACTGTTGGAAGTCCCTTACAGCCAACAGAAATACACGATATGTTTTCAGTATAGAAAGCAAATAAAGTATCCTAGCAAAGGACATCCAGTTTCAGTTGGTTTGCTGTCTGAGCCTCTGGCTCCAGTTTCCTCACAATTGACTTCAGCCAATTCTTCAAAATAATGCTCATTTCAGGCCTTTTCTAACCATTCATTACACACCTCTTTTTCTTCTCTGAACCATTAAACCATGCAGCATTTAGTTATCGACTCCCCTATCCAACTCACTGCCAAAAGTCTGCACACATATCTGTTTTATTTGACTGTGAGTGTCCAGCAATTATTACTATGGATAACGTTTTAGTCAGTTTTTTTTTTTTTTTTCCCCGCTGCTGTGACTAAAAGATCTGACCAGAACAATTTTAGAAGGAAAAGTTTATTTGGGGGTTCACAGATTCAGAGGACTCAATCTACATACAGCAAGCTTCATTCCTGGAGGCTCAGGTGAGGCTGAACATCATGGCAGAAGAGTGTGGCAGAGGAAAGCTGCTCACATGATGGCCAGAAAATAGAGAAAGAGAGAAAGAAGCTCCACTCTCCAGATAAAAAATATATACCCCATAGCCACACTCCCAATGACCCACTTCCGTGATGCCACGCCCATCTGCCTCCAGCCACCACTGTTAATCCCATCAGAGATTAACTCACTGATTAGGATAAGGTTAAGGTTCTTCTTGCATCATCTCACATGTGAACCTTTGGGGGACACCTCAGATCCAGGCCATAACAACATATAATCTACTCTGAACAATTATTTGATGATGAATGAATAAGAAACACCCATGAGCCAATGAGACCAGGATGAGTTCCTCATTGCTCTACAGAATGAGATGTTCCCACCTGCTTGACTACTGTATATTAAATTATAACCAATGAAGATCCATGAGATTTTATTAGTTTATTCATAAAGGTTCAATGTTCAGATAAGTTGGGCAGTCATTGAATTACATAATCTGACTTCCATTCTCAATTTCTCAGTGTTTTCAACATCCTAATATGCATTGTGACCTTCTGAGGGAGGGCTACTTTGTTCAGGATTCTGAAAATTATTTTGATGTGAAAATTTTTCTTTTAGGAAATACTTAAAGTTCTATGAGATAGAGTTTGGCACATGTTTGCTTACTCCGTTAGCAGGTGGGGCCTTTAAAGTGACCGATCACAGAGTTTTGTAGTTCAGTCTAACAGTTACCAAGAGTTAGCATGCCTGGGTTTGATTCAAAGATGGCCTCATAAAAGCCTGGGGAATGAGCCTACCAGACAGCTTCTGTTCCCAGCATTTTAGGACCAGTGGACTTTCGTGTTAAACTGCTTGTAGGCACAGCAAAGGTCTTTGCATCCTAGGTGGGAATGGAGAAATGACCCATCAACTCCCTGCTCTGCTCCTGGCACAGCTGGCGAACAGGGGCAATGGCCAACATCTCATTGGGGCGGGGGGGGGGGGCTTCTTCCTGCCGAGGAGGCTGTAAGCCACCTGAAAACTTAAAGTGTCAAATAATTAGTGAAGAACAAAACACAAATAGTCCAAAATATATTTACAAAAAGCAGAATCCCTGATAGATCTAGTCCACATGGGTGCTGGAACTGGACAAAGGAAAGATGGCTCTGGTAGTTTATTTAAGGGGGTAGGTACATCAAAGACAGGGATAAGGTTTCAAGGGCAGAGTCTTGCTTTGTGAAGTCTTGCAGTCAGCTGGTTGAGTGACATCTTCGCAGGTCACACCCATTTCAGGTGCTGTGTGGGCCATGGCAGAGCGGGATAAAAATTCACACTGTCCCTGAGCAATTGACCAGAGAAAATGTCCACTGGTCATTCCCAGACACCGGATGTTTCTATTCACTAGGCTTTGATGTGTGGTGATCCATATGCAACCTATGGACGGCTCATGACAACTGACATCTTACCTGCACTGAGCCCCTCAGGTGTCTTGTGTTCAAGCTCTCCATCCTGTTTAGATTGCTATCCACCAGAAAATCTGAACAACACAATTGCTATATTTTTTTTCTCAAATGTAGCTTGCTGATCTTACTCCTTCTCTCTGGGAATCCCATACTAATATACTGCAGAGCAAGAGGTTCTTTAAGATCAAGGGAAGATGTTCTCCCAGCATTTGACATCCAGAATTTATGATCAGAGTCTGAGTCCCCTTCTAGCAGGTCTCTGCTGAGTGGGTGTTCTCACTCTCCAAGTCTAAACATCAGAGCTTCTGAATGGCAGAGACAATTGTCCATCTGATCTCCCCTCATGCACATAGTCCAATGGGCTAATGCAGAGCAGCTCCTTCAGTGGAGAGTTCTTTTACGCACTTGCCCCCATGTGGCCACCATCTAGAAATCTTCCCTTTTCATGGTGACACAGTCTTCTGGGTAAACTTATGGGACTCACTTCTTCCTAGAGCTATACTTGCCCAAAACAGAGTGGCTGGTGAAATGTACTGGAGCCTTCCAGATGCGTGCTGCTTTCATTCAGCCTATGCAATGCCACTCTCATTCCCAGGGCCTGATGATGGCCTTCCTGCCTGCTGCTCCAGAGAAGCTTGCATTCATATATGATTGGGTAGATAAAATTTAATCTGAAATTAGCAACAATCTCCAAAGTATTCATCTGCTTCTATCTTGATTCTAGTCTAACTGGGTCTAATCCTACCCTGTCCTATGGAAATGAATTCTTCTAGCTTGGTGAGAAATGGCACTTGTCAGGAGAGGGTGTCATGAGTCACTGCTTCCCCCTTTTTCTTTACCTTTTTCTGTAGGTACCCCATAGCAGCTGGGATTTGTTGGTGATATAGTCTGCCTTGAGACATTTGGACATTCTCTTGAGAAATATCATTTTCTTGGAGTACCCAATAGCACAGTGAGTTTTAAGCAGACAACATTGCCTTGACCACACAGGAAATTGACCATTTCATTTTAAATTAAACACAAAAGTGTTGCAATTGTAAATGAGAGTGTCCTCAATGTGTTTTCATTTTATGACGAGTTAAGATACTTGCTTCTTTTTTAAAAATATTTTTTAGTTGTAGATGGACACAATACCTTTATTTATTTATCTTTATGTGGTGCTGAGAATCAAACCCAGTGCCTCACACGTGCTAGGCAAGTGCTCTACCACTGAGCCACAACCCAAGCCCCAAGATATTTATTTCTTATAACAGGGTTGTTGCAAGGATATAATCAAATAGTTAATGTATCCTGCACATTGTTTCTCGTGTGTTAAACACTTAGTATTAATTCGTTCTTTCTCTTTCTCCTACATCTAGTGCAAAGAAAATAAATAATGTATGCTTGCCTCTACTACCTGGTTTTTCTTTACCAGTACCCTCATGCTTCTGGGTCAGAATTCTAGCAGTTGTAAACCATGGATTAAATTCTTCCATGGGTTACACGGACAATAGCAATGTGGAAGTTTCTCATTGGAACTATGATCTTTACACCACTCAATAAAAATGGAAGAGCAAGATTGTTCAGGCTGATTATTCTCTTCCCTGTATCTCATTGACATGCCCTGGAGTTAATACCCTCAGCATCCCAGCCCTTCTATTTCGTGGCCCATAATCTGTTCTTTCTGTGAGGGAGGCAGGTAGTATTCTTGATCCTGATTACCTGGATTAATACTGAAAAATCTCCTCAGGCTGATGTCCTAGAGAAATTGAAAAAGTTGCCTCTCTATTTGAAAAGGCTTAAACAGTGAGGCTGGAACAAAGGAGCCATCTCTCTGATAATCATCTCACCTTCTTGTTACTCCAAGTCCAATTAAACAAATGACCACCTGATCTTTTGTCAATTGTCAGCAGATATAGCTTTCACTCTTAATCAGCCCACACATCAGGTGGCCTTTTAAATTCTCTTTTCGCCCTTCCCTTTGTCCATAAATTTGCTGCAAGTGGGGGTTGAAAAGAGTCGGCTTATGAATAAGACAGATATGCAGAGTTCTCTAAGCAGTCCTCATATTCTCACTCCCCTTTTTCCCTTTCCTCTGCAAAAATAATTAAGCCACTGAATTTAACTTGTCAAGCTCATTGAACAACTTTTGAATACTGTGTGAGATTTCCATTCAGGCAGATGTTTTTAAGAACTTTTTCTCATTTTCACTTCTATTCCCATCTTTAAAGTACATATCTTCCATTTAAACAAGAAACACTCTTTAGCTGAAAATTGGTTGGGTAAAAAAAAAAATAATAATAATAATGCTTGAAAACAGAGATGCATTGTCTCCTTTTGAAAGACTTAGGAGTCTGTCCGCCTCATCTGTGCGTACAGTCCTGTAATGAGTGCTTCTAGACTATTCAGGTGTATGCAATATCGTCCTTTTTAATCAAGAAAAAAAAGTCCTTGACTTAAAGAGGAATGCAAGTCGAGGGGACACCAGGAAGGCAGGTGGCAATGTAATAAGAGTGACAAAGATTCCGTCACATTCAGTGTTCATCTACACTCACACAAGGGTGACTCTTCAGTTACAACCTGCAATACAGGTAGCAGCACTTTTACAAAGAAGTGTCTGGAAGATGAAGTGTTTCCTGGCTGGAGTGCAGATGTCCTAGCACCTGGGAAGGGAAAAGTTTTATCAGTCATCTTTCCTTTGCCTTCGACTCAGATGAAAATGGCAGCTTTCAATTAGTGTGTGCCAGGACGGAGAGCAAAATGACAGAGGAGACTTCAAATGCTTATAAGACTTATTTTTAGCAATATGACCTCTCGGGTATCCCACTACCCTTCAGAAAGTGTTGCTAGGCAAAATGGAACAGGACACTTTGATTGCAGGGCTGAGTTTTAGAGAAAGGCAGAGGGAGAGGAAGAAATACAGGGTGGAATGGAGGGAGATGGAAAATCCCCTTACTAAGGAGAAGCTGAAAGTCAGAGAGCAGCATTAGGTGATTTAGTGACTAAGTTTTTATTGCCCTTTGGGTGGGAGACAAAAACTTGGGCTCTGGAATATAGAAAATCAAATAACTCCATATAAAGCCAAAACCATAGCACTTAGTGAAAAGATAGGCTACTAAATAATATATATATACTTACCAGGAAAGGTAAAGTATGAAAAAACTGTCTGTCCTGTAGTTGGTAGCATATAGAAGAAAAAAACATCACCTCTGAGAATTTGTAGTCCTACATCTGCCTTCATCCATTCAGAGTTTTGAAAAGATGCTGTTTACGTATTGAGAAACTTCAGGTGATGATGCTATTAGTGCAGCCCCTTGTGGGCACTAAGCAGAACAATTGAAAATTCATCCATCTGGGCCATGCTCTCTACATAGGCCATGAGTGTCATTGGAAGTAATGAAAAACAAATTTAAATTCTGCAAGTCCTTCAAACAATGCATTTTTGAAAGGTTTGATCCAAATAGTGACAAAATAAAAAATATGATACATTAATAAGATTATAGCACAAAGAAGACATGTTTGGAAAAGAAGAAAAGTACAGTTTCTGAAAATGAAAAATATAATTGTAATTCAATACTTAATAGATTAAATGGCAGATGAGACACAGTAAAGCCAGAGTTTGTGAATGAAAAGCTAGAAACGATGAAATCCATCAGAACACAGTGAAATGATAAAACAAGATAAATTAAAAAATAAAAAGAGAAAACAAGATAGATTAAAAGATGCAAACTGAGTGATAAGCCCTCACCTATATTTAATAGAGTCAAAAGAGAAATTGAGAGGCAAAATTCAGAATATGATTAAGAATTTTCCAGAATTGAAATGTACTCTGAGGAGGGTACATTTCTTTTTAAGAACTCTCCACATAAATAAATTGTCACACATTGTTAGTAGACTAACAAATTTTTCCTATTGGGAAATTTCATGTGTTTTTTTTTCTTTTCCACTAAAATACTAAGAATTCGTCTTCTACTATCAATGAAGTCATATTCATTCATTTAACAAATATTTATTAAGTGTTTACTATATTCTAGACACTGTTTTCACTAACAGGTATCATATGCAAGGTATTTCTAAAAAACACCTGTGAGTAGTAGAATGAATCTGACATTATTACCCTATGTACATATATGTCTACATGACCGGTATGATTCTACATCATGTACAACCAGAAGAATGACAAGTTATACTCCATTTATGTATGATGTGCCAATGTGCATTCTACTCTCATGTATAACTAATTAGAACAAATTAAATTAAAAAGATACCTATGTTACAAAAAAAAAGATAAACGTGTTGAGCTTAGGATATTTTCTTAATTTTCCTTTAAGAAATCTATCATTTTTATTTGTCTAGTTCAGAAGATTTCATAAAGATAACAGAAATCCATAACCAAGATCAGAACTGTACTTTCCCCACAGTTTAATAGAATTTTTGTTGTTGAACTAATGATATCTGAAAAGTTTCTGGCAAAACACCCTATTAAGAATTGAAATATCAGATAAATAAATTTAATTGAATTATTAAATCTAATAGGTAATTAATTTTATCTTACTAGATAACGAAGTAGCCGGTAACTGAGGGAATGAGTCCCTGGATTCTATTTCAAATTGGCTATATAAGTACGTGAGTGTGCTCAGGGGCAGGGATGGTGTGAGCTATTTTAGTGTTCTATGCCCAGCGTGGAGCACAGTCCCTTGCATGAAATAAGTGCTCAGTAAATATCAATTGAATATCATGCTGTGAATGAATGACTGTTGCAACTCATCTACACCAAATTGTAACACATAAGACCAGTCAGGTAAAATCAAAATCAAATATATCTTTCCTTGCTATATTCTAGGAGATTAGAGAAAATAAACCAGAATTTTGGAAAAATGCTTTGGATTCTAAGTGAAAACTGCATATGAATTGAACTATAATGATTACTCAAATCTTAAATTTCCTTTTCTGAATTGGCTCTTTACCTGTTGGCATGAAATATCAGCATAGGTGTAGAAAACCCAGTATCTGACCATTCTTGCCAACTAGAATTGCTCACTGGCAAATCTTCTGCGTGTGGGATTAAATGGATAAGGCAGTGTGTATAATGTAAAAGAAAATTAAATACAATAGCTGTCTAGCTCTGATAAAAATTATCCTTAACGTTTGCTGATCTCTTCATTTTTTTTTTTTTTTTTTGAGAAAGAGGATGAACACTGGATCAGCGTAAAACAAAATACATTTAAGTCATATTTGTGCCAGAAAATTCCGTCTGCGTTTTCAGCCAGGAATGATCATATTGTAATCCTACTTGAGATCTAATTAATTTTAAAAAGAAAGCCCTGAGGGTCCAAAGAGCACATCTTTTAAATTCTCCTGTGCACCTGGCATGGTGGGCAACATTTTAGGTCCAATTTACTTTCTCTGCTGCAGCCGATGGTGGTGAAGAAAGGCCCAGTCAGGATGGGAAGCAGTCCCAGCTCCACAAAGGCTTTGCAGCAGCAAATACTGCCACAGAGCAGAAGCTCATCATTTAAAAATCTTAGGGTGACAAAGGTCCTCAATAAATACCTAGCATCATTAGCCACTGGCTTGAACATAAAATATATTGAAAATGAACTTCTTTGGACCCTAAGCTGATTTGGTTTAAAAAATGGATATCCTGTGATCATTTAAATGCATGCAGTCATGCCTACACAGATGCAAGAAAGGAAGAGGGAAATGGGTGGTTAAAGGAATCCCGACACAGGATGCTAAAGCAATTAGGTGGTTCAAGTCAAATCACAAGAAACAAACAAGCAAATAGATAGTAAAACTGGCAATGTAGGCCAGTTAACAAAGGAGTATAACAAACAGGGAAAGTGTACACATAAGTAAGCTTTTAATTAATATTTATTTAAAATGAGCATATTCAGAGATACTACAAAGACATAAACTTGGAGTAAGTACGACTGAGTTATGTATGGGGGTAGGTAATTAGCCTCAGAGCCCCTGGGGGGCATTTCTATTTTGGAATGCATGTCTATATTGGGCATCATCATTGAAAAATGGTATCTAAACTTTTCCAGAAGATCTAGAATAATCTAAGATCTATTAACTAATTTATTGTTATAAAGATTTTTTTCCTGTATAAAACTATAGCTAACAGAATTCAATTACTTTTCACAACCTTTCATCACTGCCCTGTTGTCATGACTGTAAACACATTGAGTTTTTAATTATTAGCAATCTGGCTAGCACTTGGTAACAAAGTCTCCTTGCTAATTGAGATGAAATGTGTTTTGTCATCAACAAATCGAAACAATATTGTGTCTGCTTGCTGCAATATTTGTTTCTCTCTTTTCCTACCCTAATATGAAAACATCATTAGCTTAGCACTATTTGGTCATCATCCCCTGTCTGAGTTTCAGAGCAATTCCAACGGAATCAGATATTCTGGTACAATGCATTCAATATGTTGAGCTCCACTCATTAATTTTGGAAATTAAATGGTTATGCTTATTAATGTGAGCTTTCACCACTCTCCACGCTTTCAAAGCTGAACTGAGAAAACGGCATTACATGAATCCACATTGGGAAATATGAGTAATGTCAGTGTTCTTTTTTGATGGGGGAGTGATTCTTCAAGGGCAAACCAAATTGTTTCTGTTCTATATGCATAGGCTAGAGAGAAGCAGCTTATCACAAAGACAGGAAATAAAAGAGTAGGGTAACTATTACCGAACTTCAATTTAGAATTTTTGAATTCTTTGTGCTCAGCCTATTGCTTATAGTGATGCATCTGAAAGTCACAAAAATCAATATCGAGAGGATTTTAGAAGGCACACAGCTGGATGGCCCAATCTGTTGACTACAATTCTTTAATGCCAAGTCCGCAGGGCTGGGAAGGAGGTTAACCAATATATATTTTGGAGTTTTAATGTACTTCAGATGAGGATACCTTTGCATGGATATGATCAGATACTTGGTCTTCATGTCACCACTTAACCATAGTAAATCTGTTTTCTTTTAAAATAAATGAATCTAGATAAAACAGCAAAAGAATACCCTAGATACTTTTTATCTTTTTTTTTTTTTAATCTTAGCTTTCATGTATGCTGACCTAGCAGGAAAGAGAGACGTGTTAAGAGAATGAGAAAAAGCCAGTGTGAAAGAGTTTCAGAATAATCGTGAACCCTTTCCTACTATTCTGATATATTCTTTCTTTGGCAAAACTTACAGTATTGAAAAGTCAGGCTTTTCAGTTTCTGGCACTTTCTGCAAAGAGAGTTCATTGGCCTTACCTGGGAAAGGAATCATGTCTACAGGCAGTAACCTGTAATGATCTGAACAATTTGATCTTCCATGCTCTCTGTCATCTTCCTATCCCAACCATTTGAGTCATCTTATTCCTTAAAGAAATCAGACTGCCATCTTCTGGTGGCCTTTGACGCAGTTGGGTTACTATCATTAATGTCATTTTCTTTGCCATGCAGATGACTTTTGTCATTGTTTCTATCATTGAAATGTCATATATGAATAAAAAACTCATATTTGGTCAAAAATAAAGAAACTACTATGTGCTGATATTTTAAACATTATCTTTCTTTTAATGTTCATGACAACCCATCTGTGTTGTAGGCATTACTATAGAATAAAAAATTACTGACCATTAATTTCTAGAGTCAACACATCAGGTTAACCTTGGATATAATCAAAATTATTGTGGAAAAATTGTTTTAATCGCTCATAAGTATGATAAACATGATTATGTGTCTACAATCATGTATAGTAACAGTCCAAGACATATTTTAGGGGAGTTTATATAATAAAGTACACAGAAGCAAAATCGAATTTTACAGTGTTCTCTACTTACATAAAACAGCCTTATGGCTGAATATCCAAATTTAAATGCAATATAATATCTCTATTTTACAAAAGAGATCTTTAAAACTCACATGATTACCCTATGTCGTATAAGATGCAAAATTAAAATATATACAAATATACGCTGAATCCATTCCTAATATCAATTTCCTATAGAAAAAAAATCAAATGCATTGGAGTGCAATAATTTTCAATAAATAAATTTCATCAATACTGATATTCATTGACTTTTTTAGTAATTCTAAAATATTTCTTAGAAATAATTATATTTGCTGCCTTGACCTTCTCTTTTTGAATAGATACCACAAATCATCTCCTTTTTTAAAATCAGAGAGTATTTAGATAACATATATCATGAATTGTGCTAGAAAAGACTTCCCCAGCTCTTTCACTGGTTATCTTTCCACATTTATATACTACCTTGCTTGTGTTATCCAGCATATAACATGAAGATCTGTCTACAGCTCAAAGACAAAAAACCAACCAAACAAAAAAAGCCATGTGAAAACAGACTATAACAATAAGCATGGCATTTTAGGAAACACTGCCTGGAAATCATGCAAATTGTCTCTTATTAAGGCAGTTAAAACTGCAAAATGCACTGAATAAAGAGCACCAGAAACATACCTGTCTTGAAATTAAGTTCACTAGTACCATCAACAAGGCAACTCTAGGATGTTTCAGAAAAGAGGGTGTTGGGCAAAGGCTGCAGTTATTCATAGGCTGATCTTTAGAAGTACTGGTCAGAAGTTGTTCATTAGGGAATTTTTCAAACTATCAGAAGCCTTAAGGATCCATGTAAAGTTAGATCATCAGTTCACCTGTGTTTTTATCTTGTAATGTTTGGGTCTGGGTGAGGTGGAAAATTAGATCTTAGATAATTTGCCTGTGTGTTCTGGTTTGCTATACAGTTTACCTGTTTTGTAAGTTAGAGGACAGTTGTTTTGCAAGTTGTTTCTCTTTCACTTCACAATGCTGAAATAATTTCATTGTTGGAAGCTCTAATTCTATAGAGATCAAAATTTGTGATTTTTTTCTTTTTACCCTAGTTGTTTATTTGATTCTTTCTTCAAATATTTATCGATTACCAGATATATGGCAGTCATTGTGCTGTTGCTGCATTGAGTTTATAATCTAGCTAGACAGTGATTTGCTTTTATGACTAAAGCAAATGTAATTTGGCTTTGCCATCTCCATCTTCATTTTTTTTCCAAGAAAATATTGTTTTACATTGAATTGTTTTCTAGTTCATTTGAAAATATGTTTGGAGTTCGATTACTGTGGCTGAGATTGATGACTGACTTAGCAATATATATCTTGATTTTTAGATAGGCACACAGATGCCTGAAATTACAACTTTATCTCCTTACTTTCTCTAATGCAGTGTTGCCCATTATGAAGCTATGGCAGTAGGATGTAAGTGAATGTGGCGTTAACATTTTGAGAAGCATATACAACTCAAAGGGAAGGTGCATGCACTCTTCAAAACTTTCCCCCTTTAAGGTCTGGAATACAGACATGATATCTGGAGATTTGCAGGCCATCTTTAGCAATGGTGTAGAATCCATGTGATACAAGTAACAGGAACAAGATAGAAGAAGCCAGGATCCTAAAGAATCATTGAGTCCCATGGATCAGTTACTTTCAGAGTTCATTTACTTGTTTAAGAAATACATGTTTTTGTTGTTTAAACCATTTCTATTTTGGACTTTCTGTCACTACTTAAACCTGCTTTGTTCAAGAATAAAATGAGCAAGAATTGAAGTTATGTCATATTACAAGCCCTTCAGAGAGGGAGAGGGGTTGAAATGTTGAATATTCTAAGCTTTTGGTGTTCAATCGTAAGATTGTACACCACTTCTTAAATGACACCTCATATTTTAGAAATTTTGCAGATGTGAACTTATTTGATCCTTAAGGCACACTTGTAAGGGAAACAGGAAAAAAACTAATGACCTCATTTTGGGGACAAGGGAACTATGACTCAGAAGAATTATCACATGCCCAAACTTCCCGAGTGCATGATTAACACCTCCAGAGCTAAAATCCAGGCCATCCCTGCCTGGTCCAGAGATACTTCTATAATTGCTGAATGACAGCTCGCACTTTGTTTGGCACTCACTGGTGATGAGGGTGTTTTAGTCAGCTTTTTTGCCACTCAGACTAAAAGATATGACCAGCACAATTATAGAGGAGAAAGAGTTTATTTAAGGGCTCACAGTTTCAGAGGTCTAGTATATAGACAGCCAGCTCCGTTACTTGGACCCAAAGTGAACCCGAACATCATGACTAAAGAGTGTGGCAGAGGGAAGCAGCTCACATGAGGATCAGAGAACAGAGAGAGAGAGAGAGAGAGAGAGACTCTACTTTCCAGATACAAAATATATACCCCAAAGCCTCACCCCCAATGAACCACTTCCTCTAGCCACACCCTACCACTTCAGTTACCACTCAGTTAATCCCTATCAGGGAATTAATTCACTGATTGGGTTAAGACTCTCACAACCCAATCATTTCTCCTCCGAACCTTCTTGTATTGTCTCACATGTGAGCTTTTGGGGGACCCCTCACATCCAAACCATAACAGAAGGTTAATAAATTCACCATATTTTTGTGGTACAATTTAAGATTGAATCTAAATCACAACTTAAAAAGAAATTTTCTCTTTTCTAAAACATCTTACTAAAAAGGATTGAATCCGGGTGTCTTGGATTCTGAGTCTGTGTTCAAATGTGACTTCTTGTCTATTAAATGAAAGGGAGAAAAAAATAATTATCTCTGGGGAATACATTCTCACCAGGTTTGCACCCAGCATGGACACCCTCTGGTTACAGATCCTAAATAATATACAGCTGTTTGCTTCCTATTTGGGGAGAAATTGTGAAGAATTCAGAGAATGCTTATTGACTTTTTAACAGAGAAAATGCTTCTATTAGATATTTAAGGCCACTCTGTGGTGAAAATCATTATCTGAGAATAAATGACAGTAAACCTTTGATTGAGGAACAACTTTAATATTTGTTGGTTTCCATGGCAGTAGCTTTATCATCTAGAAAGTAAAAATAGGGATGCTCTGTTAAGTCTGAATTTCAAGAAAACAACAAATACTTCTTTAGTATAAAAACATGACTTGAAGGATTTGGTAAATACTTACTATAAGAATTATTTTTTGTATATCTGAAATTCTGTTTATCTGAAATTCAAATTTCCCTGGACATCTTATGTTGGCAATCTTATGTGGCAGGAATCTGGAGACCAGCTAGCTCACTCTGTAGTTCTGCCTCTTTCTGGAGTCCTAGTGTAACATGTAAAATGCTGGGAAGCATTTTTGCATGTATTTAAGTCCCTATCAGTCTGAGGCACTTGCTCAAGACTTGAATTTGGAACTGAATTATGTGACAAGAGAAAGAGGGCATGAAGCTCTTTCTTCCTGGAGCATATCACAGAGGAAATGTTCTTCTGGGGCTAACCGATGCAAGCCGCTTTTCAGTTTTGTAAGCTGCTTCCTGACGGTGGCAGGAGAAAGAACTCTTTTGGTGGCCTACTTCTGTGGAGAGCCTTGGGAGTCATAGAGAAAACTTAGCCGAGAGTCTGTCTTTTCAGCCGTTGTCTTGATC
This sequence comes from Callospermophilus lateralis, assembly GCF_048772815.1. NCBI lineage: Eukaryota > Metazoa > Chordata > Mammalia > Rodentia > Sciuridae > Callospermophilus > Callospermophilus lateralis. The sequence continues at coordinate 23,311,529 of NC_135310.1, read as the reverse complement.
CTGCAATCAATGCCGTTCTGCTTAATCTAGCTGAAATGGTTCTCTTCTTTCTAACTGGACCATAACAGATACAGATCCTAAACTATTTTAAGTAGTAAGTGAAAAGGAAAAAAAAAAAAAAAAAAAAAAAAAAACACAACAACAGTGTTCTCTTCCATTTTTAAGCTTATAAACAATACCATAAAAATAAACATTTATTGAAGAAAGAGAAACTCCACCAGACACTCTAAATAATTCTATGTTTTAACTCATCCAACAAATCTTTTTTGTTTCTTCTAGTCCTAGTTAATATGCATTGTAATCATAAAGTAGATATAATTGTACATTGGATTTTTCTCCCTTAACATTATGCCATAAATACTTTTTGTATTTTAAAGGGCATGTAATAGCTTTTTTGGTTGATATCTCATAATTCATTTAATTATTCTCTTATTTGGGGATGTAAAATTTTTTGCATTATAAATAATTCTCTTGTTAATAAGAACTCTCTCCTCTACTTCTGAATTATTCTTTAGAATAAATTCCTGTCAGTGGGATGATTGGGTCAAAAGCTATAATAACACTCTGTGTCTCTTAAAATGTTTCTCCAAATTGCTTTCTACAAAGAATGTGATAATTTTAACTGGGTGGCAAACTTGTTGATGTTTAAATTAAGGGAAGTCCGTGAAAGCTAAATGTCATTCAGAATGTATGAAGGTCTACCACAGCCCTCTCACCCCAACACAGGGGACCCTGTGGTGGTAAGTAAGAAACAAATGAAAAACAACATCGGTAAGCTTTGTTTTTTATAGAATCTGACCCTAATTCTTTAAATGAGGTAAATCTTACTTACTTTAAAGTCTTTAAAAAAAATCTTTGTATGACCAGCCAGAGTAGCTTAAGTGGCCTTAAATCTTTTATATATATATATATATATATATATATATATATATATATATATATATATTCCCCATCTTTCATTTCTTATTCAGTAAACTGACAACCATCAGGAAGAGGTTACTATTATTAATGCAAATCAATATCAAGTGCCAATCTTATGAGCTCAGATTTGGCTCAGAGATATTGTCATTGATTAACATCCAAAATGTATAAAAACCTCCCATAACCCACTGGCAAAAACCAAAACCAAACAAAACAAGAAAAATCCCTGAACTACTCAAACAAACTCCAAAACAGATTATAACATGGGCAAAAGAACTGAATTTTTTCAAAGAAGATGCACAAATAGATAAGAGTTATACAAAAAGGTCCCAACATGAACATTCATCAGGAAAAGGAAAATGAAAACTGTGAGATAGCACCTCATACCTTTTAGGATGATTTATCAAATAAGATAAAAATAAAATTAAAAAGTACCAACCAGGATGTGGAGAAACCAGAACCCTGTACACTGTTGGTGGCATGTAAATTTTTACTGCCACTATGCAAAACAGCATGGGGGTTCCAAACAGTATGGGGGGTTCCTAAAATAATTCAAAACAAAATCATTATTTGATTCAGCAATATTATTTCTGAGTACACATTTAAAGAAAAGAAAATTCATTTCCTAAAGAAATATCTGCATTCCAATATTCATTTCAGCATTACTCACAAGAGTCAAGCTATGGAAACCCCCTAAGTGGCCATCAAACAGTAGATGAATGGATAAAGAAAACAAGATTTTTTGCATTTCTGTGTGTATAAAATGCAATGTTATTCAATTTTTTTTTTTTAAGAGAAGGAATCCTGACATTGAGGACATGGATGGATTTGGAGAACATTATGCTAAGTGAAATAACTGGAACACAGAGGGAGAGACACTACATGACTCCACTTATTTGAGGAATCTAACAGTCCAACTTAGTAGCAGCAGGGAACAAAACCAAAGCATGGTTATTATAGGCTGGGGGAGAGGCAAATGGGAGGTATTGATCACCGAGCACAAAGTTTCTGCTATGCACAATGAATAATGTCTAGAGGTCTCTACAGCATGGTGTTCCGAGTTAACAATACTGAATAGTACACATACACATTTGCTAAGAGAACAAATTTTACCATAAATGTTCTTATTGCAAACAAATAAATAAAGAGGGCAGGTTGGAAATGAAAAGAAATACTGCTGTTGACTCCTCTGCCATGTACAGTTGGCTTATTGTGAGGAAAAGATGAATTTTACTTAAAAAAAGAACTAACCTGTTTTTAGATTTAGTTCTAGAGATTTCTAAATTTAGTATTTTGTCCTATTTATTTAATCTAAGTCTAGTTGAAATTTTGATCTCATTTTCCCATCAATATTACCCCCAGTGAAGCTTTTTAGGTGTTTATCTTTAATTCACCAAGAGTGGTTTCTGTAGAAGAATTTTGGTAATCCCTACTACACCATCATAATTTTGCTTCTATTTTGAATCACTGAAATTGAAATGATTGTAAGTAGCAGAGCTCCTTATAAGATGTTACTATCCAGGCAGGAAACTTTGGACAAAATTGATTGTTTAATTACTATGATGTTAGCAGATAAGATTTTCTCTACTGATCTAACTCCATGAGTGAAAAACAGCAATATTCTTCTGTGAAGGGCTGTATGGTAAATATTTTCAGCTTTGCTGGCTATACAGTCTCTGTCACAACTATTTAATCTGCTCTTATAGCTTAAAAGCAGCCATAGACATTCTGGAAATGGATGACTATGGCTCTATTCCAGTAAAACTATATTTACAAAAACAGGCAGCTGACCCATTTAGCCAGCTGGTCATAGTTGTCAACCCCTGGCTTCAGGAATTTGGTTTCAGATGACCTCCACAAAGTAATCCCATATTTTCAGGCATTCATAGGATTATCAGTTTCAGTGGGAAACAAAAAATGCAACAGGAAAAAGAAAACTTGGTTTAAAAATGAATTCTGATAATGTCTTTAAAAGAAGGATGGTTGTGTATAAGATAATCCAGAAGTAATAATAAAGGTCACTCACTGAGTTTAGAAACCAACATGGAGAAACTAATGAGAATTGGAAAGAGCTTTGGAACAATAGGTTCCTTCAAGCAGAGACAGTAGAATCCTAGGATGGGATTTAGTAGTAGAATGGAAACTATCAGCCCTGCCAAAGGGGACCAATAATGCCTGGACTTCATGAGGCAGACAGTCAATACCACTCAACCGACCCCATGTGTTTTCTGGAAACTTGTGGGATTTGGGGTTTCTGGAGAGCAGTCCGGAAGTAGGGTGGGAGTGGAGAGTTCCAGGGTTTAGAGAGCTGCCCTCAGTTATACTGAATGAGGGACAGTAGGCATCCAGGTTCCCTCACTGAAGGCTCTCAAACAAGACGTCAGCCTGACAAGACGTCAGGCAGGAAACAAGACCTTCTTTTTCCCTCTTACTTCAAGTGAGCAAGTAGGCAAAAGTGAAAAATAGACTGCTTCCTATTTTTATTCAGGGTAACTAACATACCAAAGGTGTGCAGTCGTCTTTAATAAAATGGTCCATGAGAGCCCTGAGGAGTAAGGCCTTTCTGTGTATCTGGCCACGCTGTCTGTTCACAAAGGAAGGGCCCAAGGCAAGAGTCTCCCACCAGAAAAATCCAGACCCATAAAAACAAGATGCCCCCCCGTCCCCCGGGAACCGTGATTCTGCTTGTCCTGTCCTCAGAAGCAACATTGTGCACATCCTTGTCAGCTTGACTGCTGTCCTTTGGTGTGTCCTCCTTGTCCTTAGACTCTCTGACACTGCTTTTTTTTTTCCGAGAATCGTCTTGATTCTCCCTCCCCTCAGCTCTGCCCTAGAATCTGTCCTTGGTTCCCTCCTGGCTTGATCACAATTACAGCTGTCAGCTATTCCTTAGGAGTGACTTCTCTCTAGATTTCAAGGGTGAAGGGAATATGAAGGTGAAGAATCACTCCATGTTATTTTTTCTTTACCCTACTGCTTTCTGCGTTTCTCTAGAACTTTCCTTTCTGGGGTCCTGACTCTAAGGTTCTGGACTTTCATGAATGACGAACACATATAATCCAACACACGGAATAACAAAAACAAATATTTACTACCATAACCACAATCATTCCATAATAAATATAACATGCTTAACACCAGAACTGGACCATAATCTCTGAAGAAAGAACAGTGCGTTCAATCGAATCCATTTTGCTTTACAGAAATTCACTACATTGTCCTTATATTTTTCATTTTGTTTCTGACAGCTTATAACTTAATTTTGAACTGGCCCACGTCCAAGTTCTGGTGTTTGGGAAGCACTGGTGTAATGGAAAGAAGCCTATCTTTGGGGTCAGACAGATCTGGCTTCAAATACTGGCTCCTATGCTTGACCTTGAGTGAGTCAGACATGGGCCTGAGACTGTCCCAAAGGAGGGAGTGTGTACTTGGCCCTGTGTGTAGGGGTCAGAGAGCCTGTTTCAGATTCATGTCCATTATTTGTCTTCCTCCTATTCTCTGTATATCTCAATCGCAAAACAACAAGAAGCAAAGCAAGCTCACCTTGAAAGTTATTTCCAAATATTTTATTTCTATTGATATAAATAAAAATCAGTTATCTGAAGTACAGCCTCTCTGGACATTGGCGAATATCAATTAGTAAAAATGACATGGGCAATTCCTAACTCATGCCCTAGGATATTTTGAATAGTTGACAAATAAACCAAAATCAAATAAAACAAACACAAATACATATAGGGTAAATCCTGGCCATTTCTCCGAGCCTGGGTGTGTCATCTGACAAGGGCTTTCCTTGATCCAACCTCAGCTAGGCTACTCTAGTGCCCTTCTCAGTGAGGCCTCATCTCTGGGTTGTCAACCTCAGACTTCAACCAGACTCCTGCCAAGCCAGGGTAGTGTCCCCCAAATCTCTCAAGTCCCTCTTGGTAATTTTCCATCCACTCCCTCCCCCTGCCCATGGCTGTAACTCTCCAGCTGCCCTGTGCAACAGAGTTGTGTCCCCTTCTACAACAGACTTGACCCCCTTTTACAGAAGGCTTGGACAAAGTCATTCTCACCTGTTCAACTCAGTGCCCAGCAATTTTTCTTTGACATATCCCATCCCCAGAGCACTTGGGAAGGAGCTCTACTTAAGAGGATGCAGAAGGCCACATAAGAAATTAACCTCAGAACAGTCAGCTCTGGGGGTTATAAATTAAAAATTCTTATTTCAGAGATTAAGACCAGATGGAATTGTCCTAATTTAATTATTTCTTTTGGGGGAGGAGTGTGGAGAAAGAATCCAATTTCTATCCCTACGGAATAAACCACTAATTTGGGAAGTAGTTGAGAGACAGGAGAGTCATCCCTTTTTCATTCATCAAATGTTTATTAAGTGCTTTATTTCACCTTAATTATTTTCCTCATGTAGGAGACTTTTGAGGACACTTCCTTAAGCGTCTTCCCTGTGACAGGTTTGTCCCAGGTGAGAGTGCCATAGGTTTTTCCCGCCATCCCCCCACCGCCCTTTCCTTTCCTGCTGCTTCACATTGGCCTTCTTAGTTACTGAAGAGAAAGGAATGGGGGTGTCGGGAGATGGGGGGAGAAAAGTGGCTGCAGAGTTGCTCCAGATGCCAGTTGATCCGCATTGGACCTTTATGTCCCAAAGTTATTTGTTTCAAAGTCAGTGGGAACTCTGTAGCCATGAGAGTGCGTGAGCACACAGTGGGGTGTTTATTTGAGTGTGTGGGTGCAGAGGCTTCCTGGGCTGCCCTTCACACTCGTGTCAGGCTTTGACTTTAACTTCTCAACCTTGTTCTCAAAGCCATTTCCCCAGCAATATAGACAAGAATAATCCAGGAGATTTCTGACTACCAACTGGGTGGCTTAAAACAGAAATTTATTTTCTCACATTTCTAGAAGGGAGAAGTCTGAAATGAAGGTGTTGGCCAGCCATACGGGTTCTGAAGGCTCCAGGCAAGAATCCTTCATTGTTTCCTCCTGGCATCTGGTTGCTGGTAATTCTTTATGTTCCTTGGCTTTTAGATGCACCAGTCCAACATCTGCCTCTGTCTTCATGTGGCTATCTCCTTGATGTCTGTGTCCAAATTTCCCTCTTCTCCTAAAAATACTAATCATTTAATGAGAGCCCATGCAAACCAATATGACTTCATCCTAGCTTGATTATGTTTGTGAAGAACCTATTTCCAAATAGGACCACATTCACAAGTCCTGGTAGACTACATTTTGGAAAGATGCTATTTAATGCAGTACAATGCCTAAAGAATCTTTCTGGATTTTTTTGGTAGTTATTTTTATAGCTCTAACACCTTGAAATGGCTCAGGAACCAGGTATTAAAACAACCTCGGCTTTCTGGTGGCTCTAAGTTATAAGCTATTCTCTTGATACCCTTGACCTCGCCTGTAGTGTACCACTACACTGCTTTTCAGTTCCATGCCAAGGGAAATGGCTTTGTGCTCCACACAGCTCAGTTAAAGTCAGGGAACAGATTACAAAATCCCAAGTGCCCGCCTCCCTGATGTGAATTCCTCAAGACTGCCCTTTTTCAATTAGGATGAATAATCTCCCTCCACAGACTTCTACCTCTTCCTCACATTCATGCCCTTTGAAGTTGGGAGCTGGTGTAAATGCTAATTTGAAATTAACATATGATTTATTTCTTCACTCACCTCCCTTGGCTTATTTCCAACTTCTTAACTAGGCTTCTCACAAATACCTCAGGCACCGATTCGCTTCATTTTTAAAGAATCCAGTACTCTTCAGATCATGTTGAAACATTGAAATCCTCTCTGGCTCTTAGGTGGGTGTGGGTCGGTGGCAGCGTACACGTGTGCAGGTGCACATGAAGAGCAAAGGATCTAAAGCAAGGGGTCTACAGTGTCCTGTCTGCCTCGGGTGCAGATGAAAGCAACACATAGCTGTCTTCAGTAGCAGCTGCTTCTCTCTGTCCCATCATTGAATTACAGAAGTTTCTGGCAAGGCTCCTTCCTCTTCAGGGGTCAGTACGGTTCACAAGACACTAGAGCAGTTGGTCCCATAGAGCAGAACCTCAAAGACCTTCCTTTTGCCTAGGAGGGTAATAATTTCTGTCTGTCATTGTGACTCTTTCCATTTGCATATGGCTGCCAGGTAGCTTCCCTCTGATGATGTGACCTCGTCTTTGTCTGCCGCACAGCATGTTAGGAAGATGTCTGCTGCGGTTTCCAGGCCTCAGCTAAGCAACACCACCTGAAGGCATGCTTCCTACCAGCTTGAGGAGGAGGGACTTCTGTGCATTTCTTCTTGCGTGGACCCTCTTCATACCAGCTGACTAAGCCTACTCACTTTCTTCTTTCTCAAAATATGTACTAAGCTTTTACTATTAACTAGGTCTGGTGCTAGAACCCATTAAAAACGTGAAAACGTGATGGAGGATTTGCCCTGAAAGTCTGAATATACAAATGGACAATGACCAGACTCTAAATGACAATAAATCTCAGACCCCTAACCTCTGAAATAGTGCAGGAAGCCAAACCACAGCCTCAGAATGGTCAGAACATCATAAGTGAGTGCCATATTGCCTATTTCCCCTCCTCTGCTTCCAACTCAAAACCAACCAGAAACCCAAATATGCACCCTAAGCCAATCACACAAGAAATGTCACTTCCATCTAGTTCAACTCTAGCCTTCCAACACCAATAACCTCCAATCCGTGCACATCTGAAGTTTTGCATCCTGGGCTCCATAAAGCTTTTCCACTCCATGCCTGCCTTTCCATGTCTTTCAAACGCAAGTGATAGTGGCCAACTCTCTTGTTAGAGCAAGCTCTGAATAAATAGCCATTGATTTTTCTCATTTAGGTGGCCTTTGCTTATTTCCATAGACCGATAAGGAACTTCTAAAAGATAAACCTAGACATATTAAAATTTTAGAGGGTGAATTTGAGCATTAACAATTCATGAGTTAGGAAGTACCACATGTCCCCTCTTGAAAGTGGGGAGGAAGGTAATGAGAAAGAAGCTTTTATAAGATTTTAATGGGAGGAAAAAAATAAAATAAATTTGATTGGTTAGAACGTAAAGTCCATAGTTAGAGGTTACTTGACAGTTTCTGGTGGGTGAAGTTTGTAGTTTTATTTTACTATTGGATTTTGATTTCCTTACATACAAACTTAAAAGTACAGTAGCCTAATGTTCTCACAACTTAAAAAAAATTAACAGTGGAAAGTAACAGAATTAATGCAGAATCTTCATACAGTAACATAAGCAAAGCAATAAAACTATGTACTAAAAGATAGGGAGCAGGTAACAAAAAAGGGAACGAGAAATACTTCCTTTTTCCCCCATCATTGACTTAATGTGTTTCATTACTTCATTTTTGATAAAGAACATTGGAGTGGAATTAGGATTCTAGTGAATTCCTTGGGAGAGTTGTGCTATCTTACAGCTCAACAAGCCAAGGACAGTGAATGCCATGTGAGCATTGTGAGCAAGAGTTGCCACCTCATGAAACAGCCTATGAGAACATGCAGTTCACATCTGCAAAGTAAGAAAGGACATTGCAGTCACCAAGATATCTATGGGCATGTGACACTGAAATGGCTTGCAGAGAATGCTCCTTGCCAGGGAGCAAGGCTGTAGTAGAGCAGGGTGGCCAGTAGGCTGAGCTAAAAGGTTGCCCACAGGTCTCCATGGGTGCCTCCTCCTCTGTGCAACTCCTGACCCAGTGGAGATGTCTTGCTTGCATTTTCTATCTTTTCCCTAAGAGCGCAGATTGCTTTTGTCTTCCTTACACCCCATTGCCCCTTCTCTTCTTCTATATGCTCCTTGTCTCCTTTTCTTTTTCCTTCTTTTCTATCTTCATGTTCTTCTCTCCTTTCCCTTGAGAAATATTTACTGTTGCTTGATGTAAACATTTCTACAATGTAAGAATAGACATCCCAGACCCATTTAAGATAACTGGTTTAACAAAATATGCTTAGATGTTCACTCAGTTATTTTAAGTATAGTTTTTCTTTGAGTTGACTAATAGAAATTTCCTGTTGAAAAGGTAAGAGCCTCCTAGACAGAGCTTAATGGGAGGAGGACCTTTCCACAGACTCACTGACCCTAGGGACAGTCCAGTGGCCAAGGCACCATTTCCCTCCAATGGGATTTTTGCAAAGGTTGAGTATTGTTAAAGAAATCTGAGGCTTCCTCAGAAGAGAATGATACACATTTTGATTTGTCATTTCTCCCAGAAATTGAAGCTTTCTGGAATGAGCCCATCTATCAGTCTGTGCAAAGCAAATGGCCTTCTCCTGCCATATGGGCCTCATGATAGTAACTGCTTCTCCTATCTTGGTGCCAAGAATACACTGCATATAAAATTGAGAGCCTAAAAAAAAATAAAAATAAAAATTTCAGTGGCTGGGGAAGTTCCACCAAATGTTTTGACTGCCATGCACAAAAGGCAGGATGGCGTGATCATCTTTTGCGGAGTGTGGTGGGAAGGGGGCATGAGGAATCCTGTTGGTAGAGTTTTAACATTGTCATCAATGTATAGAGTTTATTTTTGTAAAAAAAAATGTTTGGTGATATCAAGCCAGGATGGCCTAGAGCATCCATTTTCTCCTTTTGGACATGTTCCCCACTGGGCTGGGCAGGTGCTTCCTGGCACACACCAGTGGGGACCCCATTGGCCTGAAAATGCCATTGTTGTTGCTGAAGCTAGTGATTTTCTCCTTCCATGGGTAACTCAGTCCCTTTAATATAGCATGTTACTGTTATTTAACTGTGATAGTATTTTTATTTTGTGATAGCTAAAATTTATGGGCTTAAGTATAAGACTTTCTAAGATGAATTTGTTTAATTCTTTTCTAATCTCTAAGTATTGATTTTTAGGTTTAACTTTCAGGCAAAAAAAAATTTTTTTTTCCAGTTTGTAGCGATGCCTCTCTCCAGCTCATAAGAACTGTCAAGAGCTCTTACTTAAAAAGTAATACCTTTTCTTATTCAATGATTGACCTGTTTCTTGAGTGTCAATTCTTATAATTATTCCTCAGTGAAAGAGATCATAGCTGTAGTGAAGAGTTTGAGAACTTTTATTCACATATTCTAGCAGAGAAGCTTGATGTTATGCTTTTACTATTTTATCTTATTTATTACATAAAAATCATCAGTGGTTCGTTGGAAAGCATCCTAAACTTGAAGTCAGATTGTATGGGTTTTTCATTATTTGATGGTTATACAAATATCAAACGTGCAAATATCAAATCAAGTGAGTGACATTTTTGCTAGCATAAGGGATTAGCTTAAACTCTCTGAGCTTCAAGCCTTTTCAAATTTATAAATTAGCGGTAATAATACTGAACTTGACAACTTCAGAGGGCTATTGTGAGGAAAAAATATAATTTGTCAAAATACTTCATGAACAGGGTAATGCTCTTTAGTTACATTATTTCATTAATAGTATTTAAAAAACAATGTCATTTTTATTTGCTAGACATGTTTTGTCAAACTGGGTACCAGGTCCAAGAAAGCAGATGCTAAGAGGGGGTTTTAGAGCTGGATCACCCACTGCCCAGTTGGAACATGGAGCTGTTGATTTGTGGAACACAATCATTGACACTACCAATGCTCACTGGTGGTGAACTGAGATGGTATGTTGATGAATGTAAATTATACTGTTAGTTGGAGCCGTGTGTCTGGCATTTGGAAACTAGTTACTAAAATGAAACTGGAACTGGACATCTATTAAGATTGCACTCTGAAAAATAGACAATGCAAGGCAAAGACTGATAAGTTGGTAATAAAACCAATTGTGAAAGTCAAAGACCTCCTTGGTAGCATGTATTGAGGCTTTCATTTCCTGCAGTAGAAGGGCAGAGAAAGGGTTTGAGTTTCAAAGAAGGTCAATGTCTAAATGAAGGCGAGTCTGCTATGCCAAGGTAAGAGCCCTGGTTGGAAGAGAATGAGACCTGAGTTGGATGTATCTGTGAGACTTGCATCTCTAGATTTCCTGGAGCCTGCAGATGTGAAAGGCACATGCTTCTCCCTTGTTTGAAGAACAGACAGAGGCTTTTTAATTGGAAGACAACATGTGCTCTTTTAGGATCTTCCAGTCCTGTCCAGTAGGCCAATAACAAGGGTCAAACGCAGGGAGTTGCAGGGTATTCTAGGAAGGGAAAGACAGTGTATACCAAAGAAAATGTAAGATCTAGACAATAATGTAGTAACTACAGTTAGATGTGTTTCTGTGAGGATGATAGACCAAAAGGTGACAGAACATAAATTTGGATTAAAGAACTTATCATCATGACAGCACTTTCACAGAGATAGAACTTAACATCCCACAAACACCCAGGAAATGCTATAAATGTAATATGTAGTTCTGGAAATTTCACTAGAAGATGACATTCCTTGGGAAGGCATGAAGGACATGCCATTTTCCACAGTAATAAGAAATGCACTGGTAAGAATAGAGTAGCATCACTAAGAAGGCCAAGAAGTCAAGGGGAGATGCCATTACAGTTCTGGGCTCAACAATGGAAATGGGAATTATAGGTACCTTAAGCTAATGAAGCCAGACGGCAGCCTGTAACCATCTCAAGCCAGATGGACTCAATTATCGTAATTAGTGGCAAGGCTGGAGACGATGAAGGGGGCCTGACTCATAAAGAGTTATCAAAATGCTTGAGCCCACCAAAGGGTGAAATAGATACTTGAATTTTTACAGTCAATGGAGATCAAGTTGGATGCACGAGAGACTGAGCAACGGATGCCATAAAATGTCATAATCCCTTACTTGGTTCCTGGACCTGAGACAGTTTTCAGATCCAAAATGCGTTACTAAAAAAAAAGTTACATCTTCAGAAGCACAGGAGATGCAGTACTAGCCAAATATACCTAGCAATGATTTTCCCAATTCTTCTATGAAAGCACCTAATGTCATTTGTGGAGGTAACTCTATACTGATGAAAGTGAAATCCTAAATATTTTGAGGCTTGTTAGACAAGGACCTGAGTCGATTCTTAGGCACTGGAAGCCAGCTAGAATGGAAGCATTCTGGGACCCAGTCAAGTTTATGATGGGTCCAATGTATCCTTGAACCAACTGGTATTTATTTTCCTGGTACCTAAATGTACAATTGGAACACACTAACAAATGGCACAACCTTTCATTCAACCAAATCAACCTTCAAGAACCATACCAAGTCATTGTCCTATCAGGCTATAATCATAAAATTAACCAAATTACATTGCAATAATGTGTTCATGTACAAATATGTAGCAATGAAATTCACTATTATGTATAGTCATAATGTACAAATAAAAAATAAAAATAAAGAAAATAATTTTTATGGTAGGAATGGCTAGGCAAAAGCCTCTAAAACTCCCTCCTATATACCTTTACAATAAAAAATCATAAGTACAATAAAAGAAAATCACATCTTGGGTTAGAAGTCAGAAACTAGGTCCATTCTAAACTTGTGCTGATCCCATCATATCTCTATTTAATTTACCAGTTTGATCTGTGTAAATACCAGATGAGTCCTAAAGGATGACGGTGGATTACTGTAAGCTCAGCCATAGAATAGATCAGTTGCAGGCCATTGTGCTTGAAGTGATATCTTTTCCAGAATATATTAACCCAGCTTCAAAACCACGCTATCTGGCCATTGATCAGGGATATGAATTCTTTTTCATCTCTCTTTGAAAAAAAGGAACAGAAAATGTATGTTAACTTTGGTCAGTAGTGTTTGCCATTCTTTCCTCAGTGTGATGTCAGTTTTCACTCCAGCTGTTGTACTATGAACCACATGAGCATCCTATTACTATCAACCTCAATATTGATAATGTCATGATAAATAGAATAGGTAAATAAGAAATAACCATCATATTGGAGAACTCTGCAAGGACTCATACACTCCAGAGAATGTAAATAAAGCCAATAAACACTCAGGAACCCTCTACATTCTCCATCTCAGTACAATTCCTCCAAAATAAAGGACAAATTACTCATTCTGCAACTTCTATCATGAAGAAGAAAATCCAATGCTTGGTAGGCCTTTTTGGATTCTGGATGTAGCATATTCCCCACCTGAGAATACTTCCTTGTCCTATGTATGTTTAGAGACACCAAGGGTTGCCAATTTTGTGTCAGGCCAGGACAGAAAAGGGTCCTGTCCAAATGCAGTATTACAGCGCTGTAACTCGGACTATATGACTTGGCAGATCCTATGGTTTATAGGATCTCAGAAGCTGGAATTTCCATAGACTGTGGAATTTATGTTAAGCCTCTACTAGAGAATCCACAATGCAGGCCTGTATGACTTGAAGCAAGGATAAGGCCTTTGAGGCAGAGAAATACATCTTTTGAAGAACAACTTCCAGCATACTATTGGCCCCTAATCCATATAAAACAGCTGACCCTGGGATACCAAGTGCTCATATAGATAGAAATACCCATTCTCAGAATGGCTTCATCTAACCCACTAAGGTGTACTGTGAGGCACATCTAGAAGCTAACTTTTCATGGAATGGAAGATGTTCATGTGAGATCAATCATGGACTAAACTCAGGGAAATAAACAATCTAAATGAGCATGCAGACTAGATACCCACTCTCTCCACCACGATTTTTCCAGTGTCTCTCTTGCAGTCTGCATCTTTGGCAACATGGCTGGTCCTTTCCTCCAGGTGACAGAGGGAGAGAGAAGTCCAAGCACATTTTACAGGAAAGCATCAGCTGAAAATATCCAAGAGCTCACTACACTACCATCTGGGTATGCCCTAAGCAGCATATCTAGTCTTCTACTTTGTGGTCCAACAATGAAACATCTTCAAACATATGAGAAGAAGTGAAGGGCTTGGTTGATGATCTGACCAAGGAAGGAGAAAGCTTAGAAGAGTGGGGACAAAGACCTGGAGGGAGAGGCAGGTGGAAAGACCCTGAACACCAAGTGTGAGGATATTTGTGTGAGGCATAATAATACTCACTAGAGAATATTCACCACCAAAGAGGCACCGAACAATCAGAGTTGAAATCAAACTTCTGATCTCATTTACTCCAGCACTGTTAGATGCATGAAAGGAGTAGTCATGATTCCAGAGATCAACACAGCCCAAGAGCACTTATGAGGGCTGACTGACCAGACATGCACGTTTAAGCTTCTAGTAGAAGAGACTAACGTTAGGCCACCGATGCAGTACCATCCCTTAGGAAGATCGATATCCACTTGGTGGCATGTTAACTTACATATGAACACCTCTACTCTGAAAGGAACAGTGATTCATTTATACAGTAATAGGTATATACTCTGGGGGCACATGGCCTGCCTTTCTTGCCTGCAGGACTTTACCAGCACCACTATCAGGGACTTACAGAGAATTTGATCCTCAAACAAGGATCTCACGTTATTAAACCATGGACACACTACTGCAATGTATGCATGAGTAAGAGTCTGGGACCATAGATTTTACTGTTTTAAGGCTAAAATACCCATTAGTTCCAGACTGAGAATGGAAGGCCAATATATTGTAGGCACCATTAAAGGCTTAGCTCAAAGGTGATACTTTGCCAGATATGCCTTCATCCTCTGAGATACAAAATATCTTAAATATATATATATTTTTAGTGGTACTGCCTCCCCAACAGGTAGAAGATACAGGTTTAGGAACCAAGTATAAAGAAGGAGAGGTGACCCCACTCACACTAACCATTACTTCCATTGACCCATTTGGAAAATTTAGGATCCCCATCTCTGTGAGCTTAGATAAACAGAGAACACAACCACAACTTATTTAACTTGAAGGTAAAGCAGTTGTCTGGTCACTTTGAGTCCGTTATGTCAAAGAATAACAAGCAAGAGAGCCTTTTTCTATTTTGGCAGAAATAATGGATTCTGATCAGTTGGAGAATGTGGCCTGCTGTTCAACAAGGAGACATGAAGGAATATATCTTGCATATAGGGATTTACTTGGGTACTTCTTGGTACTCTTTTTTTCTTCCATTGACCATAAACAGACAGGTGCAATGACCACAATCAGAGAAGGGCAGGAGGGTCTGAATCTTGCCTTTAGGTCAGTTACTGATAACAGAGGAAGTGCTAGCTGACAGCGAGAGGAACCTAGACTGGCTGGAAAGAGGGAGACTATAGTGTCAGTTGTGGCCTTATGGCCCACTCCAGTTCTGGGCACATGGTTCTTATCATTAGCCTTCCTCTTCTAAGCTCTCTTTAGGAAAAGAGATTGCTGGAATCCTGGAGAAGCAAGGAAGAAGTGGATCCACACAGGGCAAGGGTGGCTGTGTGGATGTGTGATGTACTGCCCAGATGTCCCCTTAGCTGAGAGGGCTGCCAGAAGATGGTGCTTGGCTGTCGGTCCTCATTAAGATGATTTTGGCTGATGAAAACTGACTCACTGAAGGTCACACCTCTTTCCAGGGGCAGAACCTGGGTGATGAACAGCATTTAGCAGGTATAATGATCCTGTCCAAACAGGGACAGCTCTGGCTGGTTGCTCCCGACTGACCGAAGCTGTCAATAGGCTTACATTGGCTTCTGCTTCTTTCTCTGCATTATTCTGTTTCCATTGGTGTTGCTTCCACTGATCTGTGAAAGATTGGGTTTAGGCTGGCAGGTTTGTTATATGTCTAACTCTTCCCTACCTCCAAAAAAAGAAAACAGAGGCTGCTGGGGAAGCTGAAATAATTAGAGCTTTCTTGTCCTTTTCTACTGTAAATTTAAAGTTTGCACAATGAGAAGACGAGACAAATTGTGAAACCAAGATGAAAGATCATGTAGATTGTGTGTTTGTTAGAGTGGAGAGTAAACCTTGGTAAAATTACAGACAGGGAGATTGCAAAAAAAAAACAAACAAAAAAAACAAAAACAAAAACACTTTTTTTTTTTTTTTTTGGTGAAAAGAAGGCATAAAAAGAATCTATCTCTGAGTAAGGAGAGATTGAAGGAGACCCTGGTCTTTCTATATTACATTTTCCAGCTGCAGATAATGGAGCCCCAATTGCACTTTTTATATATAATTCTTGAATCAGAGACCCACTCTTCCTAAAACCCCAGATAGATACCAAAAAATAAAAAAAAATTAAAACAAAACAAAACTGCTCTGTTTGAGTTAACCTGAGTTGATTACTCCATCTGCAACCAAGAGAGTCTTAATTAGAATAATTACACTGTATCTTTTAGTTTTGAAACTGGTTTTACATGTGTCTTTGTAGTCATAAAAGAGGAAGAATCTGAACTAATGTTTTAAACACATAGAATGGAAGTGAATTAAAGTATGCATTAGACAGTTCTCTGCAGAGAATATTCCAATACTATGGAGTATAAATATTTGGCCTAACAAGTGGAATAGAAGCAAGACATAATTATCATTTACATTATTTTTCTTTCATTCAAATGTCTTTGGAGCAAGGACAAGCCCATGAGAAAGGAAAAGCTGCTTCTTTCTCCTTACTGAGACATTTTTCAAGGGGCAGGATCGGAGTTAGGAACACAGAGAGAATAGTAGTAAAATCGTACTAATGCTATTTAATAAGAAAAAAATTCTAATTAGAATTCTGATGAACTTGAAATTTCCTATTTGAAAAAGGAGGCTTCACAGAAAAAATATTAGTGACATTTGAGGAATGATATTGTACTAGTATCAAAATAAATAGGAGAAGTTATTTTAGATATTGCACCACCATGCAGTTTCTAAGACGGGAAGCAGTGGCATTTTACGTGATTTCGGCATGTCTGGAAACCAAACCGCCATGTGGGTGGGCATGATGTTAGAGAGGAGTTTACTGATAGGTCTGCGGTTTCAATGTGAGATCCCCAGAGCACCAGCAGTAGTAGCACCAGGCAGCTTGTAAGAAATGTCCTACTGTCCCATTTGTACCCTAGCTACATGCCTGAAAACCTAACCTACTGAAAAGAGTGTCTCATGAATCCCTTTGACTTAGGATGCCACCTGTTGAAGTGATTTTCTTTTCTTTCCCCAGATTGTTGAAGGTTTGGAAGAAGAACTGCTTCACGGGTTAAGAATATAGATTGTAAGTGTTCAGGGTTTGTGGATTCCAGGGAACTGGAGCCTCCTTGCCTCATCTACAGTTACTCTGTAGTATGTGACACCAGCTGAAGTTTATCCTCCTGGGAACTTTCTCCCAGAGCCCAAGAATGAGAAGATAGAAAAAGTGGAAAGGAGATGTGGAGTGGTAAATACAAGTTACAATCTTGCCTTAGACTCCTTCTCCTACTTTATCCCTGCCTTCCCTTGATATTTAATAAATTTTCTTCTTTTGTGATGAGAATGGTAAAAAAAAAATCCTTCTGAGACAAATATTTCAATTACATAATTATAGTTTAACTAAATTTATTTTCTAAACATGTTTCTATTGGAAATCAACTAGAATATATACCTGGCACAAAGAGTCTACATAAATCATCCTGACTTGCTAAGTTAAGTAAATCCATATTATTCTACTCATTCATACTCTAGCTATATTCAATCTGGGATAAAGTAAAAATCAGCAACCTGAACTTAATTTAAAAAGTGAGTAGTAGGGCACAGAATATGTATGTTTACTCTCCCATCTTCTTTAAGTCTTCAGGAATCCTTGGGGGAGTTCTTAAATTACTCTATCTAGAACAATTTCCAGTTATTATTCATTCATTAAATGAATCTGCCTTTGTGTGAGAAAGATAGGCATTAGGCCCAAGCAGGACCACTGGCATCAACCCCTCTTGCAAGACCCCTGGTGGCCCACCTGCATAGGAATCATGGCTGCTGTTCCCATGCAGGACACCTGGCGGCTGCCCATGCACAGGACCTCTAGCCGCCACTTCTATGTGGACCCCCATCTGGGGCAACCCTGGTGGCCTCCACCTTGGAACACATTGCAGTGTCACAGTCCCCTACACTAGGTAGCCTGTACCTGAAAAAATAGGACAGGAACTGGAGACAGCTGCCAGCCACAACCACCGGACACCGCAGAGCTTCATCTCTAAACACTGCCCACACCACCACCTGGCCTAATTGACCAGATATCCCATCTCTGAAAGCAGTCACCTCCATCTTGGGGCACCTTGTTGCCATCTTTAGTTGGGGCAACTCTCAGCTTGGGAGTTACAAGTACTAGAAACAATATCAAGGTACCTATAGTCCCAAACTCCCACCTTTCCCCTGCAGTCACTAACCCGGCACAATGCTTGCAGTTATGCTGCCAGTCCATAGCTAGCAAAGCCTGGTCCCAAACTGCCCAATACAAAACAGCTCTCTGTGACAGGTGTGTAGCCCCCATACTGCAGCCCACAAGACCTCCAGAGAGAGAGGTTCCTGATGGGTTAAGTAGAAAGGGAGATGGTAAGTGAGATACAGTTTAGAGACTAAATTAGAGAACAGGAATTGTGAGGTCTACAGGCAATATAAGGAGATAGGACCAGACACCCACATAACCCAAGTGGGCTCCAAAGGAGAGCCTTAGGGTGCAGTATCCCGACAGGGACCAGCAAGTGCTATACCCCACCTCCAGGAGCTCCGCCCCCAATACCAACCCCCCCCCCCCCAACTTAATAATCTTCACCATCCTGAGGGTGGAGATACCAGCAAACAACAGACAGCCCCACCTATTGGATGAGAAGGGAAGCAGAAAAGATACTGAAATCTAACAAAAACAATCCTGATATTTTCCTTCAAGATTTTTTCTTCTTCTTTTCTCTCTTTTTCTTCTCCCACTCTCACATCCCCAACACTTATGAAACCAATTTTTCATGAATTAGGCCACTGAGGTTGGGGATGTCAGAATAGTATATTAAAGTTGTGTTGTATGTTCTTTTATCTCCTATTTTTACATTTTTAATTTTTCTTAATTTTTATGTTTATTTGTTTTTCGTACTCTCTCAATTGTCTTCTCACTTATTTCTCTCCCCCAAATCACTTTCTCTCTTTTCTCCTGCTACTAGCCAACTTCTTTAGATTCCTTTTTCACACTTCCTAAGGTCTAATAACTCTATGTCCTCACCTCCTACTTCCTTAACATCTCATCCTACACCCTACCCTGGTTCTCTCTTTGTCCACCATCAGAAACTGTAGACCCTTTTGCATAGCTACTGTTCATATTGTAGATAATAATTGAACTCACCATTTCTGCATATTCTGACAAAAACCATAAATATCTTAATAGCACCTATTTGGTTTAAGACTGTCTATTGTTTGTATTGGGATCTGTTAATATTGTTCTCCTCCTTAGAGGAGAGGTATTGTAAACATTCAGGGACACTATAAACCTATAGGGTAAAAACTGTAGCATCTTGGATTGCAGTGCTAGCAGGGAAGAAAAAAGAACAACATGAAAAAACAAGGGAAGAAAGTGCCCCAAACAAACCAAGACACTACATTATTAGAATCATGGCCAGCACAACAGAAGAAATTACAGAGGAGATGTTCAGGATGTACATAATTAAAATGTTCTGTGAATTAAACAATGATATTAGAGAGTAAATACAGACAGCAAAAGATCATTTCAATAAAGAGCTACATACAAAAATAGAGGAAGCAAAAGATTACTTCAATGAAGATATAGAGGTTCTGAAAAAAACCCAGAAGTCCTTGAAATGAAGGAAACAATAAAACAAATCAAAAACTCAATATAAAGCATCATAAACAGATTAGGTCACTTGGAAGACAGAACCTCAGACAATAAAAACAAAATATATAATCTTGAAAATAAAGTTCACCACACAGTAAAGATGGTAAGAAATCATGAGCAGAATATTCAAGAATTATGGGATAACATAAAAAGACCAAATTTAAGAATTATTGGGATAGAAAGGAAGGCATAGAGTTTCAAACCAAAGGAAAGAATAATCTATTCAATGAAATAATATCAGAAAATTTTCCAAACATTAAGAATAAATTGGAAAACCAAATTCAAGAGGCTTACAGAATACCAAATGTACAAAATCACAACAGATCCACACCAAGGTACAATATAATGAAAATGCCTAACATATAGAATAAGGAGAGAATTTTAAAAGCCATGAGAGAAAGGAATAAAATCACATATAGGGGAAAACCAATTAGGATATCTGCAGATTTTTCAACCCAGACCCTGAAAGCTACAAGATCCTGGAACAATCTATACCAAGCTCTGAAAGAAAATGGATGCCAACCAAGAATCTTATATCTAGCAAAATCAAGCTTTAGATTTGATGATGAAATAAAAATCTGCCATGATAAACAGAAGTTAAAAGAATTTACTACAGAACATCCTATGCAAAAATTCCATGAGGAGCAAATGAACACTACAATGAAATGAGCAAAGGGAGCTATTAAACTAAAGGAAAAAACAAACAAAGGTGAAACCAATTCAAGTTAAATACAAAAAGTAAACAAAAATGACTGGAATACAAATCATGTCTCAATAATAACACTGAATGTTAATGGCCTAAACTCACCAATCAAAAGACATCGACTGGCAGATTGGATTTTAAAACAAAAGAGCCAACAATATGCTGCCTCCAAGAGACTCATAGGAAATGACATGAACAGACTGAAAATGAAAGGTTGGGAAAAAACATACCACTCACATGGACTGCAGAAACAAGCAGGGGTTTCCATTCTTATATCAAATAAAATAGACTTCAAGCCAAAGTTAATCAAAAGGGATAAAGGAGGTTATTACATACTGCTTAAGGGAACCATATATCAACATGACATAACAATTATAAATATATATGTCCCAAACAATGAAGCATCCATGTTCGTCAAACAAACTCAAGTTCAAGAGTCAAATAGACCACAGTAATATTGGGTGACTTTAACACACTTCCCTCACCATTGGATAGAGCCCAAACAAAAATTAAACAAAGAAACTATAGAACTCAATAACCCAATCAATAACTTAGACTTAACAGACATATATAGAATATTTCATCCATCAACGAGTGAATACACTTTCTTCTCAGTAGCACATGGATCCTTCTCTAAAATAGACCATACATTATGCCACAAAGCAACTCTTAGCAAATACAAAAATATAGGGATACTACCCTGCATTCTATCAGATCATATCAGATCTATCCAGATCATAATGGAATAAAATTAGAAAAAAATGATAAAATAAAAAATAGAAGCTGTTCCAAAACCTGTAGACTAAACAACATGCTACTGAATGAAAAATGGGTTGCAAACAACATCAGGGAAGAGATTAAAAATTCCTACAGGTAAATGAGAACACTTATACAACATATCAAAATCTCTGTGACACTATGAAGGCAGTACTAAGAGGAAAGTTTATTGCATGGAGTTCATTTCTTAAAAGAAGAAAAAGTCAACAAATAAATGACTTAACATTACATCTCAAAGCCCTAGAAAGAGAACAAATCAACATCAAAAGCAGTAGAAGACAGGAAATAATTAGAATAAGAGCTGAAATCAATGAAATTGAAATAAAAGAAAAAATTGACAAAACAAAAAGTTGGTTCTTTGAATAAATAAATAAAATTGATAAATCCTTAGCTATGCTAATGAAAAGAAAGAAAACTCAAATTACTAACATATATGATAAAAAGGAGGTATTATGATGGACACTACAGAAATATAAAAGATAATTAGAAATTATTTTGAAAATTTTTACTCCAATAAAGTATAAAATATCAAAAGCATCTACAAATTTCTAGAGTCATACGATTTGCCCAGACTGAATCAGGATGATATACACAAATTAAACACATCAATTTCAAGCAATGAAATAGAAGACACTATCAGAAGCCCACCAACCAAGAAAAGCTCAGGACCAGATGGTTACACAGCTGAGTTCTACAAGACCTTTAAAGAACAACTAATATCAATACTCCTCAAATTATTACTGAAATAGAAAAAGAGGGAACATGTCCAAACTCATCCTATAAGGCTAATAGCACCCTGATGCCAAAACCAGACAAAGACACATCAAAAAAAGAAAAGTTTAGACCAATAAATACCTGTAATGAAAAAAGATGCAAAAATTCTCAATAAAATTCTGGCAAATCACATAGAAAAACATATTTAAAAGATAGTACACCACAATCAAGAGGGGTTCATTCCAGGGATGTAAGGTTGGTTCAGCATATGGAAATCAATAAATATAATTCATCTCATTAATTGTCTTAAAGATAAGAATCATATGATCATCACAATAGACGCAGAAAAAGCATTCAACAAAATATTGCACCCTCCATGTTCAAAACACTAGAAAAACTAGGGATAACAGGAACATATCTCAACATTGTAAAAGCTATCTGTCTTAAGCGCCAGGCAAACATCATTCTAAATGGAGAAAAGTTGAAAGCATTCTCTCTAAAATCTGGAGCAAGACAGGAATGCTCTCTTTCACCACTTCTATTTAACATAGTTCTTGAAACTCTAGCTAGAGCAATTAGACAGATGGAAAGAAATTAAAGGGATACAGATAGGAAAAGAAGAACTCAAAATATCACTGTATGCCAATGACATAATTCTATATCTAGAGGATCCAAAATATTCTACCAGAAAATTTCTAGAACTAATAAATAAATTCAGCAAAGTAGCAGGATATAAAATCAACATCCATAAATAAAAGGCATTTCTGTACATCAGTGACAAATCCTCTGAAAGAGAAACTAGAAAACCACCCTGTTTATGATAGCCTCATAAAACAAAACAGACAAAACAAAACAAAAAACTTGGGAGTCAACTTCATGAAAGAGGTAAAAGGTCTTTACAATAAAAACTACAGAATACTAAAGAAAGAAATTAAAAAAGATCTTAGAAGAAGGAAAGATCTCCCTTGTTTTTGGATTGGCAGAATTAATATTTTCAGAATGACCATACTACCAAAAGCACTATACAGAAATGCAATCCCAGTCAAAATCCCAATGACATTCCTCATAAAAATAGAAAAAGAAATCATGAAACTCTCCTGGAAAAATAAGAGACCCAGAATAGCCAAAGCAATCCTTAGCATGAAGAGTGAAGCAGGTGGCATCACTATACCAGACCTTAAACTATACTACAGAGCAATAGTAACAAAAACATCATGGTATTGGCACCAAAATCAACTTTGTAGACCAATGGTACAGAATAAAGGACACAGAAACAAACCCAGATAAATACAGTTATCTCAATACTAGACAAAAGTGCCAAAAACATATATTGGAGAAAAGATAACCTATTCAGCAAATGATGCTGGGAAAACTGGAAATCCATATGCTACAAAATAAATTAAAGCCCCTATCTCTCACCATGCACAAATCCACTCAAAGTTGATCAAGGTCCTAGGAATTAAACCAGAGACCCTGTGCCTAATAGAAGAAAAAGTAGGCCCAAATCTTCATCATGTTGGATTAGGTTCGACTTCCTTAATAAGACTTCTATAGCTCAAGAAATGAAATAAAAAATCAATAAATGCAATGGATTCAAACTAAAAAGTTGCTTCTCAGCAAAAGAAATAGTCAGTGAGGTAAATACAGATCCTACAGAATGGGAGCAATTTTTTACCACACACACATCAGCTAGAGCACTATCTCTAGGATATATAAAGAACTCAAAAATATTAACACAAAAACAAACAAACAAACAAACAAAAACAACCCAATCAGTAAGTGGGCCAAGGAACTGAGCAGACAATTCTCAGAAGTTGATATACAATCAATCAACAAATATATGAAAAAATGTTCATCATCTCTAGCAATTAGAGAAATGCAAATCAAAATTACTCAAAGATTGCATCTCACTCCAGTCAGAATGGCAGCTATTATACAAACAACAATAAGTGGTGGTGAGGATGTGGGGGAAAGGAACACCTATACTTTGCTGGTGGGACTGCAAATTGATGCAATCAATATGGAAAGCAATATGGAACTTCCTAGGAAAACTTGGAGTGGAACCGTCATTTGACCCAGTTATCCCACTCCTTAGTTTATATTCAAAGGACTTAAAAACTATATACTACAGTGACACAGCCACATCAATGTTTATAGCAGCACAATTCACAATGAATAAACTGTGGAACCAACTTAGATTCCCTTCAATAGATAAATGAATACAGAAACTGTGGTATATGTACACAGTGGAATATCACATAGCATTAAAACAGAATAAAATCATGGCATTTGCAGGTAAATGGATGGAGTTGATATCATGCTAAGTGAAGTAAGCCAATGAAGTAAGCCAATGTATTATGAATTGAAATGCATTCTGCTGTCATATATAACAAATTAGAATAAATAATTTTTTTAAAAAGAAAGATAGGCATTAAAACACTTGCTTCTGTTTTCAAAACATAATAGTATGATTATGAAAACCATTATATCTTCATTGAGTCCTAGTCATCAAACTCAATTGAATCATTAAAAACTATTAAGTCACTTAAATCATTATAGTATTTTATTCCCAAAGTAACTTTTGGAAAGAGAAAAATTGTTAGTGAAATACAATTAAATATGTACACACTATTGTGTACTTCAGATATTTTGCCATAAATTCATTATAATAAGTTAATGAACAAATGTAAGGTTGATTTTAGTTTAAATTTGATTTCTCAAGTCTTAGAATTTCATTAAGCATTTTGTTGTCAGTGTGATATATAGAGCTGTCCACCAAAATTCAAGCTGGTTTAACAAAGGAAAAGAATAAAAACTGAGTTTCACAGTAACTGTCAACATAATCAATATACTTCACCTAGCTCCAACTTGTTCAAGTATCAATGCAGAGCAGCCAATTCCTACCTTGTCATTTTTTCTGTGATTCTGTTTTCTCTGTACATGTGTTATGTACCATTTACTTGACACTGATCATCTATTGCCCCAAATTTTATCTTTTAAATTTTGCCTTACATTTGTACTACAGATCCCCAAAATACAGGAACGCTCACTTTTATCCCACACATGTTAGCATATCACATACAAGGGAGCTAAAATAAGGATAGTAGCAGATTTCTCAGCAGAAACCTTACAGGCCAGAGAGAGTAAGATAATATATTCAAAGTGCTCAAATTCAAAGTGCTCAATGAAAAAACAAAACAAAACAAAAATCTGACAACCAAGAATACATTATCTGTAAAACTGTTCTTCAGAAATGAAGCGAAACTAATAATTTCTGAGAAAAATAAAATCTGAGGGGAGTTTACCACCACTAAAATATGTCTTACAAGAATTGCTAAAGGAAATTTTTAAAGCTGAAACAAAAGGTTGCTAATTAGGAACATGAAAACTTATACAAGTGTAAAGGCAAATAAATAATGCAATTAATAATTTTCAAATATTAAACTGCACCTTTTAGAATCTTGTAGAAAAAGGAAAGATCAGTTCAGTTTCCTTCTTACCTGAATAAATAAATATTTACGGTTTTAATGTATTACACTCTGCTCAAACATTTTATCTTAGCATGGGAAACAAAATTTTTTCCCCAAAATCTCAAAAGTCATGCAATTCAGCAGTATTCTAGAGGATGTTGCTCTCTAAGGCATGCTTGAAAAGAGTGCTATAAAGAGAGAAAAGAGAATATAACAAAATTAAGCAGAAATAAATAGTGCCATATCTCTAAAGACTGCATACTTAAGTAAAAAAAGCCAGATGGTCTTCATTAGAAAGATATGAAATTTGGTAGCAACATGCATTAAGAATTTGGGTTGTCAGCTTTTCTTTAATTCAAAACTTTGTCTTAAATTGAAAGTTAAATTAATTCTCTTAGAAAATTCTTCAAAGTGTTTTATGAAGCTGTTGAATTTGTTTGGGGGGATAAATGATTGTTTTCCTTGTGTGTGTCATTCGTTCCTGTGCTCTTTTTTAAAAAAAATTTATCTTTAAAGTTTCCATAAATATACATTTAAAATCTCCCTTAAAGTCTTAATTCTATATTTTTCTCAGTGTGTAAAGAGTCAGAGTTCCATGTTTCTCTGTCTCTGTTCCTCTTGCTTTATGTGGGCTCATTGTCCTTTCTTTTCCTATTGTTTTTGTGTACTCTTGTTTTTCATGTCTTAAGATATTTTTTACTTTATTACTTCATGTTGATATAATACAAAATTAATGTTAAAACTCCATCATGGAGGTTGAACAGCATGTATTTCTTATGAGATTCACTGCTAAATTAAAAAGTTTCTGTGAAGACCTTGTCTGTATTGATTCTATAATGTGCTATCCTTATAACTCTCAAAGATCTTAATGATTTATTTTCAAAAGCAATGCTGTTGCATAGGATTTAATAACCAAATATCCTTGGGTTCCTAGGGTTTCAGCACATGGGCTTTAAGGAGCCCAGGAACCCTCTGAAATATAGATTTTTGGTATATAAAATATGACAAATATTTGTAATTCTTGAGAGTTACAATGATGTTAAACACATCACTCTCCATTCATGAGTTGTCAATAGATTTTACTTATATTCTCTAATATTTGAGACATGAAGCCCTTTATGGTCCTATCATTCAATATTTGTGATACTATATGCCATGCTTGAAGTCTGATTACTAGCCTTTTTGGACTATTTTCTTGCATTTTCTAGGAGCATGTGATGTCTGCATCTCAAATTTGGACCAAGGTATGTGACTGAGGTTACCAGAACTTCTAATTTTCAGGGCTCAACTGCAGAGAACTTAATGACATAAATATTTTCAGAAGCAAGGAAGTCATGTAAGAGTTAGCAACTAAATGTTCTAGGACCCTTACAAAATCTGTGCACGGATTTTAGAGAGCCTGGGAACAATCTAAAATGTTAGTTATTTATGCATATGTTTATTTTTATCTAGAAAGAGAGTTTATTGTTATTTTTTCAGGTTCAAAACCAGTTTGAGGATAGGAAAGGCAGCAGAATACAACAGACACTAGTATGGCAATATGTAAATCAATGGATGTGCAACTGATGTGATTCTGCAATCTGTATATGGGGTAAAAATGGCAGTTCATATCCCACTTGAATCAAAGTGTGAAATATGATATATCAAGAACTATGTAATGTTTTGAACAACTAACAATAAAAATTAATTAAAAAAAATCACAAAACCAATTTGAGAGTCATAATGTTAAAGGGAGCTGGCATAGGAAGACTGCGTGAGACTTCAGTCTGAAAACCTATGTTAACTCATTGAAACAAGAGCCTCAGCCAATACAGACTCACAGTAGTCTGGAAGCCAGTGTCACTAACCCTAAGTAATATAGTATTTCCAAATGTATGGGTTTGTGGGAGGGGTGCAGTGGTGCAAACAGTCCAGACCTTATCATTCATTCCCCAGCATGTGGAAAAGTATCAGTACTCAGATGTGACATTTCTTTTTAATATGACTTAGTAATATCCAGGACCTCAGTCAAGTGCAATACATAGGTGAAAAACAAAAGCTACTTTTCTCTTAAGCCACCCAAACTAGCTCACAGAAGACTTTCTGGTTAGGAAGAGTTATGGAAAGAGACTGCTGGCATTTTTGTCAACTGTGGTGTCAAGTGGTTCATTGGAAGATCCCCCACATAACTTCAAGATAGTTTGGAAAACAAAAGAATCGAGTTTTCAGACAAAGAGAAGCAGTCAAAATTATTTCTGGATGTTTATCAGTTCTGGGTTTGATAGGAAATACAGGCTCAGTAAAACCTTTCTGGTTGTCTCTTGGTGCTCGGAATTTTTCCAACTCCATGCAATAAATAAGAGTCCAAGTACCGTTTTGCCTGGAGAAGGGATGCAACCTAATATTTATAGGCTTTGGGACACTGGGGCTTTTAAGGCTGAATAAAGAAGTCTGATGCTGTCTGAGCTGTATTTCTTCTTCTCCCTCTTTCATTTCCTCCTTTTCCTTCTTTTTTTCTTAAACAAAGTGAAGTAAGTTCCTAGGAGGACCTGGATTTACCCCATAAAGTTACAGGATAGGTACTCAAGAACTTATCCAGTTCAAACTCTTACCAATGTGTGAATTTATTTTAAAATACTTTAAGGCCTTATTGTTTTAAAATTTGCTTTAAAAGTACCAAATGAACCTGTTGATTACTTGTGCTTAACAAGGATCTTAGGGTGGGAGGTTGGTTCTCAGGGATCCTCTGTGCAGAGATCCCTTTTCTATTGAAGGGTCTGGGACGTCAGACTTAATCTCTCAGGCTAGGTAGACAAATATAGGTTGGCACACTTGGTCACTTGGAGTTGACAAGTGCCCTTCAGATGACTTCAGGAACTAAAACGATTTTCTTTCCTATCTTTCCCAAATGAATCCACAGTAGTCTCCAAAGTTTAATTACCCCTTGATTGATTCCTTGTGAGTCTCCTGCAGCAGAGCAGAGTCTGAGTATTTGGAATTGTTTTTGGAGAGTCTTTCTTCAGCGGGTGACTGGAATGAGGGCTCCTTTCTTGCCTAATGCTAGTCTCCTCCCTGAAAGCCCTAACCATGTTCTAATCCCTCCACTGCAACTCTCTTTAACCTTTCACAGTCCAGTGTCTCTACATTCTCTCCAGAGTCCTTGCTCAGTCCATGTGTAGTTCTAGTCTCACCTGCAGGTTTTGGCCAGATGTCACTGGAGATTCTCTTGTTCTAATAAGTACTGTTGCCTCATGATTGAAGGGTACTCTCTGCTCCTAGGAAAGGATTATAGAAGATGCTGTGACCCTTGCTTAATCACTGCACAACAACCACAACAACAGAGGTGTGGTTATAGTCTCTCCTGAAATTCTTTACAACAGTAATATGATAAATGTAAGAATTTTTTTCTTTCAAAACCTCCTAAGTCTCATCTACATATAACATATTTGCTCTTATTGTTTACTTCTGTTTCTGACTCCTATTGTTATAAAAAGAAATCTTAGTCACATTTCTTATGAAATATAAAATCTGGCTTCTTTGTATACAATAACACATTCAGTTTTTTCAAGCATTCCTCCACCTCCCATCTCAATGAAACACACAATGCTTCTCCAACTCAGATAAATGGCATCTTGTTCCTAAATTTCTAATTCCCAAACTTTACCCTTTTAGCATGGAAAGGGATTTTGGGTTCTTCCTGTTAAATTAGAAGTTATGAGACACAGATTCCTTGGACAGTCTGACCAACAAGACTGCCAGGTACTTGGTACATTGGGATTTTTATATTCTTTCCAGGAAGGGAATAGAGTATGAGGGGCACTGCTTTGTTTAGAGTCTTGGTTGTCAGTTTCCACTAGCTCTTCTAAAGTGGATTTATGGTTCAGAAATTCAAAACAAAGACAAGTGTTGAATTAAGTTCAGGGTTCAAAGGGAAGCCATTGTGATATGTGATATTGAGCGTTAACCAGCCTTTAGCCAGAGCTTCACTCCTGGTTGACGGCGCTTCAACGTAGAAATGGATCTGCTTTGCTGGGAATGTACTGATGTGAAGAGGTGAGTGCTCTCGAATCCTTTAAAAAAATGATAAAAATATACCTTATCTTACAAATCTTGAGAGGTGTTTGCAATGATGGTGATTTGGGTAGTTGGAGGAGAAGGCAGATTGAGAGAGGACATACAAAATCCTAAGTCAACAGAGCCCATTGGGAAGCTGAGGAGGGGTCTGGCAGTGGGGTTGAGGGAAGGAGAAGCAGGCTAGGCACAGGGACGAATTCCTGCAATCCTGGCAACCTGGGAGAATGAGGCAGAAGAATTGCATTTTCAAGTCAGTCTTGGCAACTTAGTGGGATCCTGTTTCAAAATAAAATAGGTTGAGGATATAGTTCAGTGGAAGAGTCCCCCCAGGTTCAATCCCCAGCACCACAGCATTGATGGTATATTTTATTAAACAGACTTTCTTTATACCTTGTCTGTAAAGTATACACAACCCTCACCTAATTTAGTTTCCTTATTTTGGTCCATGTTTTCAAATGGACTTTTCAATAAAAAGTAATGTAAGTAATTTTACATTTTTCCAATTTTCCCAGCTTGTTATGCATGCTGACTGTGTATGATTACTGTGTTCTGAATGAGTCATTGTGTTTAAGTGAAAGCATTTCTGATATTAAAATTTCATTCTTATTTCCTAAGAAGTGTTAGTCAAAGCAACAGTGATGTATTTTATGAACCATGGAATACATTATTCACATGCCACAATATAATAATCAGAAGACCATTACATTCACAGAACACTACGCCCAGTGACAATGTCTGTAACGATGAGATAATATTAGCCATGAGCTCTCAGGGAAAAGGAAGGCGAATCATTGAACAGACACTGCTGTCATTAATAACAAGCACTGGGATGAAAGTAACATGATTTTCATCATTACTGCTATTGCACACTCTGTAGATTTATTTTCAAAGTTTAAATTGATAACCATATAAAACTAAGAGCAAGAATAGAAGTAGTAAAATGTTTGTAAGTTAACATGTTACAAAAGCATTGAAAATCAGCCTTTACTAATTGTTTTAATGCCTGGCCTAGATATTTATACTTAATGGGTAACTGCTGAAAGAATGGAACATTGTAGTTGGCCCTCAGTATCCATGAGTTCTGCATCCATGGATTGAACCAACAGCAGACTGAAAATATTCAGAAAAATCACTGCATCTGTACTGAACCTGTACAAATTATTTGTCATTAGTCCCTAAATTATATAGTATAACACCTATTTGTGTAGTCTTTACATTGTATCAGATATTGTAAATAATCTGGAGATGATTTAAAGTATGTGGGAGGATGTGGGTTATTTACCTGAAAATGCTACACCTTTTTATGTAAGGGACTTGAACATCTGCCGATTTGGGTATCCAAGGTGGGAGGGGTGTCCTTGGGTGACCTAAGGATACTGAGGAGCAACTCTGTTTTCTGAACACTTGCATTACCCCTGCAGGGCTGCTTTTGGTCAGGGGTGGCAGGTGGATAACAAGGTTGGATGCCTTTCCTCTTTGATTTCCTATTAAAATCTTAACTTCCTTTGAGTTGTATTGTATAACTTTCCATCTTCAAGAAGTTTCCTTGGCTCCTGGATTCTGTGTGCTGACAATTCCCCAAGTGCTTATTATTAGTACCCTACCTTTTGGCCTTTATGCACATATCTGCCTGATACTAATGGACCTTTCCCAAAACATTATAGGTTTCTTGACGTCAGAGGCATCTTGTTCATTTTAAATCTTCCAGGGCATGTGGCATTGGATACGTGGTGAGCACTCAATAAAAATTCACTCAGTGTTATGCAAATGATATAATTACAGCATTTTCAACCTTCAAGACTTTTAGAAATCATTTAATTCAAATCATAGTTTTAGAGATAAGGGAAATTAAGCCCACGGTTGTTAAACTCTTGTTCAAAATCCTATGACTAATGTATGATTTGAAAATAATTCAAGCACTTTATTTGCTTGGGAAATAGATGTTTCATTCATATACTTGCTTGCCCTGTTTGTTTTCTTAACAAATTTCCCTTTTTACCAACCTAGCAGAATTGTGCCTTACCCTGCTCCTGCTGGGATTAGGGAGGATGTGACATGCTTGCTGTTCTTTTTAGAGCTCTCATGCTGTGATTAATACGTATCAACCTATTTTCAAATGCTTATAAATTTTCGTCTTCTGATAGTTTTAGGCTTTGCTGTGCATCTTCTATCCTTTGGTCCAATCAGAATGATTGCATCTCTGCTCACACAGAACTAGCTTTTGCTTCTGTTTTGTTGCTTACCTCATTTAGACCTTTACTGTGGTTTGGTGAATAGCTGTTTCTCTCTCCTACTATTTTGAGCTGCTTGAGGATGGGAAATCACAATAACCATCACTTTGACTTCTCTATAGCACCGAACTCCAATTTTCTGAATTAAGCAGAAACTTCATAAATGCTGAAAAATTGCTTTGTCCAGCCTAATATAATGAAATGATAGTTATAAAGATCTGCTCCTGAAATTCAAGCATTTTGCATGCAAATGTTCATCAGAACCTATGCCCATTATTTTTAAAGAAGAAAAATGGCAATATATGTCAATCCAAAGCAATCAACCCATTTCCTAAAATATAACTAAAACCTAGTAAAATATCTAGCTAGAGGTAATACTATGTTAGGAAATAAAAAGCCTAAACATCATTTTCCAATCACCAAACAATTAATAATTCTACTGTTAATGACTATGTGTAATATCATGTACTGTGTTTATAGCTGTCATAAATATTATGTTTATGATAAGAGATAGAACTGTTTCTATGGTGTATTTCTCTTCAACAATAAATAAAGTCATTAGGGAAAAGGGAAAACAAAAAGTTACAATAAAAAGTTAATATCTGGTAATAAAGTCTCATTTGTAGTTTTAAAAAAGTTGGGCATGGAATTGGGAAGAAGGGTGAAGCAGCTGTCTGACAAGGCTATTTATTACTGAAGTGATGAAAGGCATTATGACCACTGTACTAGTCTGTTCAGATACTACAACAGAACATAAGATTATGGTTTTAGTTACCCAAGGTCAACCATGGTCTGAAAATCTAAATGGAAAATTCTAGAAATAAACAATTCATAAATTTTAAGTTGTGTTTTGCACTGAGGAACATGATGAAATTTCACACCATCCTGATCCAACCTGCTGAGGGCATTAATCATCCCTAAGTCCAGTGTATCTATTCTGTATATGTTACCCTCCTGTTAATCACTTAGGAGCTATCTTAGCTATTAGATAGATTGCTATAGTACCACAGTACTTGTATATAGGGTTTGGTCCTATCTGTGGCCTTAGGCGTCTATTGGTCTTGGAAGTTATTTCCAATGGATAAGGAAAGTCTACTTCATACAGCATCAGCTTTTAATTCAAGGACTATATAATCTTTCAAGGCAAAATTAATAACAAAATTATTTCAAGCCTCTTAAATGATTAAAATACATAGAATGTTGATGGCACAGCCAAAAGAAGTATGGAAGAGACACAGATGGATCAGGCAAGGATTCTGAGATAAGACCTGTCCTGAATCAGATAAATGACTTTGTGGGAAAAGACAATTTTTCTAAGGTAAGGTGCTGGAATGCAGGGATTTTGAGTCGGAAGAAATGGTTGCATCTGGAAGGAATGTGGTCATTTTCTGGGTAAAGGGAAAAATGAAGCATGTGTCTGAGCAAACCTGAATTCTTGTTTAAAAGGAAAATCACTATTTATAATTAAAGGATTTCCCAAGGGAGAACAAAAGGGCTTATTTATGAGAGTGAGTTGGATATTCATTACTAGATGGTGACTTTAAAGTATTCGCCTTCTCCCTGTTAGGCCTTTGTAGCAAAGCAAGGGTAGAGCTTGAGACTGACGCTTACCACAGAGAGAATCAAAAAGCTACTTACTCATGAAGTTTTCTGTCTTTCACTCCTCAGAAGAGACAAGAGTTAGGAAATTATGAGCCCAGTGTAATATGAGTCTTCCACGTGGAGTCACAGTAACTATTGGGATTAATGCTGGCTAAATACTCATCTGGGAACTTTAACCCTTACAGGGGACTTGCCTAAAGGTAGCCTGCACTAGGTAGGTCTAGGTTTGTAGGCTGCAGGAACTAGATGGAAGGGAAGGTACCAGCTGGAGGCGGCCAGTGTCTGCCATTTGATGCCCGACTCAGTCTTCCTCCTGTTTCCTTTGGCCACCCCTCCCTCCATTCTCAGTCACTGGGTGTGTTTGGTGTGACCTCACTGCTATTTCTAGGGACCTGGATTCACTATTTTATGTCTATCAGCATATTTCTTTCCTTGAGTTAGTGTGATCGGATCAGGGATATCATGTCACACCAGAGGTAGGAGAGCACTAAAGAAGTTTCCTCTTTTTTCTTCAAGAAAGAAAGAAATTCATTTTATTTTTCTCTTCCTTCGATAACATAGATCCATAACCAGTGTGCTGAATTTTATTGTTACTATTCTGTTGTTTGTGTTAATTTTTTTCTGGATCTGTTTTGTTGGCTTCCACAGGAAGGAAACCTAAAGTTCCTAGAGAATGGAGCCTGTGACTCTCAGTAGACTGGGCTAGTAGCCACCAAGGCAGAATAGACAGAGATATTGATGACAGTATCAGGGCTACTGAATATGCTTCATCTAAGCTGATTCCTGTGCCCGGGCTTCTATGCTGTGAACCAATATGTTTGTTCTCCATTTAAGGCAGGTTGAGTTGAATCTTCTATTACTTACAACCAGGAGAATACTGATATCAAGAAAATTAAATCAGATCTACCCTGCTACCTCCCCGAGCTGTCATGTCAGGGATTACAAACTGCTTAGGCATGAGTAAGACTAGACAATGATAAGTGAGTCATGTGGCCTTTATGACTCCTTTCAAACATTTTAATGTTTAAAGTTCTAAGAATACTGGCTTACATAATTTTTCTCCCTGTCCCTCTCCTTCTTCTCCTCCTCCTCCTCCTCCTCCTTTGTTCCTTATGACCTGTTAGAGAGATAATGGTATAAAAATACTTTTAGAAGCCTGCACTTATCTTTTCAAGGTAATTTCTCACTTAGGCTCTAGAATTATGTAAAGCACTTTAAAGCCTGGTTGCTATTGTTGGCTTTAGAATGACTCCTTTCCCACATTGACCAGATCATCTAGAACAATTCTAGAATGGTTATGTGAGAAAATGAAGAATTCCCAACACAATTATTTTATAAATATCATAGGCATTGTTTGCCATGATTCTGTATTTGGGCATGCATGTTTGTGTTTAATTGGGTGTGGGCATAGGGAGGGCCAATCAACATAGAAATAAAATTATGATAAAAATAAGCAAAAAAAAAAAAAGACTCACAGTGAATGAAATAAAATCATAGAGGTAAAAAGTTGTTGCTATTGTCAATATATCTAAAACTATCTTGAAAAATCCCGATTAGTCCACTCAAAAATGTAAACTAATGAGAGTTTAAAAGCATTTGAATCAAGAAAAAAAATACACACAAATCAATACTTCTTCCCTATACCTGTGAGAACTGGTAAGCACTGGGAAATATCAATTTACAATACCACATGCAAAACATTAAGTGTGAACTGATATAGAAAGAGACATAAGTTCCATATGAACAAAATAGTAAAAACTTAAGAAGGACATAAAAGAAGATTGAAGTATCTTAATTAAATGGAAAGACTCACTACTTAAAGGCATAAGTTTTTCAATTAACATTATAACACTATTACAATGTAAATTCATATTGTTTATTTTCTTACTAAACTTTTCAAAAACTCCTAAATTTGGGGGAAGAATTTATAGGTGAAAATAGCTGTTTTATAAATTTATATTTTTGTCTAAATATGAAGAGTGTTTCTTCTCCTTGTCAACCCCCAAAGCAATTAATAGAGTCTTTTATAGGGCAGTAGGTAAAGGCTTCAGGATACAGATATAGTTGGAGGATTTTTCAACAGGTGTTTTCTCCGTAACATAATATTAAGTACAAATAACACATTACCTACTCAATTTCTCAGCCCTCTCTTTTTTATGTAATTTTAAAAATTTATATATTACAGCAGAATGCATTACACTTACTACATAAATAGAGCACAATTTTTCATATCTCTGGTTGTATACATAGTATATTCACACAGTTTGTGTCTTCATACATGTACTTTGGATAGTAATGATCATCACATTCCACCATCATTAATAACCCCATGCTCCCTCCCTTCCCCTCCAATACCTCTACCCTATCTAATGTTCATCTATTCCTTCCATGCTCCTGCTCCCTGTCCCACTGAGTCAGCCTCCTTATATCAAAGAAAACATTCAGCATTTGTTTTTTGGGGATTGATTAACTTCATTTAGCATTATCCCTTTTAACTCCATCCATTTGCCTAGGTTAGTGTTAGGGTTAGGGTTAGGTTTAGGGTCAGAGGGTGATGTTTGAATGGCTACTTCATGCTTCTAGTGAACCCTATGGATTTCTGGGGGAGGTGATCCACTCAGAGGGAAAAACCAAAGCAAACCTCCTACGGCAGGAATGTGCTGATATGTTAGAACAACATCATGAGGCTCAGGGTTTTAGCAAAGCAGTTGGGGGCAAATGGTAAATGTAGAAAGGAATTCAGGGGCCACATTATATAGGCCTCAAAGGTCAGTGTGAGGACTTGTGTATTCATTCTTTGAATGAGTAGGGAGGAGAGCTGCTGAATGGACTGTGGGCGACAAGAAAAGAAGCAGAGATGTTAGGTGAGGGATGAATTCAGTACTCAGGAAGACAGAGGGACTGTGATGGGAGCTGTGGCAGCAGGTCTAAGTGATGCACTGCAGAGTAGTTTTGAAGAATGAGTCCTTCTGTCACCATCTAGGGATTGAGAAGGGAAGGAGGTACCTAAAGGAAAGTGGACATTTTTTTTTTAATCCATCCATCTATTGAAGGACATCTAGGTTGGTTCCACAGTTTAGCTGGGGAACCAAGTTACAAGTAGAGTTACAAGTATGAGTTACAAGTAGAACCAAGTGCAGAAAGCATTTTGGGAAGAAGGGATCAAATGCGGCTGAGAAGATGATAAAAGTGAGGTGGCCCAGGAACAATTGTCAGCCAATGAGACTACTTAGAAAAACAATACCACATGCCAGCATTTGAACACCAGTATTCAACCATGAAAAATGATGAGGTTTCAGATCTATATTTGTTGATACACAGAACATATGCTGTTAAATTTAAAAGCCTACTAAAACAGAATGTATGGTATAATATCATAAAATGCTTAGCTCTGTAGGCTCTCTGATAAAATATGGAGTTAAAATATCAACTTTGGGTCACTGTATTCTAGATGACTTTTCCTGTTATGGTTTGGCTGTAAGGTGTCCCCCAAAACTTATGTGTGAGACAATGCAAGAAGGTTCTGAGAAACGATTGGGTCGTAAGAGTCTAACACACTCAGTGATTTATTCCTTTAATAGGGAGTAACTGAGTGGTATCTGAAGTGGCAGAGTGTGGCTGGAGGTGGAATTGGGGTGTATCTTTGGGTATATATTTGTATTTGGGGAGTGGAGTCTCTCTCTGCTTTTTGATCACCATGATGTGAGCTGCTTCCCTATGCCCCACACTGTGCCATGATGTTCAGCCTCATCCTGGGCTCTGAGAAATGGAGCCGGCCTTTTATGGACTAAGACCTCTGACACTGTGAGCCCTGGAATAAACTTTTCCTCCTCTATAGTTGTTCTGGTCAGATCATTTTGTCATAGCAGCAAAAAAGCTGACTAAAATATTTTCTTAATGTTTTTAACACAGAAAAAATGAATCAACTATGTCCATTTAGGAAAATAAACTCTAGTTTTCAAAGAAATGCAGATTAAAATAGCAGGATATCTTCTTTTGGTTATCCATTTTATAAACAGAAACATGGTCACTTGTAAAGCTGGTGATGGTGCAAAAAAAGAGGACACTGTGTTCTGGTGGCAAGAGTGTGAATCAGAGCAATGATTCTGGTGGACAATTCAGCCAAAATGCATGAAGATATTGAGAAATGGTCCTCATCTATTAGCTAGTAATTTCACTCTGAAGGTTGGGTCTCATGAAGAAAGATACACACTAAAGATATGTAAGGACTCATTTTTCTCATGAATTTGAAAAATAAGGAAAAATACATATTAAACACTTAGGAATATATTAGTAAAGGCTCATGATAAAATGGCATCCAACCCTTAAAAATTAAATAATATTTTATCACTTCTCCTCACTTATATAATATTTAAACTGAGAACATAAGGTGCATCTATCTTAAATACAAAATTCCATGAATTTCATGTATCTGTACAGCCACATCTATAACTATTGCCCTGATCCAAAGAGTACATTTCTAGCACATCAGAGAACTCATAAAGAAGATACTGCTATTCTGATGTCTATCACTATTGATTGATTTTATCTGTTTTTAAACTTCACATAATGAAATTGCACAGTACAAACTCCAGGGTCTATACTCTGTGGTTAGAGTTAACTCATTTTCATGCAGCATGAAATACATAGTATTTCATTTTATGAGCACATCAATATTTATTCATCCATCCTATTGATGAATATTTAGACTGTTTCCAGTTTTGAGCTATTGTGAGTGAAATTTCATTTTTTTCCCCAAAACCGTATTTTTGAAGAGCAATGATATAGAAAAGTATTAAAAATAAAGTGTTCATTTTGAAAACCACAAAACACAAATCTGGTCAAGTTTGGTACCAGTTTGAAAAATTACTTGTGGAGAGGGAAAAAAAGATTTGAAAGAATTGTCAGTGATTTATTTAAGTGGTGGGATTATGGGCAGAATTATATGTTAAATGTTTTCAAAAAGGGCTTCTCTATTTCAGTTTCTATCAAGGGATCCTGAAGTCTGAGTCTTAGAGGTGAATTCAGGTATAGTTGCCCTTACCACATTCTGGTTATAAAAGGACTGAAGAGGGCAAGCAAGGCGATGCATCTGGAGAGAGCTGTTTTGTGTAGCAGTTTGAGGAATAAGTTTCCCCAAACCTCATACTTCATGAGAAAGGATTCATTAAGAACACTTGAAAAGTGTCATCTATATCACAGAGGTTCAATGTCTCACGTAAGTTGAAAGAATAAAGGTAAGAAGCCGTGGTCCAAGGTAGCTACATAAGGGTGTGCTGAAAGGGTTGTACTGATTGTTGGGAAGCTTAGGATACTGATTGCTGTATAGAACTATGGATTAAACTGCTACAATTACATAACTTTTGTGCCTAAAGTTGACTTTTTGTTTGTTTGTTTGTTTTTTGGTTTTGGGTTTTGGCCAAAGGAAAACTTCAGAGAGACTAATTTAAACTGGCAGTGGAGAAATAATGAGATCTTCAGTGTACTTTTCTTGTTCAATATGCCAGGTATGTATGTTTTCCAAATTTTATGCAACAAGCATGTGTTAATTTTTAAATAAAAATTAAAATAATTAATTCTTAGCAAAATAAGACAAGATGTGCAATGTATAAGTATAGAAACAGGGGATGGGGTTGTGGCTCAGTGGTAGAGCACTCACCTAGCATGAATGAGGCACTGGGTTCGATCCTCAGCACCACATAAATGTTTAATAAAGATATTGTGTCTACCTAAAACTTA
Organism: Callospermophilus lateralis; assembly: GCF_048772815.1. Taxonomy (NCBI): domain Eukaryota; kingdom Metazoa; phylum Chordata; class Mammalia; order Rodentia; family Sciuridae; genus Callospermophilus; species Callospermophilus lateralis. The sequence goes on along the minus strand of NC_135310.1, from coordinate 23,272,708 downwards.
AGAATAAATATTTTTTTAAAAAAAGAAACAAAGAATTAGAAGATGAATCATAATAAGATAATGTCCCTCTGTGGTGGTTTTTACTGTGTTTTATGGCCACCCAAACCCTTACAATGTTTGGGCAACTTTCCACATTGTGATGTTCATCTTCCCAAGGTAGAACCCATGAATTCACTTTCCTAGCCTTCTCTGCAGCTAAGATGCAGCCATGTGACCTCGGCTTCATCAGTCAAATGCATCTATGTGAAACCTTCCTTCAAACCCTACAGGTACTGAGCAGATTCCATTTTTCTGATGCAAGTGGCAGGGGAGTTGATTTGTTCTCTCAAGAATCAGGAGGTGAAGTTCTCATGCCAGGTCAGCAGAGTGAACAGCAGCATCTGCTCAGTAGGGACAGAAGCAGGGACATCCACAGAGGTCTCTCATTAACTGATCCGGTTGCTCCTTTCTCATAGCCTCCAAGCCTCTGGACTTTAGAAGATTCTGTAAGCCAACTAATGTCTTTAATAAAGGTTTTGTTTGTTTGTTTGTTTGTTGCTTATGCTAGCTGGAGTAGATTCTTCTACTTGCAGTTGAGTGTCTGGGACAATGAACCTTTTATTCATCTCTCCATGAAAATGGATGCATGAACTGCCCGGTGCCATTGAGAGATTTAACTAACTCCCTTTGCTTACAGAGCAGCCGCCTGGTTATCCCTTTTATCTACAGGAAGGAAACACACTGAAAATGCTGGTGAATTCTAGGTACTGAACATTTATGCTTGTTACTTTTTAAGCCATTAACTGTAATTCTGATTTGTTTATAAGTTTTGGGTGAATTTTCTTCATTACACATTTATCCTAAGAGATGGGTGTATTCACTATGTAAAGACAAAAATCAAGTTGCAGCACTTAAAAGTTAGGATCATAAACTAGGTCTTGCTGCATTCTTAAAGTTAGTTGAACCTTTGTAAAGACAAAACCAGGCCTATTTCTTAGTGACACTTTTGATATTACCATGAGATCCCCCCAATATTTACAGTTATTAATAAAGGTTCAAGATGTATTATTACCCATGTGACCCTTTTTGGACATATTGAATTTATTAATAAAACATTTTTTTTAAATGTAAACTATCAAAAACATTTTCTACCTAATGCTTTGATCCAATAATCACTCTCTCTTTATGAGCCCATCTAACTTAAATGGGAAATGAAAGAATCAGCTTCTTTCTGGGGTCAAATTCAGGTTTATAGGCCTGCAGGGAAAGTGGGGAAGAAGGACAATGGAAATGACAAGTTCAATTTGTACATGGAATAGATAATCTCTCTCAGTTAATGGAATAAATCTTCCTTCTACGGAATTCTTTTTGCAGGAATGATTCCCGTTTAGTATTCTAAAAATTCTATTGAGTTTTTTGGGGCTCTTTGGATCTGAGTTCCATTTTCTCATTTGGTCAATATATTACAATTTCTTCTCAATTCTTTCACGTAATTGAATCAATGTAAAAATTTGCCTTGGTGACCAAGTAAATAAGAAGCTGCTTGTGGAGAAATAGTGCTTTAGATTTGGTGATGGTGAGCTAGTCTCAAAAAGCTATTCTACAAAAAGCATGAAATGAAAGTATTCAAGGATTCTTTGCTAAAATTGAAAATGGCTTTAGAGAGAGTTAAAAGGGCCAGAATCTAGAGAAGGCCCAAAAGTCATGTAGGAAACACTGAAGCAGTTTAAACTTTCAGAAAGTAAATGGTATCTTAATGGCAAAGTTGTCCTAAAATAATCATTAATGCCAGGAAATTTCAGTCTGTTGGTTGTAATTTAAATTTGACAAAGAAATGTCAATAGGTGGAATCGTTTTGTAACAGATGTAAAGAACATAGTAATCACATTTTTTAGGGTCTTTTAAAGTTTATTCTAATTTGTTATATATGACAGCAGAATGCATTTCAATTCATTTTACATATATAGAGCACATTTTTTTCATGTCCCTGGTTGTACAAAAAGTAAAGTCATACCATTTGTGTCTTTATACATGTACTTAGGGTAATGATGTTCATCTCATTGCACTGTCTTTCCTACCCCTCTGCCCACTCCCTCCCTTTCCCTCCCTCTCCTTTGCCCTATCTAAAATTTGTCTGTTCCTCTCATGCCTCCCCATTATGGATCAGCCTTACCATATCAAAGAAAACATTCGGCATTTGTTTTTTTGGAATTGGGTTACCTCACTTAGCATTATATTCTCCAACTCCATCCATTTATCTGCAAATGCTATGACTTTATTCTCTTTTAATGCTGAGTAATATTCCATTGTGTACATATACCACAGTTTCTTTATCCATTGAATCTACTAAAATTAAATGTATGTCTACTATATTACCCAGGTATATTTACTCTTATATATGTGCTCAAGAGAATTGAGTGCACATATATAAAAATACATGTGTAATGATTATAGCACTCTTACTAGTAATAAAATCTCCTTCAATAGGAAGAGATAAATAAATTATAGTAATATAAGGAAGTATTAACAGGATAAAAAGAAAAAAACCCACAGCAAACACATAATGAAATGGATAAATTTCATAGGTATGAGTGTGAAATAAAAACCGATGAGTACAAACTGTATGATTATGCTTTCATGATAAGACTTTGCAGAGTTAAGCTATAGATTTGGAGGTCAGGATACTGATCTCTTGAGTGAAGTATTGAAAAGGAAGGACCAGGTGGCAAGCTTCTGAGTTCTAGGAATGTTTTCTATTTTGGCAGGACAGTGGTTGCACAGGTATACAAGTGAGAAAAATTCACTGAGCTTTACAATTAGTGTACTTCATTTTGTACCTCAATGAAACAATTTCTTAAAACACATATTAAAATTGATATTCAGAGGAGAAAATACTACCTGACTGCACCATTCTTTTTTTCTCCACTTTTTAACTAGACACTTTCAGATTAATGAAGAAATATTTTTATTATCATATAGACATTTCTGAACAGAGCCAAAGGCTAATTGGATCTCTAACCACTGCTCAGCTGTTGGATTGTTGATAGTCATTGTTTTTTTTTATTTGTTCTTATTATTTATACATGATAGTAGAATGTATTTTGACATATTAAACATATATGGAGTATAACTTCTCGATCTTCTGGTTGTACAAGATGTAGAATTACATTGGTTGTGTAATCATGTAAGCACATTGGATAGTAATCTCTGATTCATTCTATTATCTTTCCTATTCCCATTCCCTCTCTTTTACCTTCATTCCCCTTTGCCTAATCCAAAATACTTCTATTCTTCCCTACCCGCCCCCACTCACCTATTGTGAATTAGCATCCCCATATCATAGAAAACATATGGTCTTTGGTTCTTTGGGGCTGACCCCTGCTTGTTTGCACTATTAATTTGAGTGGTATGTTTTTTCTCAGCCTTTTACCCTCAGTCTACCAATGTCTTTGCTTATGATGTGAGTCTTTTGGAGACAGCATATTGTTGGGTCTTGTATTTTAATGTAATCTTCCAGTCTACATCTTCTGATTGATGATTTGTATTCCAAGTCGTTTTGGTTTATTTCTAGTCTTTAATTTGAATTAGTTCCTCCTTTGATGGACAATTCTTCTACTGTAGTTCCTCCCTTGTTAGTTTTCACTTTTTTTTTTTTTCATTTTATCTTCACAGAATATTTCATTGAGAATCTTCTGTAGTGCAGGCTCTCTAGTTGTGAATTCTTTTAACTTTGTTTATCATATAGGATTTTAATTTCATCTTCAAATCTGAAACTTAATTTTGCTGAATATAGAATCTTTGTTGGAATCCATTTTCTATCAGATATTGGTACATATTTTATTATTCCAAGCCCTCCTAACTTTGAGGGTCTGAATTGAGAAATCGGCTGAGATCCAAATTTGTTTTTCCTTACACATGTTATTTTTTTCTCAGAGCCTTTAAAATTATATCATTATTCTGTATGTTAGGAGTTTTCATAATAATGTGCTTTGGTATGAGTCTGTTGTAATTTTGAACATTTGGGGTCCTGTAAATATCTGGTATTTGATTTTTCATTTCTTTCCTTAGTTTGGGAAATTTTCTGATATTATATCATTGAAAAAGATTGTGCATTCCTTGATTTGTATCTCCACTCCTTCATCTGTCCTAATAAATCTTAAATTTAGTCTTTTCATGTTATCCCATAATTCTTGGATATTGTGTTCATGGTTTCTTACCATCTCTGCATGGTAAACTATATTTTCAAGATTATATATTTTGTTTTCATTGTCTGAAACTCTGTCTTCTAAGTTATCTAGTCTATGGGTGATGCTTTCAATTGAATTTTTTAACTAGATTTATTGATTCCTTCATTTTTGAAGATTTTTGCTTGTTTTTTTTTTCCAGAATTTTCTTTATTGAAGTGATCTTTCACCTCCTGAATTTTATCTCTGATTTCACTCCTTACATCATTCTTTACCTTGTGGATCAGTTTAACTATGTATATTCTAAACTCTAACATTTCTTCTACTCTGGTGTCAATGGATTATATTATTGCAGCATCTTGATTTGTTTGGGTTGATTTGTTCCCTTGTCTTTTCATGTTGTTTGCATGTTTACCCAATTAGCAGTGTAGTTCTGAGGCATTGCAGTTTATACTCTGTAGACTTAAAGTGTCGCTGAGGGTTTCCAGTACCTTGCCATTAAGGGGGAGACAAATAATAATAGGAACCCTGCACATAATATACAGCCTTAAACAAATAACTCTCACTAAGACCCCTACATTTCTGTCACAATAAACAGAAATGACATGTTTAGTTACTGCCTATAATAAAAATAGTAAGTTTGCAAAAGGGTTTACAATTTCAAGTGGTGGACAAAGAGAGAAAAAAGTGGTGTAGTTTGTGATGTTTATCAGGAAGGAGGTGAGAAGATAGAAGTAAAAAAACTAAAGGAAGAGTGAAGGATGGAATAATAGAGGTTGGCTTTTAGTTAGCAGGAGAAGAGAGAGAATCAAAATAAACAGATAAGTGAGAGAATATATATATACACGTACATACATACATATATGTAAAATTTAATAAATTAAAAATAGAAAGAAAAAAGTTCAAATAAAAGAATACAAAACAAAACTGAAATGTACTAATCAGACTTCCTAGTCCTTAATAAAGTGATGCATGAAAAATAATTGGTTTCAAAAATGGTAGAAATGTGAGAGAAAAATGAAAAAGAAAAGAAAGATCTCCATGAAAAATAGAACAAGTGTTTCTATTCGTGTCCAAAATATTTTTAGCTTTTCTTTTCATCAGTGAGGTGGGTTTGTCCACAGTATGATGCTTGCTGCACTCTCTTAGGGTGGGGTTGCTAGAGTAGAGTGTTAATCCTGGAGGTTTAGGTTGCTCCATCTCCTTTGCTGAATAACAATTGATGGGGAGATTTTAAGTTAGCACATCTCTAGGGCCCAGTAATTGCCAATCCATGCCGGCAGACTGCATCCCAGGAATCTCCTTTGGGTTCTACTCATGTGGTGTAGGAGCCAGTTCTTAGAACAGTACATTGCCTGTGGACCCCACAATTCCTGGTCTCTTATTCAGTCTCCAAACTCAATCTTTTCCCATCCCTGCTCTTTCAAATTCCTGGCCAGGTGCTTCTGCCCCAGCTGGTCCTGCAGGCAGCCGAATTGGAAGGGGAAGGGGAGCTGGATGGGTTTCCACAACCAGTGCAAACCTCCCTCCACTCCTGATTTTCTCCTGGTCACTTAGGCACACCCTGATATACAGCGTAAGGTTACCCTGCTTGTTTTTTGAGCCACACTCAGGACTTCCAGAAATCAGCTTCCCCAGCTTCCAGCCCTGGTGCCTTGGGTACAAAATGGTTCCTTCCATTGTCCTCCACATACTGCCAGGAGAGATGCACTTTCTTTCCTGTACAAGGATATGGTGTAGTGCATTTTACTGTTTAGTTGGGCACTGACTCTGATTCCCAAACTCTCCATACCCCAACACGCCTCAGTTCTGAGAATGGGAGTTCCTTTAATTCTCTTATTAATTTACTGTGTTTGTGTAGAGATGGTTCTGGTTCCAGCCTCCAGTAGCTGCTGTAGCTGTGGTGCTGGGATTTCTTCCTTATTTTGTTATATTCAATCTCCTGAGTCCCTGATCTGTTTTGAGTGTTCACTATTAAATTCCAGTAAAGTCCCCCTTAATTTTTGTTCATTCACCCACCTTGCAGAAAAGATGTCTGTCTGCATTTCCTGGTTTCACAACATGGAACCACCTGGGAAGTGACCTCTCTATTCTGCCATCTTCCCAGAGTCCTCTTGTTGCTAGTCATTGTTGGCAACATCCCTGGTAACCACTATATTTCTTATTCCTTAAAACTAATATTGTCTAAGTCTTTCATATTATATCATCCACATCTTCTTCAATGGTATTTATCATAGTAAAAATAATGAAGACCTTTCTCTAACACATTTGTCCATTAGTTTGAATATCATCATGGGTTCAAGAGAGGATCACTCAGGCTCAACATCAGTGGCTTTGTGCATTCAACCATATTCTTATCTCTTCACAGAAATTCTGGGCACCGAACTGATACCATTTAAAACTATTTCCAGTTTCATTAGAAAATAAGATACGCATTTCATCTGAAAAATGAAGCAAAAACAAAAACAGCTCATCAAACAAAAACAAAGGGGAGAGAGAGACAAAGACAGAGACAGAGACAGACCCTTCCAAACTAAACAGCAGTAGCATAGCACCTGGAACTTGCTGACCAACCTAAATAGACCTTTGCTAATAAGAGCTTATTCACTTGCCTGACATACATACATCCTGCACAGTTAAGTCTGGACCATGATGCTAAGAGATTTCTATCTACCAATTGAGGAACACAGAATAAAGTACAGAGGAGAGACTTGAGTATCATAATTTAAGGTACAGGAGGCATACGAGGTTCTCTAATCCATTAGCCTGGCATATACTTCTGCAAGAAATAATTAAACTTTCATATGACCCCAGAAGTGTGAAATCTGAAATGTTTAACTGGGATGTGATTCCAAATGACTGTGGATGTGACTCTAATTCTGAAAGAAATCAGTCTGTTTGTAACTGCTCTACCAGTTACTATTTTTATGATTTTTTTTGAAAAATAACATCATTTCTGTGGGTTTTAATTTTCATAAGAATTTTAAAAGAAGGAAAACAATGTTTCAAACTGATTGAACCCATGAACTTCTCTTCAGTATATATAAAGAAATAAATAGGGGCTGGTGTGGTTCAGAGGCAGAGTGCTTGCCTAGCACATGTGAGGTACTGGGTTTAATCCTTATCACTTCATAAAAATAAAATAAAGGCATGTTGCCCATCTACAACTACAAAAAAATTTTTTAAAAAAAGAAATAAATAAAAGCATGAACCCACAAGGACAAACAATTTAAAAATGGGAGTAAAGGAGATAGAGGTCATCAAGCACATGAAGAAAGGGAAGCAGAGGAGAGTAAGTAGACATCTAAGTGGATGTGGATGAGGCACCAGCAGGATGCACACCAACTCTCATCACCTTGGAAGTGGAGTTATCACTTCCTGCAAGATGGAGGCAAGTGATGGAGCTTAAAACAGGAGCAATTGAATCTTTCCAGTCCAACCACATATACAATCAGTTAGCTATTCTTCTTCCACCCTGGCAACAGGTGGGTGGCTTATCCTTTGAAAGTATTTAAGCTGAGGAGCTACAAGCTTAAAACTCCAGAACACTAACGGACACTGATAAAGTGCTAAACACTAAGAATTAAGTAAAATCTAAAATAGGTGTTAAGCTTTGACCTCATCCTACACCTGCCCAAACTCAGAGAATGGACTGAGAGACAAAAGGTACAGAGAAAATGAGGCTTTTAATAAAAGTCTTGCAAGATGGGGTGTCTGGGTGAGCAGGCACACCCAAAGTAGTTACCACCAGCATTTTATTCCCTAGTGTATGGGAAGTGCAGTCTTCCTGATTGTCACCTAGGTTTTACTATCTCCTATTGGGTTAAATAGATATACCTTTAGTTGTCCCACCTCCCTTTGTTCTCTTGTGGTAGGAAGGCCTTTTGGGGGGGTGGTGGTGAATGCATTTTGGCAGGAATGAAGTTTATCTCTGTTGGTCAAATTGGTCCCTTCCCCTTCACTTCCTGTTTCTCAAGGAACTGTGAATTTTTCACCTGCTGGTGTTAATTGCTTGTAACTTTTCAGTCTGCTTTCCCCTCTGCTTTTTTTTTTTCCTTCCAACCCAAATTAGTTTTACATTTAAGTCTAAGTACTATATTCTGAAAATGGATCACCAAACTTCCTACCAAGCTTATGAATTCTAGCCTTCCTTGAATGGACAAAGAGAAAAAGCCAGTTGATATGGCCATTCAAGTATTCCCCCGAAAAGCCTGATTCTTTGTAAATCATGGCACAAAGAAGCAATTGTTAAACTTTCAGTATCTCATCCTTATATATGAAAGAAACATCCACAAAGTGGACATAGAAGAAAATATGTGAACATGAAAGAAACTAAACAAACCAAAACAATCAAAGGTGGAATTGAGAAAAAAAAATAAGGAAAACAAAAACAACAGAAAACTAAAATGCTGAAGGTTTCTTACAATCAGGAAAAGGATGCTGAAAAAAAGTTGTGAAAAAATAAGAAAGAGCTCTTAGAAAGTTTTCAAAAATACAAGAGTAGAAATTTCAAAGAGATTTTGAATTCAAAGAGTGCAAGAGTTGATCAAATCTCTGAAAGTAAGGTGAAAATGCAAAGAAATGAAAAGCAAGAAAGAAAAAAATTAAAGGGACACACAAGGAGAAATTTCAAAAGTACATCATAAATAAAATGATAGTGGTGGTTGGGAGTGGTTACCAAAGAAATAATACAGATATGATGTCAGATTGAAAGGGCTGATGGCAAGCCCAGCACAACGACTAAGGCAGGATTTCCATCATCCTGCAGTGTGTGAATGTAGTTGAGAAGGAGAGAAAATCAATCTAACAAAGGTTCCTGTATCAGGTTGACACTAGACTTTTCAACAGTGCATTGGAAACGAGAAGATAAATAGAGCAAAGACTTCAAAAGGCTGGGGGGAAATCCTTTCCGACTTGGAAATTTGTATCCAAGCTAATGTAAATGTAGAATAAATTCATTCTGGTATAGGTAAGATCTCAAACCCTTTTGCCTTTCGCACATCCTTTCTTATCCAACTAACAATAGCTACTTAAGTGAGCAGAAAAGGAAGACTTCATTTGTAAAACATAGGATTCAGCTCAGGAGAAAGAGAAGGGGCTAATGGCTAAAGGAAGGAGATCCTAAAGGTAACTTCTTATCAGGAAAAGAGAGCAACTGGCTTAGTGGTACACATCAGATCTGGAGGACCGTGGCCCTAGGAACAGTCTCTGGAAAGAAAACAATGGACATGTTGGATTTCCTGATGAATGTGACTGCTCTGAGTGGTGGCTTCCACAATTCTGTATGTGATTTGAAGAAGAATTAGAGATAGGAACACAGAATAAGATGAAAAAAAAAAAAAAAGAAGGGAGGAAATAAGGGAGGGAAAGTAAAAGAAAGTATAGGTTCAATCATTAAAGTAGATACAATCATTAAATTTCAGAAAAATATGGGGGGAAAGTGATATAGTCATATTATGTAGCTTAGCTGCGAAAAATACATGCTATGAAGCATGTAGATAATTAATGTTGAGAAGATGGAGAAAGGGAAGTGGGGCTCTGGGGCTGGAGTAAGGGCTGTGGCAGATTGTATTTTGCAAACATGACCCCCCAGTGCTTCCCACGCATATGCTCTTGCACTTTGTGATCTTGCCAGTCTCCCATCATGAGAAGGAGTCCATTCTCCTTCTGTTGAGTCTGGACTAAACTTATTATCTAACTGCTGCTGACAGAATGTGGTGGCAGTGACGCTGAGTGACTTCCAAGGCCAGGTCTGAAGAAGCCATGCCATTTCTGTCTGGTTCTCTTAGAATTCTCATGTTTTTTTAAGAGTCTCATCTATCACGTAAGGCTGCCTACTCTGAGACGGTAATGCTGGAGGGGTGATATAGAAAGAAAGAGACCATGGAGAGGCCCATGTGGCTCGGCATGCCAACCCTCAGCCACCTGAGTCACAGCAGCCCTGGCATTAGATCTGTGAGTGCAGAGGTCCAAGAAGGCTCCAGACAGCCTCATCTGACCACATCCATGTCAGGACCCTGCTAAGATGTGCCCAGCTGAGCCTAGTGAAATCACAGAACTGTGAGAGATCGTTATAACTGATGATTGTTTTAAGCTCTTATGGGGGTAGATTTTTATAAAGGAACATGGGAGCCAAACTAGTGCTCAATCCTTGTTTTTCATAGTTGTAAATAAGCTTATACAGTCAACAAGAAGTCGATATATAAGCATAGTATTTTAGAAACATGGTACTAAACATAAGATTTATAAAAAAAATAATCCAAAGATATAAAACCAGTTGCTTCTAGAGAAAAAGATTTATAGAGTAAGGATAGATAAGACAGAGCTCATTGTTCTTAGCTGTAAGTCTTTAGTGCTATTTAACCTTTAAAGCTTAATATTTGTATTTACCTGCTAAAAATTAAAAATTAAATAAAAAAACAGCACAGATGGGAATCTACTCTGCCTAGGAATCACACATGCTCAGAGTTTATGAGCATGGAAGCACTCTGAAAACTCTGAAATACTATCAATATACCACATTTTACCTATTTTTTATTTTTTGATTTCCCATTCTGTTTTCAAGGTCATTATTCAAAAAAAATTTGAGAAGAATTTAGTTTAACTGGTGATGAAGATATGGCTTATAATACCAGTTACATACTAATGGACAGCCCTTTAATTGATTCGGCCCTCAGTTTTCTTATAAATAAAGAAGTAAATAGGCTAGATATAATATTAATGGCACTTCCAGAATGATACAGTATTTAGCAACTCTTGAGCTCTACCTGAAAGTTCATAGTCACTAAGTTTTATGTTAGATTTAAAATGGTATCAGGATTTCTCAAAATTTTAGTAATAGGAGCTAGTGTATTTTTTGAATCAATAAAGATCCCAAATTTGTTTTCTTTATATCCATTATAACCTTTGATAATTAATTACCTTATGAAAAAATAAAGAATAAAATATTTAACTTATTAAAAATAGCACCAGGGGTTAGGGATTTTGCTCAGTGGCAGAGAACTTGCCTGGCATGCTCAAGGGCCCAAGTTCTTCCTCAGCCCTGAAAAAAGAAAAAAAAAAAAAAAGCACTAAACTACGTGTTGACATATTTTATGAAGAATTATCATTTTCCCAAATAATACAATTTAGTGAGAAAAGTGCAACATTCTACCTTTTTGCAAGTTAATGTTGGGCTCTATAGACAAGGCTAGACAAGGCTTTTTATTTTACTTGTGCTTCAATCCATTGCAACATCTCACATTAGGTCACCTCTCAAAACTCCATTATATGCTTGTGACAGAATGAGAATGAAAAAGGTAAGCAGTGTCTTGATATTGTTATAAAAATATTTAACTTCACAGATCCCAGGGAAGAGCCATGAGAACCTCTATATGTAAGATTGTGTGTCAGCCTTTTTTTTTTTTTTTTTTCTGCTGTGACTAGAAGATCTGACCAGAATAATTATAGAGGAGAAAGTTTATTTGGGGGCTCACAGTTTAAGAGGTCTCAGTCTGTGAAGGCAGAACACCATGTCAGAAGAGTGTGGCAGAGGAAAACAGCTCACATGATGATCAGAAAGCCGAGACTCCACTTGACAAATACAAAATATATAACCCAACGGCAATCTCCTTGGGTTAGGGATGTAGCTCAGTTGGTAGAGTGCTTGTCTCGCATGCACAAGGCCCTGGGTTCAATCCCCAGCACCACCAAAAAAAATAAAAATAAAAAATAAAACCAAAACAACAACAACAAAAAAACAAAGGCATGCTCCAATGCCTACCTTCTCTAGCCATATACTACTCACCTTCAGTTACCACTCAGTTAATCCTCACCAGGGGATTAATTCACTGATTGGATTAAGTCTCTTATGACCCAACCGTTTCTCCTCTAAACCTTCTTAAATTTTCTCACACATGAGCATTTGGGGGACCCCTCACATCCAAGCCATAACAGAGATTTAGAACTCCTGGCCTAAGACATGGAAATGCACTGACTTTGGGGAACTTTAAAGAATGAGCCTCTGTAAAATCAATTCATATTTAGAAATTCAGTAGATAAAATGGATAAGAGACAAAGCGTTGTCCTTTGTTTACAAATGATGAGTAAAAGCAGGCTGTCCTCTGTGACGTGGTGCAGGGTGGAGGATAAGAACCCTGTCTCTAAAATCAGACTGCCAGCGTTCACATCCTGCTTCCGCTCTTCATCAGCTATGGGAACTCCAGCAAATTTGTCTCCCTGTACCTTCAGGGTTATCGTCAGGGTTAAATAAGTCATTATCTCTAACAGAATACTGGCTGTACATAAACAATGCTAAAATGCATTTGTGAAGTAATGTAAACCTCTTCCAGGATTAAAGTCAAATTGGGCTCCTCTGAATGTGGACCATACACAGAGGCCTGTGTTCTCTCCAGGTCTTACCACTCATGGCTCACATGACCTTGGGCAAATCAGCCACTGGACCTCAGTTTTTCTGAGCATCCATTCTGTGCAAGACAGTATGAGTCTCAACTTAGATGCTTTTTGTGAAAACACTTTGAAAAAAGTTAAGTGCTATTCTGCTCGCACATGAAAAGTATTATTCTTGATCATATCTTCAACTGTGGTTTGATCTGTCTCCTGTAACTCTATTATGATTTTAAAGATCTTTTTTTAAGTATTACAGTTCTTCTGAATTTCCTTTGGCTTTAGATATCAGCAATATAAAAATAATCTTTGCTTTTGGGCATTTTGATTTTTGGTTTCTAAGTAGTATTACTTTTTAAAAGTTACCTTATTCATCAGCTTTTGAATACATGATTTGGTTTTCACATCGTGTAACATTTGCTGAGTTTATTAGTCCCTAGGGCTCTCCAGGGCAGAAAGCAGAGATGGGAAGGCAGAGACAAAAAGCTAAGAAATACCATTATTATTGCAATTATTTATTAATGCAGAAAGGGGTTCTATTTTTTTTAATGTATTATAATTATACATAATAGTGGTATTTGTTATGCCATATTCTTGCATACACATAGGTAATTTGATTAGTCTCATTCCTCAGTGCATATGGTGGTTTTATTTTAGATTTGAAACCTTGCTGGAGGAGTGAAGAGAGAAAGATGCCTATGTCAGCCAGTGAGCACTTTGGCCAGGCACATTCCAGCCATGTTGGAAGGATAGGGGGCCTTAGGAAAATTGGACCCACTCCATCAGCTTATATCTGAGGGAGATGAAGTAGACATGGCAACTGAGTCTTCTGCCCAACAGAGCCAACACTGGGCTATCCAGCAGGGCTGGCAACTGATCTAGTCTCCCCAAACTGCAACCAGGACTTTACATCTTTCAATGACTTCATATGGTCTAAAACTTAAAAAAAAAAAAAAAAAAAAAAAAAAAAAAAAACAAGGACTACATCTCTACCCCATTCTGGAGCCATGGATATCTCCAGAATGTGTTAGGTCCTTTCACCTCTTTTCCTGAGCACATACCAGGTAGGGCCTCTGCCTGACACGCCTGCTTTTCAGCCTGGCAAACCCTTGTTCTTCCTCCAAGACCCTGGCAGAGTCAAAAAGCTTAGAAAGCTTTGCTAGATCCTCTGGGATGCTTAAGACTTGGGAGTCTTTTTGATCTATTTATGGCATCTCAACTTACAGCTCCTAGGATATTCATTCATAAATATCAGGTAGACATGTCTCACTTTACACTGGATGTTAAGATTTTTGTAGGCAAGGACTCTCACCAAAGTGCATTACCAAAATTCATGCCTCTCTGGCCTTAAGATCTTCTATAGTTCATAAGTATTGGAATATTAATAAATGTGTGTGGAAGGATTGTGTGACAAATGCCAGGATTGCTACATGTCTGTGGTTCCATTAAGAGGCATAAATTTCTGACCTACTGTTGGAAAGTCCCTTGGATCTTGGTAACCAGGCTGTAATGTGGCTGAAAGCCAGAACACAAGCAGGGGAATGGTGGCCCTGCGCATGCTGGGTCAGTGAGGGTAAAACTCAGTTTCTTCCCAAACTGTTGTTTATGAAATCAGGAGGAGCCGGGATGGGAGGTGGGCTAGTCAGAGAATACTGCCATTCAAAGACCCAATCACCCAGCGCTGTTCCGATGTCATAAACACACTGATTTCAGTCACAATCCAAGAGGTTAGATGATGCTGTGAATGGCATTTGGGCTTTTGCTTATCACAGAGAGTTGTTTTCCACCACTCAGTGGAAGCCTGATTTGGGGATAAGTTATATAACCACGTTCAATCTCAGTTTTCTATTTTTATAGCAGGTCTAAACATTCCTAAGTCAGTATATTTTTATAGTCTTTAAAAATTAACGATGATAGATTTTTGTTGTGCTCCATGTTCAAATTTCAGTCAGTCACTGAGGCCCTGGGACAGTCTTAGTTTTCCTCTCTTTAAATGAGGACAAAAATAGTACCCAGATGGTTATAAGCATGACAAGAATGAAAACACACAGAATACTTTTTTGTAATGCTTGACAGCAGAACTTAATAAATGGAAGCTAACATTTTTATTGGAGATTGTGTAAAGCACCCGGTACATAGCAAAAATTCATCTTATGTTAGCTCACTTCCTCCGCAATAAGTTGAAGTGGTACCATCAAATGGACTGGCTGTACCAGAGTGGTCAATTATTATTTATAAAGGTTGAAGGATGCATTGTATGGAAATGTAACTTTCCTTCCTCTAGCATCTCTTCCATTCCCTCCCTCCCTTTCTTTTCCTTCCTTCCTTCCCTCTTAATTGAGGACATTTGAAACTGCACAGGTTTTTGCCTTTTTGGAACACAATTTAGTCTTTGCACCATCCAGGCATTGTGCTCCTTTGGGGGTAGATTTCCTGTGCAGCTAGAAGGTAAAGAAGCCATTGCTAAGAGCCATTCCCTCCATGTTAAAGGATCGTGCATTTTCCTCCCAAAAAACAAATTAAAGTTCCATGCTGGAGAGGGTCAGCGTCAGAAACTCTTGTTCCTGCTATCCTGTGACTCCGATGATAAATCACAAACACACCTCCACACTGGTGTCTGGAAGAAAAACACATTGGCGCTGACAAAACACAGTTTAACTAAAAATAGAATTACAAGCATTTAATCTATATTGAAAAAGTGCGTGGCAGGAATGGTCAGGCCCTGGAGGAGGGAGAAAAGAGAGAAGCCAATATTTCCAGCTCAGCTGGAGCTTCTGCCCCTTTTCCAATGAGCACTGAAACGCTGACTACTGAGCCCTGGCTGGGGAGAGCCCCTGTGGCTCTGGGGCTCAGGTGGATTCTCAACCTTATCTAAATCCAAATGAACTCTTTTCCCCTGGAGCCTCTGGGAAGCCAGAAAAAGACCTCTCTCCAGCAGTGAACAGGGCTGCAGGGCTCAGGGGATTAGCAAGTGGAGTGCCTCAGTTTCAGTTGGGTGGTTCAGATCCTGGCAGGGCAGCGGGGAAGGGCTCAGGGAGGTCTGGCTGCTTTCAGTGGCTCAGGAGAATTGAGTGTGGGCAACTGCTGAGTTCTTTGGGACATATTTCTTATAGCAGCTCCCAAAGTCTACTTTTAGTTCTGGACTATGCCATAGTTTTATATGTTTACTCCAAATTCCTGAAAACCTTGAGGGTTGCCCTCATCAAAACTCTTATGGCTGTATTAAAGATCCACTGAAATTTAGAAGTAATTTCAATTTTGGATAGCCTTATCCAATTGGTCAGAAATCAAGCCATAGTGTACATTAGGATAGTCTATGATACTGATAAATAAGATTAAAATAAGAAAGGGCACAAAATTGTGCTCAGACAGAAACCAGCTGTGTGGTTTTACTAATTCATCAGACCTTGACTGCCACCCAGACTATCGCTGTCATCATCTGTTGGTTGTATTTATTACAGTAAGAAGACATTTGCATTTGGGCAGAGTCATGGGTCTTGGTGCAGATAAGTATGGGCTTTGGCTAATAAGCTATGTTGCCAACACTTTGGGAATTAAATATCCATAACTAGAACAAATTGAGACTAAAGGACAATATTGACTTCTCCAATGAGCGGGAGCTATTCAGTGGGGCTTCCTTTGAATTGCAGAATGAATTTTAAATCATCTCCTTTACTAACTGTTCAGAAAAATTCTCCCTATAAAAGATATTTTTAAAATCATCGACTAAGACATAAAATCAGTTTTTGTTTGCTGTGCAATCCTGTGCCATCTCTTCTCTCATCATCCAGTTGCTTCATTGTGAAAATTGAATTGGATCAGTGTTGAACTAGATAATTTCTCAATTTTCTTTCATCTCATAAACAAAAAAAAATTGTTTTGTAAACAAGTTCAGGTCACACTGAAGAGAAATTACCCCTAAATAATATGGACCCCAGTAAAAAGTGATCTCCTCTTTGAATCCCAGTATACTGTGCCTTCCAAAACTACTTTCTTTTCTTTTCTTTTCTTTTTTTTTTTTTTTTTCTAAAATAGGAGAGGAAGGGTGTTTTGTTGAATGTTTATGAATTAGATTCACAATCTCCATAGAAAATAGCTAGAACACTCAAGTCAACACATTTTGGAAAACTCAGGTGAAACCATTGTCTACATAGTTATGGGTGGGATCAAAAGTGAACACACCAGATAAGTAAAATTAGGAACTGTTACTTCCACTGGCCTGAAGAGTAAAAGGACAGAGTAGTCACCAGAATCCAGAGAGAGGTCAGCAGTATTAAGACAGGAAAGGGACATTGACAGGTGCCATGGCCTTGAACAGAAGGGGCACCATCATTGCTAATCCACAGGTCTGGAGGAAGCTAGCCAGAGGAATACCTTTCTCCTCTCCTTCCTCTCTCTCATCTACTATCTATGCCTCCTGCTTGTCAAATCAAATATAAATCAGAGAATAGGGAGACTGTGGATATGGTCTGTATTAGTCCAGGTTCTCCAGAGACTGAACCAATAGAATGTGGTGTGTGGGGAGGGGGAAGAGAGAGAAAGAGATCTTTAGGAACTGGCTTGCATGATTCTAAGGGCTGGCAAATCTGAAAGCTATAGCACAGCAAGCTGGGGATCCAGGGGAGCTGATGTTGCCATCCTGGGTTTGAAGGCAATCATTAGAAGGATTTCCTTTCTTCTCAGGGAACCTCAGTCTGTACTCACAGGCTTTGACCTGATTGGCTGAAGCCCATCCACAGTTTGGTATTATGGAAGTAATCTGTTTTATTTAAAGTCTACTAATTTAAATGTTATTCATATCTAACAAAACAAAACAAGAAACCCAAAAAAACCATTACCTTCATTAACTACAAAATTAGACTGGTATTTGACCAAACAATTGGCTACCATACCTTACCCAAGTAGATACATAAAATCGGCCATTGCAGAATCTATGGAGGTCAGAGATACAGAGGGCTGGGAAGGGTGGGAAGAGGTTCTGAGGGAGGGAATACAAACAGAAAAACCAACCACTCGTGGATAGCAATTCCACCAGACTTCCCAGTCTTCCCTTATATGCTTCCTGAGAGTAGGAAATGGGAGAGTTTTGTCCAAGTGCCAGATCCAATACCGGACATCTACTTTAGCAGATTCCTCAAGAGTGTTGGTTGAATTGGCTTGAGTGTTATACAGAAGCAAGTTCTGAGAAACAAGTGTTTAGTGAGGTGGCCCCAGGGAGTAGCAATATCTCAAGTGCAATTTGCAAGGAAAACGTAAATGCCATCACAATTTTCTATCATCTTTTGAGCATAGGGCAATCTACCACATCAAATTTATCAGAATTGATCATATCTGCTAAGGTTTAAGACCAGATGACATTTCCAAGCTTCACTTTATGCCTTATTAATAGAATAAATTTAGTCATTGAACTGGATGATCTCCTTTTCTGGCAAAGACATTAAATTGCTCCCTTGTAACCATGCAATTCTATAAAAAAAAATTGACTATATTTCTAAGGCATGATGGAAGTCATTTATCAGGTAAATAATCTTGAAAACAATCTAGTCTTAATGGTCCACACCTGCTAGGAATGTGACACCAGATTTACTACTAACAAAGAAATGGACTGGGAATCAGAATGCATCTTCCATGCTCTTGGCAGTGAAGATGGAATGCAAATGGTAAAGCTGGAAAAGCCTCAATAAAGGGCACCCTGGTTTATATGACACATTATTTTTGAAGTCTCTGAAAAGGTAGTTCAAAAAGCTAGAAATATCAGCCTCTGAGAAATTGCTTTTCTGGCCAGTTCATTTTGATCATTCTAACACCAGGAGCTGGGCAGCAATAAAGGTAGAGAGGAAAGATGAAGGCCACCGGGATGCAGAATGGCACCTCCAAAGCCACTGTGCCACCAAGGAGCATGGCGGCTATGGATCAAAATGCCAGTTTGGCTTTGTGTGTAAGTTGGTTCTGATAAGAACCTTTCTCTGGTTTCTATTGCTGTCAGAATGGACAGGCCTTTCAAGCTGAAATCAGCAATTGTGCATCTGAAACAAAATTTTAGAAATCATGTAGGTAATTCATGTAGGTATGGGAGCCATTGGTAGGTAGTACATGTTATAAAATGTTATCTTACAGGGACTGCCTGAGGCAAGAGTGTGAAGTGACTAAAAATTGTCACTAGAACATTCTCTTTCTGTACCTGCTTCTGCTCCTTTTCCAAAGTTCTTGTCTACCTCTCACTTGCCCAGTACAGATTCTCTCTCTCTCTCTCTCTCTCTCTCTCACACACACACACACACACACACACACACCTGCAGCTGTCTTGGGTCTTATTCTCAAAGAGCCTGGCTTAGCAATTTCTCAGCACTTTGGGGCCATTGAATTTATCTCTGTGTCCCCAGGGCTTAGCACCACACCTGGAACACTGAAGGTGCTTGGTAAATGTTTCATGAGTGAATGAAATTTCAATAGAATGTTTGATAAAAGAAGCTCAGGGGTGGGGTGTTTACAATTTAATAAGAGATTCTTGAAACTAGACTCTCCAGTGAAAAGATTTTTGGCCATGTCACAGGCAGCGCCACAAGTTGAGCAGCTGGCTTTACCCAGACATGACAGAGTCATGTTTCACACTGAGTATTGTTTGTAGGCAAAAAGCAGTGCCCAGAATTTTCAGAGTACTGGTTCTATCTCAGGAGCACTAAGTCACAGAAGGTAGCTGCTTCAGGCACCCACCTCTCCTTTGTCCAGAATATACCAGAGCAAAGTTCCTCTGAAAGAAAACAGATGCTGAAATGGCTCCGTGGTCATCTGGCCCTTTGCTGATGTCACCGTGCGTAGTCACCTTTCTGCCCCAGAGTCATCAGTTTCATCAGCCTGATTCCAGCTCCATGATGTTGCCATATGTCTTTAATTTCCATCAGAACCCAGCAAAATATTTTTCAGATAAAAGTTGTTAATGTTTTTTTCCTGAACCATTTCAGCCTGTTGGTTAGAACTTCAAATATTTGAACCTCTGATTTCCCTAAGGAAGTCACTTCTGTATTTTCCAGTGCCTTTCTTTTTCCTGCTTAAAATATTGCATATGTAAATTCTTGCTTAACATATTCTCCAGTGACTTCTCATACGAAAGGGCAGTTCTTTCCCAACCACTGTGCTAATAGGGACTGCTATTCTGCAATGAATACTCACTCTCACCCGCAGGCCAAGGATGTTCAGATAGGGCTGTGAGTCACTGAAGTTCCTGATCCCATTGCCTCTGACCAGGAGCAGCATCTGTGTTGAACTCAACTTGCTGCTCAAATGTTATTATTTTTCTTTTTATGTTATGACGTGAAGGAAAAAGCTAATTGGAAAGTATTGCTCTTTTGCAGGGGTCAATTTTTTTTTCTCTTTCTGAAAAAGGGCCAGATGGTAAATATTTAGGCTTTGTGGGCCATGTGATCTTCATCTCAACCCTCCTTTGCCATGGTAGCATGAAAGCAATGACAGACAATACTGAGCAAATGGGCATGACCATATGCCAACAAAACTATTGACAAAGATAGGTGGCAGAATGAGAGCTTGGCCCTGGGGCCTTCGCTTGCTGACTTCTTTGCCTCAAGATAAACTTGATTATCTTGATGCAGTTGGTGTCCGATGGTCTGGTCTTGTCCACCTCTTAGACTTATCTCTTCTGCTGACTCAAAGGCCCCACAACCTTAGGAAGCCTCGTCTGCAAGCACAGACAGCTGTCCTGCATCTGCACACTCACAGCAATTGGTTCATATTTTCTCACCTTGAGGTAAGAGCATGTCGGAAAGTCCGTCTTCAACATCAGACTGCAGAGTCCTGGATGGTAGGGTCTGCGTCACAGCTATACCCACTCCATGAGACATAGCACATGTTTTGGTCAGCTTTTTCATCACTGTAACCAAAAGTCCCTACAGGAACCACGTAGAGCAGGAAAAGTTTATATTACCTTATGGTTTCAGAGGTTCACTCCATGGTTGGATGACTCCAAGGTCTGGCCTCAAGGTGAGTCTGCAGAAGGGTGTAGCAGAGGAAAGTGGCTCAGGACATGGCAACCGCCAAGCAGAGAGTTCTGCTCACCAGAGACAAGATATAAACCCCAAAAGCACACCTCTCAGTGGCCTACTGCTTCCAGTCAAACCCTACTTTCCTACAGTTGCCACCCAGTTAATCCATATCAGTGGATTAATCCACTGATTAAGTTAAGGCTGGAAATAACCTAAAGCTTTCCACTTCGGAGCATTCTTGAATTGTCTCACACTAGAGTTTTAGGCAGACACCACCTATCCAACCCATAGCATCACAGCACCTGTCACCTTGTTTCCCAATTTTATTGCGTGAGGAAGAAGGACTAGAAGGAGAGAGAACGCTCATCTGGTTGCACATTTTAAGTTAAGTCTCATTGACTCCAAAGAGTTTAGATGTCAGGCGAAGGGGATGGTGACAAAAGGTAAAGGGTGATAAAGAGAATGAGAGGATTTCCAGAGACAGTGGGGTTATAGGCAGTAGAAATTTCTTCAAATTCAACACTGTTCATTGCAAGCCACTGAGTCTGCATTATGTCAGAATTACTTGGTGTGATCCCAGATAAACCAGCATCATAAAATATGTGCCTAAAGCAGTGAAATAAAAGGTTACTATGGCAAAAAGCAATTCAGCAATGCATTTGTAGTACCTCTGGGGCTCTAGAATTTATGACAAGCAAATGAACCAGAAGTAAATGAATCAAAAGCTGTAATAAAGAACAACTGCAAACTGCAATTTAGTTCATAATATACCTCAATTATGAAGTACATCTAGAAGCCTCATGGATTAATTTTTCCTCTCTCTCCTTCTCTCACTCTTTCTCTTATAAGTTTTTCCAAGTTTTCCTTGTGGCACAAATGATCATACAATGGTATTTTCTGTGTAGTTTCATTTCTTTACAGCCAAGAGCTGTAAAGAGTAAAAACTTCAATTTCATGAGCTGAAGTGTACCATTCCAAGTCATATTTCTTTAACCACTCGGGCTTAACCCCCAATAGTTTTAATGATGGGTAATAGTGAGATTTAGAAATAAAATGTGTAAACTGTGGAAAACTAGAATAATATTTCTATATTCTCTCCAACAATATTCTTATTGAATATTTCTAGATTCATAATTTATAACTTATAAATTTTCTACATACATCACTGTGATATGTCCCTAAGATATGATGATTGTAGGAGCTTAGTCTATGGATACCAAAACTTTTGATCCTTCAATATTGGCTTATCAGGGCAGAAATCTTCCATCCTCCAGAGCAAACAACACTCTCACATGCCTGCAAAAAATAATGTTTTGCTACTATTTTTCAACTTTATATTATTAAATGTTCTATGCTTTTATACCAAATAAGATGTGGGAATCGCTTGATAGCAAGTTGGATTTGATATTCATTTCCAGGCTAGTATTATAGAACTTTTCCAGTTATTCTAAAGTAATCACACCCTTAACATATAGAAAATAAAATGTACTAGATACAAGACAACAGTTATTAAAATGAAAGGAGGCTAAAGGATTTAATAAAACATGTACAATTGTTCTTGTGCAGGAGTGATGTACCGAGATTAGTCATTCAGTTGAGGCTTGTAGATATGAGGCTCTTTCCCTCCTTGTAGTGCTTGTGGCCTCTCTTAGGAGAATTCCTGCTGTTAACCATAAAGGTGTTAAGAGACTCTCAGATAAGGAATAAAACCATGTGGGTAAGTCTTAGGAAAGGATAGAGAATGCTGTCTTTGTATCTCTGAGTTTTGATTCTTTGTCCTCCACAGAAGATTGTAAGTGCCCAGCTCGATGTCTCCAGGAACTTGGGGCAGATGTTAGTACCCACTGTTTGGAAGTAGACCCAGAAACAGTAGGAGTTAGATTTCACAAGTACATGCAAGCAAGAGGAACTGTGAAGTAGGACTACCTGCAGTCCTTCTGCTCTAGCGCTGCTTAGTCTTTCTTAGTTAAAGCCGTGACTCTGAAAAAGTCTGGCCCAAATGTCAGCCTTGTATCAGCAATACCATTAGGCACAGAAGGCCAGGTCTGGAGTGATGCTTCTGCAAGCTGTTTGAAGGAATGGCTAGGTTTCTTTTCTTAATTTCCCCCCCTTGTTTTATTGGTTCTTTGTAGTTATACATGACAATATAGTTTATTTTGACATAATTACAAAAGCATGGAATACAATTTGCTCTGACTCTGTTCTAGTACTTCTCCCTCCCCTCCCTTCCTCTCACCCCCTGTTCCCTTCCCTCTACTCTACTAATCTTTCTGCTATTTACTTATTTTTTTTTAATTAGTGTCCTGTGAATGTACTTGATGTACATAGGAAAGTTGGGTCAGATTTATTCCACTATCCCTTTATTTCTCTCTGTCTACTCCATTGATCTTTTCTATATTCTTTTTTATTACCCCCCCCCATACACATACACACACACACCTTATTTTGGATTAGCTTCTGCATGTCAGAGAAAAGATTCAAACTTTGGTTTTTGGAGACTGGCTTATTTCACTTAGAATGATAGTCTTCAATTCCATCCATTTACTGGGAAATGTCATAAAGTTATTCTTCTTGATGGCTGAGTAATACTTCATTTTGTATAAGGATACCACATAGTCTTTATCCACTCATCTGCTGAAGGGCACCTGGGTTGGCTCCATAGCTTAGCTTTTGTGAATTGTGCTGTTATAAACATTGATGTGGCTGTACCACTGTAGTATGTTGATTTTATATACTGAGGAGTGGGATAACTGGGTCAAATGGTGGTTCCATTCCTAATTTTTTAAGGATACTCCATACTGCTTTCCAGAGTGGTTGCACCAATTTGCAATCCCACTAACAATATATGTGTATCCTTGTCCCCACATCCTCACCAACATTTATTATTAATTGTATTCTTGGTAATTGTCTTTCTGGCTGGAGTGAGATGAAATCTCAGTGTAGTTTTAGCTTACATTTCTCTAATTGCTGATGTTGAACATT
Organism: Callospermophilus lateralis; assembly: GCF_048772815.1. NCBI lineage: Eukaryota > Metazoa > Chordata > Mammalia > Rodentia > Sciuridae > Callospermophilus > Callospermophilus lateralis. The sequence goes on along the minus strand of NC_135310.1, from coordinate 23,249,181 downwards.
TTTTTTTTCATATATTTGTTGACCGTTTGTGTTTCTTCTTCTGTGAAGTGTCCGTTTAGTTCCTTTGCCCATTTATTAAGACTGGTGTGGAGTCAGCATTGGGAAGAAATAAGAACTTCGAAGGGTGGATGAAGCTGAAGATGGAGTTCAGCCTCTAATTCCAGGGCCACCATCCATGCAGCACATATCATGACGCTCATGCCATCCATGTGGATATTCTTCTCTAGGTTACAAAACTTTGTTCATTATAAAAAGAGCCATGGCTCTTTAGGCCAGGTGGAGACTTCCAAAATTACATAACCTATATCACAGGCTATGTAATAGCAATAAGACTGAAAAAAAAATTCATATCTACAGAATCTGTAAGAACATATTGGCCTACAACACAGCTTCTAGTCCATTTCATCTTAGGATAGTAGTGATAGGACAATATTGAACATGGCATTTGACAACCCACAAGAGCAATCGTCTAAATTGTATTATCAGCTTTTAATAAAACGGGTCTTCCTTCTCAGTTTGATTTTTCTAATACAGTTGGCCCTCCCTATCTGTAAATTCTGGCCCCACATATTCAACTAACCTTGAGTGGAAAACATTTATTAAAAAATTGTTTCTGAACCGAACAGGTCCAGGGTTTGTCTTTATGTTATTATGCCATAAACAATATAACATAAGAATTATTTACCTAGTGTTTGCATTGTAGCAATGAAAATGTATAACAAACCTAAAGATGATTTAAAGTGTACAGGAGATGTTCATGAGTTATGTCCAATATTACACCGTTTCGTATAAGGGGCTTGAGCATCCACAGATTTTGGTATCTGTAAGGGGTTCTGCAATCAGTCCTCCATTGGTGTATGTACCTATTGTTACTCAGAAATATCACTGCACATTTTTTCAAAGCCTTACCACTAAATCAGTTCAGTGAATGTAGCAGATTTAGTATACAAAAACAAGAATCTCCCCTGTTGTAAATCAGTTAATCCAGGATTTTCCCTCATTGCCAAAAGGAGAAACTATGTCTGATTTTCACCCATGCTTAAGTACACCCTGCCATACCCACAATAAAAAGTTTGAAAACTAGTTAAATTATTCACTACCAGGTCCTGCACGTATTAAGTTCAGCTTTGGCTACAATGTTTTTTTTCTCTCAGTTATGCCCCCAGGATATGTTGGATGTGAGCAGAGACAAAGGTTGGGGCATTTGGGTAATAAAATTTCAAGCTCTCTGAGAAAGCAGCCAAGTGAACCACTCCTTGTGTTCGACCAGCAACACAGCAGAAGCAGATGTTTTCAGCATCAGCATCTCAATTGGCCTAATATGTTTTAATGCTCTGTAAACTGAAGTGATCTTAACGGCCTTATGTTCAGAAAACAAACACATAAACAAGGTTCAGAAGAAATTTTCCTTCACTGTTTTTCTTTTGAATGCCTGTTTAGGGAGGAAAAAGAGATACAATTTCTGTATTTTGAACAAAATATTCAAACTGCTTAGGTTCCCTTTGGAACACGTCAAAAATATTTATTATTATCAAGATCAAAGAGTTAGCATTCATTAAACATTTATGTTATGACAAGATTTGCTTTAAGATGCTTTGAGTGTTTAAAAATGTTTTGAATCCTTGTAACAAAAATTCTGCAAGCCCGATGCTTTATTGTTAGGATCCCCATTTTACAGATGAAGCTCAGCAAGGTTAAATAAATTGTAAATAACTTAGAAATGGGGCTTATATAGCATCTCATCAACAAGAACAGTAACTTCTAGAGAAGTGGAAAGATAAAGGAAAAGGACTTGTGTAGCACATTATGTCCTGTTGACCAAGAGAGTACATTACCCCCTCTTATCTATTGTGTCAGGAAGGGTGGCAGAATATACTACCCCAAAATATGCCACTTGGGCATATCGATTACTTGAAGCTAAGAATAATGAGAAGAAGCAGATAAAAGAAAATCTCTCTGTCCTCCCCCTATTCACCTAAAAGCAGTCTAGACATTTGTAAAAGCAGGACATACTCCCCTGCTCTACCAAAATGACAGTCTAATCACTAGAGATAACTCTAGCCCTTTGATAGCCTAGAAGAATTTGCATTAGACTTGAATAACTATCCCTTATCTTCCAATAGTTTCCCCCACATGTTTACCTTCCCATAAGTTGCTACACTAGAAGCACAGGTCCTTTTCCTTTGTCTTGCCGTTCCTCTAAAAGTTACTGTTCTTTTTGCTGAGATGCCACATAAGCCCCCATTTCTAACCACCCCTCTGAGTTATCATGGAGGACTCCCATGTGTGAATGAAATGCACATATTTAAAAATTTATGTATGTCTTTTTCTTGTTAAACTGTCTTTTGTCAGTTTATTTTACAAGACTCCAGACAATAATCTGAGATGCATAGAAAAAAAATTTCTTCCCTACAGCACCATGGGCTAAATTCTTTGCATGCCATATTGCTTATATCTGCCCTGGCAGTGAAGTGGGTATTATCACCTTCCATTTTTACAGATGAGGACTGTGAGGCTCAACCTGATCAGGGAGCTTACTAGAACATGCATAGCTCATAATTATAGTTGGTCCTGCATACCTGTGTGTTCCCCATCTGCTGATTCAACCCACTATAGATAGAGAATATGCACTTTAAAAACTTGTCTATCTGGGCTGGGGTTGTGGCACAGCTGTAGAGCGCTCGCCTAGCACTCTGGATTCCATCCTCAGTACCACATCAAAATAAATTAATAAGGGTAATGTGTCTAACTACAACTAAAAACTAAATATTTTTTAAAAAGTCTGTTTTGAAGGTGTACAGACTTTTTCTTATAATTATTACCTAAACAATAGAAATAAAATAACATTTACATATTGTTGACATTATATTAGTCTTTATAAGTAATCTAAAGATAATTTAAAGTATATAGAAGGATTGTGTGGGTTGTATGCTGACACTATGCCATCTAATGTAAGGGATGTGAGCATCCACAGATTTTTGGTATCCTCAAGGGAGGAGGAAATCCTGGTATCCCTCTTGGATACCAAGGGACAACACTCTAGATCTGCTATATTCACTCAGCATGTACACTGTTTTTCTGATACAAGCTTCATTCCTTCTAAGACTACATACTTTTACTCGGTTTAATGCTAAGACATTAAAGTTTTCCCTGTACATTCTAAGACCTATTTTAGAGTGAGAAATAATTTAAGAGCTAATTCTAGAGCTTCCAAGGAAACTTTCCAAGGGACTTTGCACTTCACAGAGGAAATGACTAATTAAATCTAGGACTAGGCTCCCAGGGTGCTTGTAACTGTGAATTGCATCTCGGAGACAAGCTCTGAGCTGAGGGTCAGCCTGGATCGGTTTCATGAAAAGACCCCTGAGAATGTAAAATGTGTTGAATTGTTAGGGATGTATGTGAATATGGGGGTTTATGGAGACTTTGTACCCATTTTAGAAGATCACCTGAAAATAGGTCAGGAAGCTACAAATCAATTAAATGACACTTATCCAAGTGGATTCCGCCATGTTTGATTTCTTGGCATAGGATTTAGGACGGTGAATTATAAAGCCTTTTAGTATATCCTAATATTTTCACTTATAGCTGATATACAAATAGAGTGTTGTGTTATTCTTGAAACACAAAGAATAATCTCCTAATATCTGGAACAGCTAGAAAAGGACTTTTAAAGTAGCTTGGGGAACACAGTACTGTACAAGAGAAAGTCAAAAGGCTGTTTTATAAAAAGACAGCTATTCCATTCAAGGATTCACATCGTTTATCCCACAATATTTACAGTGTTTATCTGTAAACTGCTTTAAGGCACTAATCGGAGAGAAGAAGACAATTAGTAAAAATATCTGCTAGAAATGCAATGAACAGCAGGGGAAAACCACAATTAGATAACTGACCTTAAAAGAAAAAATAGCTGAACCATCCTATCCCAGCAGGGTGCTTCAATTTATGATGACATTGTCCTTTGAATGGAAGAAAGGAGCTGGGTGGGATGAGACCTGGCAGACTGCTAATAAACCTCAGTGGCAGAGCCCTCTGTTTACAGCAATGACTCCTCTGTGCTCTGGAGAGGGGCTCAAGTCTCCCACTTGGCAGGAGGCACCAGCCTTGGGCAAAGTTGTGTGGAGGTGAAGCTAACATTGGGTGCCCCCCACCCTTGCTCTGCTTTCTCTTTTCCCTCTCCATTTTTTGGAGTGGCTCCTCCAAGATGCCCTTTCAATGGTGGGGTGAGCTGTCTGGTAAGATCCTTCACCCTGAACCTAGAGGGATTGGAGTGTAATTCACAGCTGGGGGCTTTTTAAAGGCAGGATTGAGAGTGGAGAAGAGTATAAGGGGAAGGTAAAGAATCTCCAAAAAGGGATGGTCTACTGTGGTGCGTTTGGATTGCTTATTGGTTTGTGAAGCTTGTATGTTAGCGTGTGTGTGTGTGTGTGTGTGTTTGTGTGTGTGTATGTGTGTGTGTGTGTATGACACCAAAGTGGCGATGAGAATTCTCTATGGAGCTTGGAGGTCACGGTGTGTAATCTTTGCTGTCCACTGGTCCTGTGGTTAAGAATCTGGGTTTGTAAGCTGACACATGTGATAGTTCAAACTTCAGCTGTGCAACTCAATAGTCTTATGACTTTTTAGCCCGTTTGTGACTTAATTTCTTAATCTTAAATAAGGTAACAACAGGGCCTGTCTTAGTCTCTTTGGGTGATTATAATAAATACCTTAGTCTGAGAAGAGTGTAAACCACAGAAATTTAAGGCTCATGGTTCTGGAAGCTGAAGTCTAGGATCAAGGTACCTACAGATTCAGTGTCTGGTGAGGTCCTGTTCCTTGTTTGTAGATAGCGATCTTCTCCTTATAACCTCACCCAGTAAAAGGAGAGAAGGGGGTGTCTAGGGCCTCTTTTATAAGGACACTTACTGATTCATTTTATAGGAGCTCTTGCCTCATGACCCAGTTATCTCCCCAAACCCTATCTTGGGGATTAGCCTTGAACATATGAATTTTGCAGAGGGGGTAGGAGGTAAGCACTCAGTCTCCAGTGAGGTCTTTCTCACAGGGCGGTTGTGGTCATCAAATAAATTAATAAATTTAAAGCGTGTAGACCAGTGCCCGAGGGAAAATCAGCACTCAAGTAGGCATATTGGCCATCTTTATTGTTGTCCCTGCTCTTACGGTCCCTTGAGTAGGCTGGCTATCTGCCTACCCTGTCCTCAGGGTAGAAATTGTGACGGGGCACCTGCAACACTTGTGCTGTCCACAAAGTGGCTGGGTTCCCCCAGGCATGTCCAGGGACCATATGCAGTAACTGAATATCTGATGGCACCTGCCTGCTTTCCCAGGCAGCCACTTTAGCTGGAGTTCCCTCTGGAATGAGGGAAGGGATCTGCTCACCCATGCATATATCCACTGTGCAGCAAATGTTCAGAGTCCCCCCCCACACACACACCATAGGCCAGGATTGTTCTAGGTGCTGCTATGGCCATGAGCAAAGTGACTGAGATTCCTGACCTCAGAAATTTTTCAGTGGGAAAAAGACAATAAATAAGTACATTTAAAATATGAATATACAGTGGTAAATATAAAAAAAAATGAGGCAGGAGATGGAGGACGGAGGTTGAAATGGGAGATGAGGCTGTTTTCGTTGTGATGGGCATCATGAGCCTCCATGATCAGGTGATGTTTGAACAGGAACTTGATTGAAGAACTCGGGAAGGACGTGTAAATATCTGGGAGAAGCATCTTCCTGGCAAAGGTATCTCAGGCCCTAAAGTGGGGGTGTTAAGTGTATTCCAGGAACATCAAGGAGACCAGCAGAGATAAAGTGCAAGGAGCAGAAGACAAAGTAATGGAGCTAAGGTTAGAGGATCAAGAATGGCCAGATCATGGAGGGCTCCATAGGCTTGATAGTGACTTCCCATTTTATCTGGGTGAGATGAAAAGTCAACTGGAGTGTTTTGATAAGCTGATCATTTTACTTGTTGGGAGAAAGTATAGTAGATAGGAGTAGAAGCAGGGAGATTAGGAAGGAGGCCAAAATCCAGGAAAAATGACAACGGCAACTGGAGTTTCGGGGGTAATAGTGAAAGTAGTGAGATGTGGTAGGATCTTGGATACTCACTGGAGAAAATGGAATTTACTGAGAAACTGCATTTGGAGGTTTGAGGAAAAGGACTTCTGTAAACACAGTCATTCTAAAGTGTTGCAGGCTTGAATATTGTCCCATTAGCCAGGATTCTTGGTTGCAAGTGACAGAAAACCTAACAAGTGAAAGAGGGAGGGAGAGAGGGAGAGGGAGAAGGGGAGGGATGGTGGGGGGGGGAGAGAGAGAGAGAGAGAGAGAAGTGATTCTGGTCTCAGTATTCTCCCAGTCCCTCCCATTTATTTCTCCACGTGTTCAGCTTCTTTCTCTAAGAATAGCTTCTCCCAGGTCTGCAAGTGGGGACATGGCTGTGAGCATTGGGACATAGCTGTGGGCATTTCTGAGCATGGGTTCTTACCACCTGTACTGAGGAGTACATGAGTTTCCTGGTCCTGTGAGTTTCAGAGGACCCTTGAAGGAGAGTCTTCTGCCACCACAAAGGCTGAACTCATCCCATCAAGAGGGCTGCTTAAGGTATCCCATGGCGGGCCACCTCTCTCCCAGCCCCACTTGGATCCCCCAAATGAGACACAGTTTAAACACAGAGCTTTTTTAAAAATTATTATTTTATTTTTTTGGTGGTGCTGGGAATTGAACACAGGACCTTAGTGTATGCCAGACATGCACTCTACCAACTGAGCTATACCTCCAGCCCGAGAACGTACCTTAAAAACTATGGAATTTCTGCCTGACTCTGTGTGAGTGTGGGGGGATTTTGGCTATATGTACAGGCCAAGAATCCACCGGATGAACAGCAGTATGAATCAGCCTCTCCTTTTCAGTGCTGTAAATCCTACAGGTCAGCAAAAGAAACAGCTTTCTGTGTCAAGGAGGCACACAGCCAGCAACTAAGGCCTAAAACCTAAAGCAAGCCCACTGAGACTGGTAAAGGCTCTTTCTCATTTTCAAAGTCTTTCCTGTACCACTTTTGTTCCCAATAGTCTCTGAAAACAAATAAGCAGGAATCCAGCTGCCTCCTTCTCTTCTCCTCTCCCCTCCCCAATCCCAAATGTTTGGAGTGAAAGGGAAGAAGATTCAGAGAGGGTAAGTCATCAGTTAAGGACAGAAAGATGGTAGGTGACTGCTTCAGGTTTGGGTTCCCCAATCTGCTCACCTAGAGACAGATGCTCCTTCTCATTGCAGAGAAAAATGTATTTGATCATCTACATATTTTCTAAAGTAAAATGCTGATGATACAACGGCTTTTTAAAAGGCTTTCCGGAATGTGCAAGCGCTTTCTTTGACAATGGGACTCAAAACACTGAACAAAGAAAAAGGAATCAGACGATTCTGAGGCAGAGAAATGCAAATAGTTGCCAAAAAAAAAAAAATTATCATGGGAGACTACTTTAAAATACTTTGGACAAAAACATCTACACCATATCCTAAAGAACAAAAGGCTCTATAAAAAGCAAGCGAAAGAGACATGAAAAAGCACCCCTTACAAACCTGGGAATGTGTGGGAAGTGCAGGTGGGCATTCTCTGACATAGGCAGCCCTCTCTGCTGAGCAGGTGGCCACGGCCTCTTCTTTGGATGTCAAGGTCAATGATCTGACCCAGTGAGACAAATTACTCAGGCAAACCAAGCTTTTCATGATGAGAGTTTCTGAAAATTCTCGTTCAGTTTTGCTCAAGGCATTTTTAGAACTGACAGCGATGATAGACACAACTTCCAAAGCTTTGTTTTTCTAACGTCTAGACACAATATATGTATTTTTATATGCCACATGCAATTAATCTTCCTGTCACAAATGGCTGTAGAGTCCACAGATTCTCATCAAGAAGCTCCAAAGTTTGTTAACGTGAATGATTTTTTTTCCTGAAACCATCGTATTTCATATTACTTCAACATTTTTTTTTTCAGTACCAGGGATTGAACCTAGGGATGCTTAACCATTGAGCAACATTCTCAGCCCATTTTATTTTTGTATTTTAACCAAAATAAAGTTGCTTAGGACCTTGCTAAGTTGCTGACACTGGTCTCAAACTTGCGATCCTCCTGCCTCAGCCTCCCAGTGGCTGGGATTATAGGTGTACACCACCCTGCCAGGCAGCATCTGTTTCTTAATTCATTCATACCTTCACTCTTTTCTGCTCCCCCACCTGAATTTCATGAATTCAATGTGCCTACAATATGCAAGTCTCCAGGTTAGACCACACAGGTCTCTAATGAAGCATGAACACCATGGGTGGGATGAATTCTGTGGTCAATGCCCTTCGTGTAGCAAGTCATGAAAACCTTTGCCTTGAGCTTGAGTTTCAAACAAGCTGTGGACTATTTTGTGAAGTAAGTCATCTAGTAAGCCCATCCCCGAAGACTTACCTTCTCCTTTTTGCTGTCTTTTTACTTTTATTTACTTATTTTTTGATAGTTCACATTTTCTTTCCAATTATGAGAATGAGTCGCTTGGGGCAGAGATTTATCCACTGCAAGCAATTCTAAGTAGACTTTGGTCTGACCTTTCATCGTCTGTTGACAAAGTCTGCCTTCAGGTGTAGATTTTACAGTTTCACATTTATTCCTTTGAATGAGGTGATAATTGTTCCTGAGAAGTCACTTGGGAAGAGTGATTTCACTTGTACCTGACCACCTTTCCTTTCCCCAGGGCTTCAGACTAATCTCACTGTATGTTCTTAAAAGTCATTAAACAATATATACTATTTGGTGGGATCTGAGCTAGGCAGGGAGTGTTTTGATCTTAGACATTATGACAGAAGGGGTGGGGAGGAAAATTCAGATGAGGACATCCCGTGGGTCTCTCCTAATTAGCATCTATTTGACTCAGTGTCTTCACCTTATTTTAAAGAGCAGTCTTCTACTGCTCTGATATCTACATTGACTTTGAAGAAATCACCTCATTTTCTCCTCATGTGAATTGGCTCTGAGCCCCCAAACCAACATTTGCTTATTTTTCCTAGAGTGCAACTGGTGAATAAGTAGAAGTTTAGAAGTCTTTATCCCGAGAGTCTAACTAGGTTCATACAGTAAGGCCTTAGGTCTTAATTAGATAATTTGGGGGGAGTGTTCAAAAGCCCACAAATAACATGTTTAAGGTAAAGGATTGGTTCGTTTGTTTTACAAAGAAGTAGATTGACTTGTAATGCTGTCGTTTTTTGTTTTTTGTTTTTTGTTTTTTTTTACCTGGAAAGCATAATCATTGCTGATCCCTTCATCAAAATGGTGTTTATTATTTGTTGATTGCTCACTTTACATTGGAACATGAACAAGAAGTATGAAGTCACGCATCCTTGGTGCTATTTATCATCACAATGGTTTGATGTTATGACTCTGTGGCCCCAATTGCCCTTGCAGCAATCATACCAGGAGACAGGACAGAATTTGTCTTTCTGAAATATTAGCTCCCTTGACATGCCCAGGCAACCTATCCATTTTAACCTTATTAGGTACATGCAGAGCTTTTATCGTATTCTCAGTTCCACTTAAAACTTTTTGTCATTGTTCCGTTCCTCCCCCCAGTAACAATTCATCATGACACTGTCTTTAAATGCTCTTCTGTAGCTGTGCTCCAACTGTTAACTGTAAGGAAAAGTGGTGACTCCTGAAAAGCCTAGGATTAAAAAAAGAAGAAAAGAAACTTAGAATTAATGTATAGAAGGATACAACTCTGCAAGTCAATCAGGTAAAATGCCTTCCACATAGAATGAATTAATTCAGATTTAGAACCTCAGATAGAGGTGCTTAGCTTTTCATACCACATTAGATATGGAAACCAAAGGTCATGATTGCTCTACCAGGTAACAACATGGGTGAGGTCTGAGTCACCCAGACAGTGTCCCCATCTTCTCACAGAATGACTGGCATCCAAGAAATGGCTTAGCACATATTCTCTTTGGAAGGTGAACACATCAGATTTAGGGATTGCTTCAAAGAGCACCAAGAAAACCACTCTTCTCAGAACAATGTGTGGGCTCTCAAACACACTTCAAGATTCAAGCTGCAATATCCAAACCATATGTGGAATATCTGTCAGCAGTTAGCCACAATGTTTATTATGATGCCAGCTGTAGCTGTGTTCCCCTTGGTAATTCTCTACTGTCAGCTGTGACTGTGTCAATTTCTCAAGGTTAGATGGCACCATATTTCTGAGATGAAATGAGAGACATGTGTTTGAGATCCCTTTGGATCTGGTTTTTTTATCTTCATTTTTTTTGTATCATATAACATGACAAAGCTCTCAAAATATTTTAAAACACAGATTTGTTTAACAGGAGGAGATGTTTATTTGAGGAATGTGGTTATAATGCATCTTTTCAGTGTACCCATATGTAATATGTTTGATATCCTCAGGGGAGAACAGTTAACATGTATTTTTTTTTTTTTATTGATAAGAAATCAAATGAAGAGTACAGGGATGCAGTTAGGTCTGAGATAAAACCTGGTAAAGACAGAAGAAATATAATCACATATGAATATCTAAATAATTTGCTACTGACAGGTTTAGCTTCTCAGAAAATAATAGGAGTTTCTTTTTCTATTCTCTTCCAACTTTTCTCCTAATATAGTGGGGAAAGAAATCTTTCAATATCTATTTTTAAAAGAGTTTCTCTAATAGCCTGTTTTGAAAAAATGTCAAAACCTACAGAAAATTTGCAAGAATAGTATAATCAACACCCATGTGTCATTTACTTAGTTTTACCAAGTGTTACCATTTTGTCACATTTGCTTTCTCATTCTCTCTCTGTCTCTATCTGAAGATCTCCTTTAATGTTAATTGCAAATAATCATGCAACTGCAGTCCTCCATATTTCAACAACTATCTTCTAAGAACAAGAACTCTCTCCTATAAAATTGCAAAACAATTATCAACTTGATAAATTTAACATCATTTTCCCAGCAATCTCAAGAATGTCCTTTTTAGTTCATTTTAAATTCCAGGTTCCAATTAACACTCATACATTGCATTTAGTTGTCAGGTTCAATACTCTATTTAAAGCATTAGAGAAAACCATACCCTTTGTAAGTACTTTTATCTGATAGTACATTTGTGTGTGGTACTGGGAATTGAACCCATGACCTTATAGCAAACTAGGCAAATGCTCTACCACTAAGCTCTATCCCCAGCCCTTTAAAAATTTTTATTTTTGAGACAGGGTCTTGCTGTGTTGCCTAGGCTGGCCTCAAATTTGTGATCTTCCTGCTGGTTCAGTCTCCAGGCTGGCTGGGATTGCAGCTGTGCTCCAGTGCAACCTGCCTGATAATACTTACTTAATCTGCAAAGGAACCTCCATCTTTCTCAGTTCAACAAGGCTGCTGGGTCTGCTTGCATTCCACGTGAACAGTGCCCCATGCTGTGCTACTTGACCTGTCTAGATCTTCTGATGACTCTCTGACTCACCAATTTAATTAATTCTGCCTTTAAAAAGGTACTTATTTTGAATTTTATTCCTATAGAGCCATTATTTCTTCCAAGATAAGAGAGATAATACATAAATCTGGGACAAACTTTGGCAAATATTTTCAGCAAAGGAGAAGATAGTGAAGACTTAAGACTTTGTGGGTTTAAAATGGTCTCTGCTACAATTACTCAACTCTACCATTGTAGTTGGAAAAGAGCCAGCGACTATGGAAACAAATGGTTATATTGATTGCTAATAAAACTTTATTTACAAAAATAGGATGTGACCAGGATTTGATCCATGACAATAATTTGCTGACCCCTCGTCTTGGCTAACATAGGTTCCTCTAGGCTAATAATAGATGGAAATAAATAGGGAATGGATCTTGTTTAGTTGCTTAATTTTATGCTAGCTGCAGAACTCTGGAGAGAGTCATTTTATGTGGAAAAAAATTTCACTTTGATCTAGGAGAATATGTAGCTTGACTTTAAGATATGCATAAATGCCCGTTTAAGAAATGACTAAGTCTTAGTCTCTGCAAAAGAGAAACTTAGTCTTGACAGATACTGTCAGGTTTTCAAAGTTATTACACCGATTTACACACCTACCAGCAGTCAGAGGGTTTCAGTGGCCCTTCTGAAATCAGTTTGTCTACGTTGTTCTTATTGACCTGCAGAAATTTTTACATATTTTAGACACAATAGCTTTTAAGCTATACATATTTCAAATATATCCAACTCTGGGACATGAGAAGCAGATGACTTCGATTTCAATGGTGTTCAATTTATCAGCATTTTTCTTTATAGTGTTTCTTGTGTTCTGTTAAGAAAATTTTGCTTATCTCAAAATAAAGAAGGCATCCATCTGTGCTTACTAGAAATTTTATTGTTTTATCTTTCAATTTTTGACCTACTTAGAAATAATGTGTGTGTGTGTGTGTGTGTGTGTGAGAGAGAGAGAGAGAGAGAGAGAGAGGAGGCAAAGTCAAGATTCTGATTTTACAATATGGATATCTGATTGACCTCTGTTTATTATTGACAAGACTATTCTGTGCCAATGGCCTTTCACAGTCAACTTTTTCATAAATAACCATCTATGATTCTGCATTCTGCTATATCGATTTATTTGTGTATACTTGAGCAAATATGACACCATTTGAAATACTGAAGCTTTATAATGTCTTATTACCTGTTTTTTAGATCTTCTTACTTTTAAATTTTAGAACTATCTTGACTTTTAGTGGCAATATACATTATGATTTATTTAGGTCTTTAACATTTTCAATAATGTCATTATTTTCTGTGTGAAGTCTTTATATGTCTTCCACTACATTCATTTCTAATTATTTGACTTTTAAAATTTTTTATCAGAGGTATCATATAATTTTTTTGCTAAGATTTAGAAATCCAATTGAATTTTGTATTTCTTATTAAAATATAATGATTTATTAATTCTAGTAGTCTACCTCTCCGATATAACCCTTTTGAATTCTGTCACCATAGATTGAGTTTGCTAAATATATAAGCTTAATACTTTTACTCAGTAGATTCCTTTGAATTTTTTCATATAAAATTATGGGTTTTACAAATTATGACCACTTTTTTTTTCCTTTAATCCTTATATTTGTTATTTCTTTACATGACTGTGGTACTGGGGTTAGGAGCTTCAGGATGGAATTTAAAACAAAAATTGATCTGGCATCTATTTCTCATTTCTGATCACTCAGATGGAAAGCCTTCTCTATTTCCTCACTAGCCATGATGTTCTATTAGAATGTTTTTAGATGCCCTTTATTGGAATAAAAAAATTTTTCTTTTATATCCTCATCTACAGAATGCAATTTTATTTTAAAAATAAAATGTTACATTTTTATCAAATTCTTTTCCTGAAAGTATTGAGATGACCATAAGGGTTTTTTTACTTTATTAATGAATTAATGATTTGAATTAACTTATTTCAAAATGTTGAAGCAAAGTTGTATTCTTGGAATAACATGAATTTGGTCATAATTTATTATATACTCCATATATCGCTGGATTCAATTTCTTCATATTACATTTAAAATTTTGAATCTGTATTGGTGTGAGATTGACTTTTCTTTTTTGTGTCTTGTACTGTCCTTACCAGCTTTTTGTATCAGCTTACACTGCTCTCATAAGATAAACACTGAGGTATTTTCTGTCTCGTTCTGCTCTACAAGAATATTATCTGTAAAACGATGTGACTTCTTTCTTAAATGTTGGAAATGATTTATTATGATTTTAAATTAAAGCTTTTATGTTTATACTATACACACATGTATATAGCAGTATATGTTTCTTGTGTCAGTTTTATATTTGTGTATTCCAGGGAATTTTATTTAAAAATTCAAATAAACTGCTATGCCATTCACAGTATCTCATAATTTTTAATTATGTGCCATTTTCTTTACTAGTCTTCAAAATTTTTTCCCACTTTCTGATTTTTTTCTTCAATATATCTTATTAAATTATATATATCCATGTTTTAAAATTCTTTTCAAGGATTAATTTTCATTTTTGTAAATTTTTTTTCTTTTATACATTTGTTTCTGTTTCCGTAATTTCCATTCTTATTAATTTCTTCTACTTTTTTCCAATGGACTTTGTCATTCTTTTCCTCAATTTTTTAGAGAACTATTTGTATAACTTTCGGATTTTCTTCTTTTCTATGGTGTGCATTTAAGGTTATAATTTTTCCTCTAAGCATGAGTTTGCTGCATCACATACACTTTGTCATATTTTCCATTATCATTCAGTTCAAATATCTTTTTTTTTCTTTTTGCCATTCATAGATCAAAAATAAGCGCATGTCTTGAGGGAAAATGTGATGCAGATATTAAGCTTGCTTCCTTGAGGCATCTTAAGGAACTCAGCGTGTCTGAGTCCTGAATGCTTTTGTGGTCCTGAACTTCCGCACACCAAAAGCTTGAAGCACCAGCTTCTGCTTGCTTTCCACTGTCCTTCATAGGAATCAGCAAATGCCCAGAAAGAAAAAATGGTGGAGCAGTCAGGCAACTAGTTGCCTCCTTTCTTTCCAGGATTTTTTTATCATCAAGTCCTGGCTGCCTTAGTTGCTTTCCTACTTTTTCTTTATCCTTTTTTTTTTCTTTTGTGGTAGTGGAGATTGAACCCAGAGTCTCATACATGCTAGATGAGTGCTTTACCCCTGAGCTACACCCCCAGCCCTTTTTAATTTTTACTTTGAGACAGGATTTTGCTATGTTGCCCCGGCTGGCCTCCAACTTGCTATCCTTCTGCCTCAGTCTCCCAAGTTGCTGGGATTCTAAGCATGCACCACTGTGCCTGGCCTCTCCCATTTTTTCTAAATAGCTATTTCTAAAACTTTTTTACTTGGTTTTTATGGGTGCTTTCAGTGGGAAAGCCGATCTGAATCAAATATTCTTACATGGCAGAAGCACAAGTCATCTCATCAAATAACTTCTGGCTTAGGGAAAATGTTACATAGATTAAATAAAATTTCACAACTGGTCAAATGCTGCAGATTACTTAATGGCAGAGCACTAAGGAATTTAAAAAGTACATGGGTCATGAGGGGAAGGGAGAGGGAATGGGAAAAGGAAAGACAGTGGAATGAATCTGACTTAACTTTCCTATGTGCATGTATGAATATATCACAGTGAATCTCATCATCATGTACTTCCACAGGAAATTAATTGAGAAAAAAATAACTATGGGTAAAAGGCAGAAAAATCAACAAAGGAAAGGGATCAGGGGGTCAGTGGAAGGAAAGGAAAGGGAAAGAGAGGCACTGGACCCTGAATTAGAGCAAGATACATTCCATGCTTTTATCATTAGGTCAAAATGAACTCTACTGTTATGTATAATGGATGTAGCTCAGGGGTAGGGTACTTACTGGGTTAAATCTCCAGACCCCCCTGCCCCCCCACAAAAAGTATTTGGGTATTTTAGTCTGCTTTTGAACTGCTGTGACGGAAGGACCCAGACAGAACAACTGTGGAGAAGGAAAGGCTTCTTTAGGGACTCAAAGTTTCAGAGATCTCAATCCTTAGCACACTCCACACTCGAGGTGAGGCAGGACATCATGGTGGAAGAGCGTCGCAGAAGGAATCAGCTCACACGATGATCAGGAAGCAAAAAGAAAGAGTCCACTCTCCTCATACAAAAAATATACCCAAAGGCACGCCCCCAGTGAACCACTTTCTCCAGCCACACCTTCCCGCCTCTGTTAGCGCTCAGTTAATCCCATCAGGGATCGATTCACTGGTGATGTCTTACATGTGAGCTTTTGGGGGACACCTCATCTAAACCGTAACCGTGGAAATGTGACTGTGGGGTCATAGATTTATACACACGCACCTGGGACTACTCATTCTTCTTATCTTTGGTTTCAGCTTTAAGGGCAGCCATGTTCTAAGGCTCCCACTACATGAATCACCCTTTTGGAATAGAGGAAAAAATACATCCTCCAACTCAACTTCTCAGCTGTCAACCTACAGACATTTTTACAAAGCCTTTACCACACAATAGGCATTGTGCTAGAGCTATGGGTACAAAGATGGAAAGCCTGGGGCTTTTCTTATGCAACTCACAGTCAAGTCTGGGGAAGAGAGTCGTGAACGAAGGAGAAAATGACCTTCAGGAGGAAAGATGGGGGTCCCCTGTAGGAGCAGTGAAATCCTGTGGAGCCAGAAAGGCTCACCAAGAAGGCAAGGCTGAAAAGACCTCTCAAGGTAGACAAACCTGAGAAGACAAGTTCAGGAAGAGGAAACAGTTTGTGCAGAGAACAGAAGTAGAAAGGAGGGTGATAGGTTTGTGGGAAATATGAGATTTTGTTTTTTTTCTCCCTCTTCCAAGTGCAAGGCTGGGAAAGAGGCTATCAGGTAAATGGAGGGCCTTCATAAAAAGATGGGTCAGACAATCAGAGGTGAGCTGGAGAAGGGTCTTCTAGAACTGGCTGAGGGAGAGTTTGGTTGCTAATGTCAAATTACCCCCTGACATATTTAACAATTTGGAAATTGTTGATGTCCTTGGCAGGAGAAATAGAAAAGGGTGAGTTTCATTGCAAAAATAATGTTAAAGCCAGATTATAATATGTTGAGGCATGAGAAGAGGATACACAAATGCACAATGTCATTTTTGATTTGTTTGAAGTGCTTTGGATTGAACTCAGGGCCTCCTGCATGTTAGGCACTTTACTACTGAGCTATAACTTGTTCCTTATAATTTTTTAAAAGTAGGCTGTAAAAGGAAGGGGAGTAGTTCACAAATAAAAAACATGACTAAGATAGTAAATGTAAAATTAATTTAAATATCATAAATAATATGAATTCACATTTTAGCCCAGATCCTCAGAATGCAATATTAATTGGAAATTGAAGTTGGACTGTTTTTCAGATCCCTGAAATTTCCAAAGCAACATGCTAGAAACCTTCTTCTTACAAGGCAATTTCCTGAATGAGCCTGGATCTCTCAGCTCACCCACCATGCGCCCCACGTGTACTTGCAGGAACATGCAACCATGCTTCATTCACTCAGTATCATGTAGCTTGGCTCAAAGATCCACCATGTGCCAGGCCCCACACCTGGTGTTGGGGATACAACGGTAGACAAAACAGACCACACCACATCTCCTTGTTACTTACATATAATCACAAGAATATGATTCCGGGGCTGTGTTGATTTGCAGTGTTGATTTGCATTTACCCAATGACTTAGGGATGTGAAGCATTTTTTTTTCATATATGTCATTTGTATTTCTTTTTTTTTCTTTATTTGTTGTTTTTAGTTATTCATGACAGTAGAATGTATTTTGACATCTCATACATGCATGAAGTATAACTTCCCATTTTTGTGGTTGTACATGATGAGGAGTTACACTGGTGAGGTATTCATACATTAACACATAGGAAAGTTAGGTCCAATTCATTCTACTGGCTTCCCCATTCCCATCCCCTCTCAGTTCCCCCCACTCCCAATCCTGTGAACCTCCACTTCTCTCTTGCCCTGACTACTGTGAATTGACATCCACATATCAGAGAGAACATTTGACCCTTGTTTTTGTGGGGGGGATTGACTTATTTCATTTGTACATTAGCTCCGTCCATTTACTGGCAAATACCATAATTTCACTTTTCTTTATGGCTGAATAATATTCCGTTGTGTATGTATACCACATTTTCTTTATCAATTAATCTGTTGAAGGGCACCTGCACTGGTTCCATAGCTTAGCTATTGTGAACTGAGCTACTATAAACATTGATATAACTGCATCACATGCTCATTTTAGGTTCTTTGGGTATATGCTGAGAAGTGGGATAACTGGATCAAATGGTGGTTCCATTCCAAGTTTTTTCAGGAATTTCCATACTGCTTTTCAGAGTGGTTGCACCAATTTGCAGGCCCACCAGCAATGTATGAGTGTATCTTTTCCCCTATATCCTCAGCAACATTTATTCTTATTTATTCTTGATTAGTGCCATTTTGACTGTAGTGAGCTGAAATCTCAGGAAGTTTTAATTTGCATTCCTCTAATTGTTAGACATTTTGTACTTTTTTTCATATATTTGTTGACGAATTATATTTCTTCTTCTGTGAAGTGTCTGTTTAGTTCCTTTGCCCATTAATTGATTTGATTTTTTTTTTTGGTATAAAGTTTTTTGAGTTCTTTGTACATCCTGGAGATCAATGCGGTAGCTGAGGTTAGGGTGGCAAAGATTTTCTCCCATTCTGTAGGCTCTCTCTTCATGTTCTTCATTGTTTCCTTTGCTATGATGAAGCTTTTTATTTTGATACCATCCCACTTATTGATTCTTGATTTTACTTCTTACACTTTGTGAGTGTTGTTGAGGAGTTTGGTTCCTAAGCCAACATGATGGAGAGTTGTGTAAATTTTTCTTCTAGTAGGTGCAAGTTCTCCTGTCTAATGCCTAGGTCCTTGATCTACTTTGAATTGAGCTTTGTTTAGGGTGCGAGATGGGACTCTAATTCCATTTTGTTACATATGGATTTCCAGTTTTTGCAGCACCAATTGTTAAAGAGACTGTATTTTCTCTAGTGTATGTTTATCGTATCTTTAGTTCAGTATGAGATAACTATATTTATGTGGATTTGTCTCTGTGTCTTCTATTCTGAACCATTGGTCTTAATGTCTTTTTTTTTGGTGCCAATGCCATGCTGTTTTTATTACTATAGCTCTGCAGTATAAAGTGTCTGGTATTGTGGTGACTCCTGCTTCATATTCTTGCTCAGGATTGCTTTGGCTTTTTTTATTTCAGCTCCTATTTTAATTATTTCTTTTACTGCTTTTGGTGCTGATTTGTTCTTTTTCTAGATGTAATGTTAGGTATGTATTTGTTGACTTAATGAATGAGCTCAATGCAATGAACTTTCTTCTTAGCACTGCCTTCATAGTGTCCCATGGATTTTGATATGTTATATCAATATTCTGACTTACCTCTAAGTATGTTTTTAAATTTCATCCCTAATTTCTTCTGCTATTAATTTGTCATACAATAGCATATTATTTATTCTCTAGGAGTTAGAGTAGCTTTTGTTTTTTTATTTCATCATTGATTTCTAATTTCATTCCATTATGATCTGATAGGATGCAAGGTGTTATCTCTATTTCATTGTATTTTCCAAGAGATACTGTGTTGCATAAGATATGGTCTGTTTTAGAGAAGTATCCATGTGCTGCTGAGAAGAAAGTGTATTCAGTCATTTATAGATGAAATAGTCCATATATGTATCTTAAGTCTAAATTATTAAATGTAGTTTTTAGTTCTTTAGCTTCTTTATTTTGTTTTTCTTTGGAGGATCTATCCAGTGGTGAGAGACGTGTGTTAAAGTAACCCAATATTATTGTGTCATAGTCTATTTGATTATTGAAATTGAGAAGGGTTTGCTTGATGTATGTAGATGCTTCATTTGGGGGCATAAAGGTTTACAATTATTTGTCTTGTTGATGTATGATTCCCTTAAGCAGTATGAAATGTCCTTTTTGTCCCCTCTGGTTAACTGTGACTTGAAGCCCACTTTATCTAACATGAGGATTGAAACCCCTGCTTGTTTACAAGATCCATGTGAATGATATGTTTCCTTCCCATTCTTTCACCTTCGGTCTGTGGATATCTTTGCCTAAGAGGTGAGTCACATGGAGACTGCATATTGTTGGGTCTTGTTTTTTAAACCAATATGCTAGTCTATGTCTTTAGATTGATGAGTTTAGGCCACTAATGCTCAAGGTTATTATTGAGATATGATTTGTATTCCCAGTTATTTGGGTTTATTTATAATTTTTAATTTGAATTAGTTTCTCCTTTGGCTATTCCTTTAGTGTAGTCCCTCCCTTTGCTGGTTTTCACCTTTTTTTAAAAAAATTTTTATATTCATGGAATATTTTGTGGTGAATGTTCTATAGTTCAGGCTCTCTAGTTATGAATTCTTTTAACTTTGTTTATCATATAATGTTTTTATTTCATCTTCAAATCTGAAGCTTAATTTTGCTGGATATAGATTCTTGGTTGGCATCCTTTTTCTTTGAGAGGTCAATATATGTTATTCCAGGATCTCCTGGTTTTGAGAGTCTGGTTTGACAAATCAGCCTAGATTTTGATTGGTTTTGCTCTAAATGTTACCTTTTGTCTTTCTCTGCCAGCCTTTAAAATTCTAACATTATTCTGTTAATCATTTTAATAGTATTGTTCCTTGGTATGGGTCTTTTGTAATTTTGTATATTTTGGATTTTTTAACCCTCCTGTATGTGACTTTCCATTTAATTATCTAGGTTTGGAAAATTTTCGAATATTATTTCATTAAAAAGATGGTGTATTCCTTTGATTTGTATCTCCATGCCTTCATCCATCCCAGTAAATCTTAAGTTTGATCTGTTCATTTTATCCCATATTTCTTGAAAGTTATGTTCATGGTCTTTAACATCTTTTCTATGGTAAACTTTGTTTTCAAGATTATATACTTTGTCTTCATTGCCTGAAACTTTGTCTTCCAAGTGATGTAGTCTGTTGGTAATGCTTTCAATTGTATTTTTAATTAAGTTTATTGATTTCTTCACTTTGAAGATTTTGCTAATTTTTTTCACAAGTGATCTAAGTGATATTTCACTTCCTGTATTTTCTGTCTCATACAACTCCTTATGTCATACTTTACCTCTCAGATTAGTTTAACTATGTACATTCTAAACTCCTTCTTTGACATTTCTTACACTGTGGTGTCAATGGATTCTGTTTTTTGAATATGTTGGTTTGTTGGGGTAATTTGTTCCCTTGCTTTTCAATGTTGTTGTGTGTCTACTCATCTAACAGTATGGATATGAGGCAGTAGAGTTTCTACCTGTGAACTTATAGTGTCCCTGAAGGTTTTTACTATCTCACCATTTAGGGAGAGACAAATAATATCAACAACCAATGCAAAAGGTATACAGCCTTAAACCAATAGTTCCTACTATGATGCCTGTAATGTTAATTGTCACAATAAACAGAAGTGATATGATCAGTTATTGCCTAAAATAAAACCAGTAAGTTTGTAAAAGGGTTTACAATTTCAAATGGTGGACAGGGACAGAACAGAAGTGATATAGGATGTGATGATTATGAGGAAGGAGAAGAGAGGGTAGAAGTAACAACTTAAAGAAATAGTAAAAGAGAGAACAATAGAGATTGGCTGTTTGTGGAAGGAAAGAGATAAAGAGAATAAAAGGAAATAGGCAAGAGAAAAATTTATATAAAGTAAAAATTTTAAAAATCTAAAAATTAAAAGAAAAATAATAAAATACAAAACAAAACTGAAATATATATATCAAGCATCCCAGTCCTTAAAAAATTGATCCATGAAAAATATCTGGCTTCAAAAATGCTAGAAATGAGGGGAAAAAAATGAGTATTTATGATTGTCCATGAACCATTAAGGTCACAACAGAGAAAAGAGAGAGAGAGGGAGAGAGAGAGAGAGAGAGAGAGATCTCAATGAAAAGTAAAAGAGTTCTTTCCACTGGGGTTCAAAAGATTCTCAGTTTGTCTTCAAATCTGAAGAGCAGCTTTAGGTGGAGTCATGTGAGGTGTGATGCTCCACCCTTTGGATTGGTGGAGTGAGACAGGTAATCCTGTAGGTGGAATTCCTGGAGGTAGGGTTTAGGCTTAGGAGGGCTCCAGGCTCTTCACTAAATGCCAACTAATCTAGAGATTTAAAAGCAATGCATTTCTAGGGCTTAGCAAGTGTCTATTCATGTTGGAAGATTTCATCCCATGAGTCTCCCCTGGGTTCCACTCGTGTGGTGAGAAAGCCAACTCTTAGTCTACTACATTACCTGTGAACCTCACATTTCCTGGTCTCCCGTTCAGTTTTCAAACTCAATCTCTCCAACCCCTGTCCTTTGAATTCCTGGCCAGACTTGACTCTCTCTTCAGTCCTGCAAGCCGCTGGATTGGAGGGGGAAGGATAGAGCTGGGTATATTTCTACAACAGTTGTCCCCCATGTAAACCTCTCTCCATGTTTGATTTTTCTCCTGGTCATTCAGGCACACTCTATGTCATGTAGTATGGGTTTGCCTAGCCTGTATGTTGGGCCAAACTTGGATTTGACAGAAATTGGCTCTTCCAGCTCTCTGCCCCCATGCTGGGTCTGCAAAATGGTTCCTTGTACTGTCCTCTGCATGCTGCCTGGAGAGAGTGCAGCTTTTTTCTCATATAAGAATATTGTGCGGGACACCTTTCAGTTGAGCTGGGCAATGTCTTTGATCTCTAAATTCTCCATATCCAGATATGCCTTGGATCTCCTAAAAATGCAGTTTCCTTTAATTGATTTATCCCTACTCTGTGAGAATTGAGTAACCACTCTGGCCTGTGCCTCCAGCAGTGGCATTGGCTGCAGCATTGGGGATTTTTTCCTTATTTTATTATATCCAACCTCCTGAATCCCTGATCTGATTTGAATGTCCAGTTTTAAATTCCAGTAAATCCCCCCTTTTTCTTTTCTTGTTCACCAACCTTGCTGGGAAGCTTCTTGTCTGCTTTCTTGGTTTCATGGCTCAAGAACAGCCAGGAAAATGACCTTCTCTATTCTGCCGTCTTGAATCCTTTCATTTGTATTTCCTTTGAGAAGTGTCTTCAGTTTATTTGCTCATTTATTGATTAGATTGCTTGTTCTTTTGGTGTTAAATTATTTTGAGTTCTTTATATATTCTGAATATTAATCCTCTGTGAGATGAATAGCTGTCAAAGATTTCCTTTCATTCAGTAGGCTGTCTCCTCTTTCTGGTTGAGTGTTTGTTCTGGACAGATTTTTAATTTGAAGTAGTCCCATTTGTCAATTTTTATTATTATTTCTTGAGTTTTTGGAGACCTGTTCAGGAAATCATTGCTTACACCAATATGTTGAAATGTTTCCCTGTGTCTTTCTCTGATAGTTTTGAAGTTTCGGGTGTTATATTAAGTTCTTTATCTATTTTGAGTTTATCTTTTTGTACTCTTTTAGGAGTGTTGGTATCAGTTCTTCTTTGAAAGTCTGGTAAAGTTCAATAGTAAATCTGTCCAGTCCCGGACTTTTCTCTCTTGGGAGACTTTTATTATTACTTCTATATCATTGCTTGCTATTGTTCTATTTAGATTTTTTTATATGCTCTTGGTCCAACTTTGGTAAATAATATGTGTGTAGAAATTTGTTTGTTTCTTCTAGATTTGCCAATGTATTGACATATAAGTTTTCAAAATATTCTATAATGATCTTTTGGATTTCAGTGATATCTGTTGCAATATCCTCTCTGTTGTCTCTAATTTTATTTATTTGGGTCATCTTTCTCTTTCCTTTAGTTAGTTTGACTAGAGGTTTATCAATTTTATCTTTTCAAAGAACCAACTCTTTATTTCATTAGTCCTTTGTATTATTCTTTTAGTCTCTCTTTTGCTTGTTAATGGACAAATCTGCATTATTTTCTTCCTTCTACTTATTTGGGGTTTGATTTCTGTTTCTCTAAGGTCATGAGATGCATCATTAGGTATATCTTAGAGATCTCTCTTGTTTTTCTAATGTAGGCACTTATCACTATAAACTAGGAGGGGAGCTTTTTAGGCACAGGTGGGGAAGGAGTTGAATGAAAGATAACCTGTGGTGGGAGGCTGAAGCTAAGGGGAGAGTGGTGAATGATGAGTCAGAAGAGCCAGGCTGGAGTCAAGAGTGTAGAGTTTCATGGTTTATTTTCATAATTTTGGGAAATCATGAAAATATTTTAATCAGAGGAAAGCATAACTGATGTTAATTTTAATACATTTTAACTGAAAAGAAAAGAATAAATCTAAGGGTGTGATGGTGATGGTAGAGGTAGAGAAAGTAGAAAAAGAAAATCAGGGAACTCAGCAATCCGTGGTAGAAAAGGAGGAAAGGTATTAAGGATTGTGGTATATAAGAAGCATTAAAATCAAGAATGTTAGAAATTTTGATCCTAATATTGAACAGGAAATAGCAAAAAGAGATATAAAAATGTCTTCATTAAATTTGTATACTTCTGTTTCTATTCATTCATGTTGTAAGATAATGGTATGAAATCTAGCACAATTACCTGATTATTTACCTGGAAGGCAATCCATTATGTTACTTTTGCAGAGTTTAGGTTGGGCTTGATGAGAAATCCTGAAGAGGGCCAGATCACCTCTTGAAATATATACTGTGCCTCTAGTTCTATAGCAGATTTACTAGCCAGAATCAACAGAACAACCTTCTTATTAGCCATTTGGAAAAATAAACTGGGTGCATCTTACAGCTGAATGAAACTAATGTATTTAATTTATCAAAGAACAACATAGTAGATTCATTTCCCCTGTCTCTGATAAGTACTCTGTTGTGAGTACTCATCCTCTAAGTCTGTTTGTATGTCAAGTTGAGAGCTTATCTCCCATTTTAGGTACATACTCAAAATAAATTATCTGGTTTGGCTTGACCTGACTAGATAATGAACAATCTTTTTATGTAGTGGCAAGACTGTGTTAATTCCTCTAGAATGATGTAGCAACAATTAACTCGTTTGAGTGGCTATTTGGTCAGTTTCGATCCCTTTCAAACAACATTTATCGAGTACCTAATTTACTAGGCACTAAGTTACACCCAAGGGATATAAAGACTCATAAGAAGTTGTCATTGTTTTTGAGGAATTTATGATGTAGTGAGTAAAGATATATAAATAGGTAATTTGTTCATTACTTTCATTTATAGAGGACCTACCATGCCTACTATTTTCATAACTATCTCAGTGCTCAAATCATTGAATCATAGAGTCATTTTGGCTTCAACTTAAAATGTAGCCTTTGATTCTAGGTCTAACCTCCATTTTGTCCCCATCTTTGAGAAGAGTTTGGTCTTCTTTATTTAAGTCTAATGACAACAATGACAACAACAACAACAATAAACAAAACCCTACAATCTCATTCTTCAATCTGTGGTATTGTAAAGAGATGGCCATAGATTACAAGGTAAATCCATAAATAAAGACTTATGGGAGAGAGAATACTTAGGTTTCTGACCCTCCATTGACACCAGTGAAAGAAGACTTTGCCTAGGTTCATGGTACTTAGGTGCTTTGATACTCACATACTCCAAAACATCATTTGGGAATGAGGACAGGTCAGGGGCAGTATGACAGAACCTTTTGGACTTATCATGACATTTGCTGCTGTTCCCATATTCCCAAAACAACTCTACTATCTGTTCAGTTGCTTTCATATGACTTAGAAATTTGTGTTAGCTGAGAGGAGCCACAGTGTATTGAGTTTTTAAGATGAGATGTCTTTTTAAAAAATGACGGTAGGTCATTTGTTTTTCATGCTTTCAAACTTACTAGTTCTATGATAATGGGTTCCAAAATCATTTACCTCTTATTTATTTGGCTCTTGCTAACATCACTCTCATCACCTTCTACCACTTTCCTCTATTCCTATATGTTCTTCAAAGTTTCTGAACATGTCAGGCCAGGTCTTACCTTTGTGCTGATACATAGCCCCTTTCCCAAGAATGCTTTCTTCCCATGAATGATTATATTACTATTTAAAATATGCCTTCATTTTGGAAGCTCATTATGCTGCTCACCAACAGTTATGATGTTTTTCTCTTTCCAGGAACATATAAGACTCTAGTCCTGAGACCCTGGAATTTAATTATGATCATGTGACTCACTTTAAACAGTTCAGTAGAGGAAGTTAATTTCTTCACTTCAATATAGGAACATTTAAGTTCCCACACAAGACCCTCTACATTCTTCATTCTTTTGCTCAGCAAACCAAGGTGGCCATGTTTCAATATTATGAAGCTACTGATGGCCTGTCTTCCCTCAGCTATGGACCACTGAAGCACCTCATAGCGAACAGTTGCCCAGGTAAGTGATAAGACCACAACATGGCAAAATTTATATAAGTGAGAAATGATTTTCCATTGTGACAAAATCATATGAATTTCGAATTGTTTATTTTCATATCACAATCTACCTCACCTTCACTGATAAGACACACCTGCTTCCTCCAAGAAGATTCCCACTACCTCCTCTGTATCTCCAAAGCATTGTGTTAATATCTGAGTTAATGGCACATTATTATTGAATTATTGAATTCTTTAAAACATCTGTTTCCCTCTGGTATCCTGTAACTTCCTCAATGAAGAGAGAGCCATGTTTTAATAACTTCATATCCTCCAACTGTGTATAGCCCCTGGAATCTAGATTTTTAAAACATATTTACTGAAACAGAGGTTCTCCTTGGCTCTATGGAGCAATTCATTTAATTTTTTTTGTGCTTTTAGCTTCCTCTCATGAAAATGTAGATGAGAATAGTCAGCCTGCTCACTCAAGGTCAAGTGAGTTAATAAGAGTTAGAGTATTTTTAAAAATAAAAGGATAGAAAACAATAAATTGTTATTGCTATGATCTGTGGACAAAATGCTCAAGAAAGCAGTAGAATGGGGGTTACCTTTAGAATACAGGGGAGAATGTTTTTACCTTTTAAAAAAATATATATAAAATTCTCAAATATTTCTTTCTTTCCTTTTTTTAAAAATATTTTTATTTTTGTGTGGTGTTCAGGATCGAACCCAGTTCCCCGCACATGCCATGCGAGCGCACTACCACTTGAGCCACATCCCCAGTCCTCAGATATCTGTTTCTTTTTGGAAAACAGTTTTATATTCTTTGTAGAAGACAGAGGACAAGAGTGGCAGGAGTTTCCCAGTCCCCAGAATGCTTTGAACACATTCTAGTAATTTATTTCCCACACTGTCCAGACACTGCCCATGTAAAAGTGATTCTCCCTACACAGGAGTTGGATGCAGCCCCTGGAGCAGATGCTATTGATGTGCTGCCCATCTTTCCCTGTTGCTCATGGCTTTTATGCACATGCGCAGCTTCTTCCCGCCAGCATCTCTTACCTTTCTGCTTTCTGCTATTCTGGATACAGGAGTATTCTCAGTCTTCCATTAAATTCAAGCCCAAAGCTTCTTGATGCCAATACCCTTGGCTGTGGCCCTAAACCAGTGATGGAATAGATGCTTGTGAATCAATAGCCCAGCTTTCCACCTTTCAAACAAGAGAATTATGAGTCATGATTTACAGTAGCTTGGATGCCATAGGGGGATGGACCACGAGATACCTATGGTGGTACCTGCTCATTAACCCATTAATATTTTCTTCTTCCCCATCCCAGGTTTCTTTCCATATTCCTTTGCCAGATCTTCCTAGAATCATCCTAGAAATAAACTATTTGCATGAGAATTCTCTGGCTCTGCATCTTCAGAACTTCATGTAATTAACCCTTCCCAAACTTACTTCTTATGTTTGCTACAGAATATATTAATACATATTTATCAAATAACCATGAAATATGAAACAAAATAAACATGCAACTTAAAATATGTATGACATGTCGATAAATAAAATAACATGAAATTAAAAGCTGCTACTCATCCTTGCATAAACAGACATTCTTCAGATTCATAGATTCCTGTTGTATCCAGAGTAATAATGTATGAAACATTCTGTTCCAGGTACTGTCCATCATAGGACAATTTTCATCAGTGTGTCTTTCCCCTGCTTCCTGCAAGGGCTTTGGGTTTTGAGGGAAATCTCCAGGAGGGTGAGGGATGAGGGAAGCCCAAATTCAGATCCTTGGCTGATGCCCATTCTTCAGAATTCAGCATGAGATTTATCACAAATGACACAGTTACCTTCGTCCTTAGCACTAAAGCCTCAATCTGTCTCTTTCTTAGATTTTTCTTTCAGTCACTGGGGAAGTCAAATAGATGACCAGTCTCTTGTTTTCTTTCCTTCTTCCAGCTTCAAAATGGCTGATTAAAATAAAGAGAGGTTGTCTCTCCTCAGTATTTTGACAGCCGTGGCAGAATTGTTCTTCAAACCTTATTACCTTTTGATTTCTAACTTCTTCCCCAATATTGTTTTCTACATTTCAGAAAATGAATTAGATGCAGTTTTTACTGTGGCTAGGATGGACACTGTGGATGTCAGAGTTAAAGCTTACTTCCAAACCAGTAAAGGAGGCCTCAGAGAAATAAGACCCCACAGAAATAATTTAGTCCTGGAACCATGGCAGGAGAAGAAAAATACCATTGAGACCATATTAGAAATTCAAAAAGTTGTACTTATTTTAGCAAATAGAATAAATTCCTTTTCTCACATAATGCCTCTTAGGTTATAATAAAGACAAATTATTAATAATAAAGATGATTTGAGAGGCATGTAGAGAGGGAAATACATATGCAAACGTGGGCCGAGTGTCCTTGTCATTTCGACCACTTTCCCAATCAGTGCTAATGGCAGAGAGTAATTCATGTCCATTGCTACACAGCTGAAGTGATTGTGTCACAGCTGTGTAACAGTTTGGGAACTTGGTGTGAGGTACACTTGCCGAGTGAAATGGCCGTTGGCAGCCTCTCAGAAGCCCTGGATAAATTTGAAAGTGGATTAGGGAACAATACTAGTGCATGTCAAGCCAATTCAATAATTAAGGAAGAAACTAGAAGGCAGCCTGTTTTGGAAATAGAACATTTTCATATTAGAAGGTTGACTTTCTCAGATCATCCTCTTTTATTCTGTGATTCATCTCCATTATGAGTTGTTTATTTTCTTGGATTGTGCTATACAATTCAAATATAGGTCACCAGGCATTTCATTTTTCATGTGTTCAATTTGCTTTATAAATATTTATTCAGAACTTACTATGTTTCAAGAACTTATCTAAAATTTGCTTAAATGGAGAAAGGAATGATTGAGGACCTGGGCTATGTCACATACAAGGATATAATAAACAAAGGCTAAGTGACCTGAATGATCCAGATTCTGCTAAATTGGGCACATACTACATGTGTTTGTGTGCTTGACTCCTTTCCTCTTCCTGTCCCCTCAACCCCCATTTATACATTTTCAGAATTCTGAGTATTCAAGGACAAGATGTAAGAAGCAAAACTATTATTGTGAAAAAATATTTCTAGGATTTCTGAGAGTTAGGGGGCCTGGGAGGCCAAGTCTGACTCTACAGTGACTTTCAATTTGACCCTCAGCAAATAAATTCACCTCTCTCCACTTGTATTTCATATGAAGGCAAGGATTTTCTCTGTTCGTTTTACTGCTGTACCCTTAGTTCCTAGAATAGAGTCTAGTGCTGGTGGGGTTCAATAAATATCTCTTGAAGAATGAATCAAATAGTTTGGTCCCAAATGGCTAGGGTCTGGGCTAGGCCACAAATGAACTGCACAGACTTGGTGACAGCCTCTGGCCTATTCTAAAAGCAGTTCAGTGACCTCCCTGGGCCTTTACTGGAGGTCCTAAAGCTAATCAGAGAATTGGGCTACTAGTACACTGATGGTGAGTGCAGTTGAGTCCAAAGGAAAGAAAAGACGGGGGTGGGGGGTAATTTACCCAGTGCCTACTACAGAACTGGTTCAGATGTTGGGTATGTGAGGGTGAAGTAGGGAGATGGTTTGGTGGGAGCAGCTATTTACAAATGTTAAGTTCAAGTCAGTCGTCGCCATCAGGGTATCACTTACACACACGTACACACACAAATCACTGAATCAAAAAATTCCAACAGCATCTTTTCTGATAACATTAGGTAACCTTAGATTTATTTTCTCTGTGATTCCATGCCTCTTGTTTGGACCACTTTTATGGTTCACAATACAGTTCTTTGTCAGTAATTTCAATTTTATGTTTTTATGAAGACACAAAAATTTAGTTCACAGTAGGTGCTCAATAAATGTATGGTAAAATATACACTGTCTTTTCTGGGCATGAACACTGAAATATCAGATTACTGCCTCTCTTCATGAAAATTTGAAAAGTTTAGTTTTATATTTGATAACCTTTGTTGCCTGTCAAAAATATATTTTAATGCAACTTTACAAAATGGGAAAGGGAAGATATTTCCTCACCACACTCCTTTGAGACTTTTCTCAATTTTACTCCTTCTTCCATGGAAATGATTAATCACCTCTCCTCTACCTTCCAACAATTGGTTCTGTAGGTCGTCCACAAAGTGCATATCACAACCTTTTGAAAACTCAGACACAGACTTACCACAAAGGAAAATTGGATAGAATTTTTTTCTGTTGTGACAATATTATGTTTGCAATAAATAAAGTCAAGAGAAGGAAAGAAAACATTGTCTTCATTACAGAGAGTGAGACAGTCTGGAGGTGGTTATTATATTGCTTCTTTGAGGACTGTCATTGAACCTTTGTGGGAAACAAGGAAACAGCTTTCCAACATCGTTTCAAGTGTCCATCTGCTAGTTATCACAGACACTACCTCTTTGTACAGTAATTTAATGCTACGACAAGTTTTACTTCAATGCATTGTAGTATGCTATTTGGGATTATAATTAGAGAAGTTGATCTCTGAGAACAACCTGTTTTTTAAATTTGCTTGCAGTAGGCACTGTTGCTAGATGGTATTCGGCTCCAACATTATCAGAAAATTTGATGCATTAGGTCAAAACTCGGTGTTCTAGATAGGCCTTCTTTTTGGTGGAGACCCATGGTTCTACATGAGAAGGCAGAAGTGATTCTTTCTCGCCAAGGGTTCACCTGTGTCATTGCAGCTCCCTGGGGGATTCCGTATCCTAACTTCTACCTGAGTTGTCTTGATTACTTCAGTTGAAAACTACCAACTCCAGTTTACTCTGGGGCATCACCATTAGTAGTTTAGTAGGAATGCTTTCCTTAGAGGACAGTGTTCTCTGCAGATGATGGCAAAATGATTTTTCTACTTATTTTAATTTTTCTTTCCAGTAAAATTAATAAAGAAATACTAATTTAAAAGGTGGTAAGCCATCTCATTCATTCAATGAATTTGTATTGAAACCCTTTTGTGAGCTATTCTACGCTGGGTTTTCTAAGTGCAAAGAACAACTGAGGTTTTACTGTCATCTCTTCTGATGCAGTAGAATATGTTTCCAGAGCATCTTTACAAGTTTCCTCCATATAATCCTGGCTTTAGAAAATTCCTTTGCACTTACTTTCTAAAGCTAAATTGGGGCACGGGTATATAGATAACAGGATCAGACAGACTCAAGTTCATACTCCAGTTTTGCCTCTTCCTGACCTAGAAGATTCGAGATCTACTGGAGGAGGTTTAATCCAATAAAGTATATAGTTCAGAGTAATTTGTTTAATTAGTAGAGGTGGGAGGACTAAGAAGGATCTTTAACTCAGTTCCACTTGAGTTTCTGCCCTGTATCATATTTTCCGGGATACTTTATATTTATGTGCTCACCATTAGAAGAATCTAGTGTAACCAAGAAATTATTGAGGATAATAATGACTATTTTTTAAATGAGTCTGTAGAAAACCTTTCCTTGCATTCACATGGAATAGACATAGGCAATTTAGTAATGGTAATTTAGTGATCCATAGAATATTAAAGGATTATCCAATGAATGAAGAATTACCAAATGATAAGGTAAGCATAGGGACACAGAGATCTAGAGACAAATAATTTGAGAAACAAGTTGCTGAGGATTCAGGTTGACCTAATGTTAGAGCATTTTCATTAATTGATATATTCATTGCTCAAGCATGACACCCTACATAATATAATTTATTTTTATTTATAAATAAAGTTATTTGTTAGTTTGTTTATGTGGTGCTGAGGATCAAACCCAGTGCCTCACATGTTCTAGGCAACTGCTGTTTCATTGAGCCACAACCCCAGCCTAATATAGTTTATTATAAAAAGTAGCGAGACCAGGCCAAGAGGAGTCTGGTTAATAACTGTTTATTTTCTATATAAATTTGGGGAGTTAATGTAAAGAAACTAGGTAAATTTGGAGGAAATCTGCTTTTGCTTCTATGGCCTCAATCCGTGACTTATGGGCATCATCTTTCTGTGAGGTGTTAAAGCTAAAAGTGCTAAGTACATTAAGTGGATTCCACAACACCCCCTACCAAGCAGGTGTTAATCCCTCCAACAAATGAGGGTGCTGAGCCTCCATGCACCCTTGGTGGCAAAAATTGAAATATGAACTCAGACTGTCTGATCTCACTACCTATGTTATTCCTCCTAATATGGCATTAGACAGTAGGTGCAGAAGAATGTTCTCCAGCCCCCAGGATTATATGGGGAAAGCACTGAAAGATTCTCTGGGGAAAAAAATGACAAAAAAAAAAAAAAATGACAAAACTGAGTCCACTGAATCAAAGAGGAGATGGAAGATAAAACTTCAGTTGCTCGTTTCTGCTGGTTTGCTTCTTCCTGCTTGTCTCTGCAAATATATTTGGTAGTATAAAAACTGTTGATGCTATAAAACGGAGGTCATAAAATTGAAAGGATAAAAGGCATAAACAATTAGAGCCAGGTTTCATTTAATACTATCATGTGAAAATATATAAGAAATAAAACAAACTGGAAGGGTTTTTTTAGACATAACTTTTGCAATAGGCACAAGAAAGAATATATTTGATGTTATACTGATTATAGCAAATGTGTTCTTTATGAATAATCATGTAAATTTTAAAAATCCATTTTTCCTTCCCTATCTTATAATCTCTTACATTGATTTTGTAATCTACTTCTAATTGCTAGTTCCCATATTTAGCTAGTGAAATAATTAGTAAACTTAGACACTTAGTTGACACTTTTTAAAATTAGGAAGTTTCTTCTCTTGGCAACAAATACTTTGTTAATTCGGTCTTCTGAGATTTTCAGAATTGTTGACATAGTAGTACCATTTGTTTCATAATCTTTGTCAATAAAATATTTTTTGGCTTTAATGCTTTATGAAAAAATATTTGACATTGTATAAAGCATCTGTATCGACATATTATTTGCTTTTGGGGTTATTTGTAGGATCCCTGAATAGTTTAGATTTTTATTATACAGTTGTTGTTGTATTTTTTTTTCTGTTTTCTTTTAAAAATGTGTTGTCCTTATAGACAGTCAAAATTTCTGATCAGAGCTGAGAGTGTAGCTCAGTGGTAGAGTGCTTACTTAGCAATGTGCCAGACCCTAGGGTGTCATCCCTCCACCCACCAAAATATTTTCTTCTTTACGATTGTAATATAACTTGAACCTGCAGTTGAACAAATCATAATAATTCAGCATCTGGAGAGAAAACACAAGAATAGAAATGTATCTTCCTGTTTCCAAGATTAAGACTTTCCACTCCTCAAAAAAATCATTTTACTTGTTTCCTTGAGTAGATGACCAGACTTTTTTTTTTTTTTCCAAATACCTATGACTTTGGATAATATGAATAATCAAAAAGACTTCTAGATATGGGGTCTTGCTGCCTAAATCTAACCTGCCTTCCCCCTTTTAGCTGGATTTCTTTCTGGAGGTCTCTCTGCCACTTAGGAATATTGTACACACGTTTTGCTAGTTGGGCACCCTTGAGATATTTCACTGCATTCAGTTTAAATTAGGCTAGGCCTGTGCTGTTACTACTCTCTGGAAAGCTTGGGTAATGATGTCAATGGCCACTTATTGCCTAATACAGGGAGACTCTGAGGAAAGCCAGGCTTTTTATCCACCTCCAAACTAAGAGAGTAGAGATCTGGGGGCTAGAACATCCAGCACCACTGTAGCAAGGACACTTGCTGTTGGTGGCAGTTCACATACAGCTAGTGCCTGAACTTACCGGAAGTCACAAGAGTGACAGAAGGGCACACCCTGAGGAGGATGCAGGGTCACCAAGGGGGCTGCACAGTGAATGTTTGGGCATCACTTCTTGAAGCAGAATCTTGCTACCAGAGCCTTAGAAGCCACGCTTGTGTTTGGGTACATGCCTGTCTCCAGTAAAACTCTTCAAGGACTGCTGCAGAGGACTACACACATCATCAACTCCCAGGGTCTCCAGGGGGAGACCGTGAGACAATCAGACCACAGCTGTGAGGGCAACTCCCAAGGATAAATCCTCCATCAAGAATGAAATGTAACTCATCTAGGAATTTGGAATAATTGTGGAAATTCTGGGTTTTATGTTCATTGAGAATTAATTGGGCTAGATATTCACTCTTGAGGTACTGAAATCTTTTTAAAAATTTCTGATCGCATGTTTTTATAATGGAAAAAAAATGGAGCTGAGCAAAAAAAGCATAAAGGATACCTAATCAAAGAACCTAGTTTAAGCTCAGTTTTGCGAATGGCAGCAGATGCAAATGAAGGCAACACTTGTCTCTAACTCCCCTTGAATCAGGAAAAAAGAAACAGTGGCTGTCATAACTCTGTCAGTAAAGACAACAACAAAGGAAGCATAGCTGATTGTGAAACAAGCCTTATTTCAGCATTTAATTCCCAGTGTTCTTAATACCTAGAAACTCACACAAGGAGCTTTGACCTTTATGAATAGCCTCACAAGTCACAAGAAAAACAATGTTTGAGTTGCTCAAATTGGTGGGAGCAGGGGATTAAGAGTCGAAAGCTGTGAAACAGACTATACATCCTCTAATTTCCAGACACTGGATTTTACGATTCATTTTGATATCCAAAACCAATCAATATATGCTTAATGGCATAGTTATAAGGAGTTGCAATTAGAGACCTTATCTTCAGTAATTTAGAGCTCATGATATCTGTATGCATATTTGTCAATTAATCATACAAAATGTCACTAACTGAAACTTCAATTTTAATATTTGGATGCTAGGGAAGTGTGTGGATATGTGTAGTATATTTGTATGTTAATTGGTATGCATCTGAGAAGATGAACAATTGAATTTTTCAAAAGGCAGATTGGAATAGAGGGAAAAAGGGTGATGGAGTGGTATAGCACTGCACAATTGCCCACTTTAACTTCTGATGCTGGTAAATAAAATATACATAAAATATCTGGGAAACCTGCCAGACAAGAAATAGTGAATATATTTTCAAGTTTATTTTTCTTTTTTTTTTAAAGGTTAGATTGAAGCATATAACAACACACCCTGATAAAATGAGAAAAATCAATCAATCACAGATATTATGTTGTTGGGATGAAACCACATCCAGGTGTGGATGTGACTCATTTTCAGACTTTCTCCCACTCCCAGAAGTTTATACAAAATTGAAAATTCTGCAGATTGGGCTGAACTGAAAATTCCATAGGATTGAAACAGAATCAAATGAAAGAAGACAGTGTCTATAACAACATTTTATAAATTGCAAATGACCACATACAGTTATTGTTTTTAATTAATGGTCCTCTTGACAGCTTTATTGTAAGTAGCAGGATGGAAGATAGATGAAAGCTTTGGTGAGGATTTTCTAATTGATGCTGTTCCTTTGTTCTGTCCTTACCTGTGGGTCCATGTAAGCATGGATGACAAGGCTAAAGATGAGATTCCGAGGCTATTCCTTTTATCCAGAGGCCTGGTTCCCCCAACAGCAGCTTGGGGATCATGTTTCTTTTGTACTAAGTCTACTGAATAGATTTTGGATATAATGATTAAAAACCTGAGGTTCGGAATCAAGAAAACAAAATAATCTCATCATGATTGAGTTCTGACACAAACTATATAATCCCTCTGAGCCTCGTTCTTCACCTGTGAAATGTGGGATAACAGTAGTCATTATTACCTGTTTCCTGTAGGGTGATGTGTTGGTGCTTTCTCACACTAATGCTTACCTTTCAGTATTTATTTTGAGTGGTATTCTATAACAGCCTTCACATCTTGGCAGTACATAGAAACCCGTTATCCACATAATAATGATTGCGTCGTTTTTAAAAATAGAGGCAATAACTCTATTGAATGCATTTGCCGTTCTTTAAAATATAACCAATCACGCAGCAAATAACAAATATCCAAGGAGAATATTCTTGTTCTACTTTCAAGCTCATCTCTCTAACCTGTCATGGCAAACCACAATACAGTAAAAGAAATGTGAAGTTAAGTGAGCAAAATCCATGCCTGGTACTTTGAAAGTGCCCACCTGCAAGACCTGGGTGTTCTGGGCACTCTCTTCATCTGTTATTGAGGCAACACACCACCACCAGCTGTCTTTCTACTCCCCCGTGCTTGGCCTATGCATGTACACTGTTGTTACTCATTCAGCCTTTTACTCCTCGAGACTGGATGTATGTTTAAAGTCTCATCTCCCACAGTTACAGCTATTCTCAGGGTAGCATTGACACATGTTCTTGATTTTTGCCTCACTTCTGAAGGCTTTCAGTGGGAGGAAAAAGGCTACCTTTATATCTACGCTGTCTTTAGAGTCTCCCCTCTCTAAGAGGACTTTACATGACACAAAACACTGATAAAGTTGGGGACATGTGTGTTTGGATGACCTTACACCCACTGTTGCTTCCCTCAAAGTGCTAAGGGAATATTCTGTGCCTAATTATTTGACTATGGATGATTCTGGCCCTTTCAAAAGAAGGAGGCATGCTCCAAGATAACTAGCAGGGAATCTTTGTCATCATTTTTAAAGTAACTGCTTCAAGAAAGAAGGCAGATAAATAACTAAGCAGACAGGGAAGACAGCTATAGATGGGAACTGGAGCTGTATAGATTGGCCTATACAGCTAAAGATCTGAAATGGAGACATGGCTAAAGAAAGAGTTCTAGGTAAGTTCTGCTTCACCAGTTATGTTGTGCACCAGTGTGAAGAAGGTTACCGTATAAATCAAGCAGGGGCCCTAGAGCTTGCCTCTTCAACATGGTCGTGGGTAATCTTTTGAATGTAGGTGCAGAAACTTAATTTGATCAGCCCAAGCATTTCTCTCTACTCACAAGAAACTAGTTTACTATTAAAATATTAATACATCACTCTGATTGTAGCTAAGCATGAATGAGAATGGATTGGCCACATGCAAAGGACATATGAGTGACTATGTACAGTTACAAGGTAGGAAAACACAAGAGAATACTTGCTATAAAAATATTTATACCAAGCCAATATAGCCTGCTCTAATTTCCCTTTGTGTTTTAAGGACCCTTACATCTGAGAGACAACTCCAGTAGATCATTTTACTCCAAGGCACCCTTCATGGTTAGACAAGGCTGTCACTGGGCCAGCCTTGCTAATTGACATTTTCTTCTGCTCCATGTGGCTCTTACATAAACCAGAGCTGGTCTCTGTGTTTTCCATATCTTTGTTGTTTTATTTTATGCCTTTTATTTCTAGTCCCTTTTTTTCCCCTAAAGGTTTGTTCACTTTGAAGATTATTACTATTAAAACATTAAATATAAAAATTTATCACTTAAAAATCAATCTTTCCAACAGTTTTCATCATGGAAGGTTGAAATTGATTCTGATTATACCAATTGCCTAATTAAAGTAACTATTTTTATTTGACAGACTTGGGCTTAGATCCTCTTCAACTTGGTATGCAAATCTAGGCAAAAATATTTGAATGTGTAGTCTTTATTTTAATTAGAAAATGAGAGCATGTTGAAGATAGGACCATACTGACTGCTTCCCATAAAGAAGAAAATAAACCAATAGAATAGGAATAGGCAGAAATTCTCAAAA
The DNA here is from genome assembly GCF_048772815.1 of Callospermophilus lateralis. NCBI lineage: Eukaryota > Metazoa > Chordata > Mammalia > Rodentia > Sciuridae > Callospermophilus > Callospermophilus lateralis. The sequence goes on along the minus strand of NC_135310.1, from coordinate 23,211,741 downwards.
CAAAAGGAAGGTAAGAGACTTACCCAAGGTCAGGAAGCATATTTGTTGTAGAGATGAGAATAGGATGTCACCTAATTCCTTGACCAGCATCTATATAATAAATCCCTCTGCTCAATATTTCTTATCTTGCCATGAAGGGCAGTAGACACATCTCTTTAACATAACAAATGTAAGCCCTGATGGCTGGCTCTTTTCTTAAATTTATGTCCACCCTTAAAATCTCCTTTTCAATCCATTCTCAGGGGTAATGCAGTCTTTAGAATTTTGCTTTATTTTTAAACTATATAAATTTAGGGATATTAAAGAAATAAAGTCAGGAAGATCTCACTCTACAAATTAATAACATGTATGAAATTCTGTCCTACCTTCAAGACACAGTTCCAATGCTATTCTTACTCCAATGTATTCAAATTAATTATTCTGTCCTCTAAAATCCCATAATTCTTATCATATTTATTTTAATTACCTGTATATTTAGACAAAGAAAATCTGAATTAATTTCTTAATTTCAATTAATTTGAAAACTGGTGATTTTTCTTATTCATATTTGACTTTACAATACTCAGTTTCTTAGCATAAAGTATGTATAATCAATACCGAGAAAAGAAAATATTTATATATACCTTCAGTGATATTTTTGTTCAAGTTTTTAGTACAGATAGTTCCTGACTTTAATGGCACAACTTACACATTTTCATCTCTGCAATGTGTGAAAGTGACATGCATTCAGTAGAAATCATACACCTTATTTTGATGTCAATCTTCTAGCTAGCAATATGTATCATGATACTCTTGTCATGCTGGGCTATGTCATCAAGCATCACCTCCGAGTCAGCCATGTGCAAGCAACCAATTCTTTATAGTGAACTATGTTGCTAAGCTGTGATACTTGTTGGGTGGTTCAGTGTACTAAATGCATTTTCAGCTTAACAATATTTTCAGTTTAGGATGGTTTTCTTGAGATATGACTCCATTGTAAGTCAAGAAGCATCTGTATATTTTCAAGAACAGCAGAAAGGGGGGAAAAGGAAATTCAATATGTAAACCATAAAAAATACCATTCTTGGGACTTTTCCAATGTCCACTAGTGTGCTCTTTTGTTCTAGAATGTTGCACTATAGAGGGGAATTATCCCTTGGTTCTGCCAATGATTGGGTAGAGACGGGAAGAAGAGCAAGGGAGAGGGATGGAAATTCCTCAATGCCTTGACTGTTTCTTTATAAGGAATGAGTTAGAATCATTTATTCACTTGCTATTCATTGCTTTTCCTGGAATGCAGGAGATCTGGTAGGGTTCAGAGGAAAATATGGGAATGGAGGGAATAAAAAGTGTTTGAGATGGCCAATGAAATTTTAGTATTTGAGCCTCTACAGGAGGGGACAATGTGTTTAGTTTAATTCTCAGATATACAGGGCAAATACAGAACCTTCTGGACACTGCTAAGTGGTTCTTAGAGCTTCTGCAGATCTAAGTGAGCCATTATATGGAGATAAATTATAACTCATGTCAGATAAGGGAGCCGGAATCCAGTGGTCATTGTCTACAATCAGATACAAGGGGTGAATGTAGATCTGAAGAAGAGGACAAATCAAGAGGTCATAATAGGCTTGCTAGCCTAAGCTATATGAGAGAAAATAGTTAGAAGAGAAGAACTTGAAAGTGAACATCATTTATTTAAAATGAGTGCTAATGAATGAATGTTTGCATATCTATGAAAGGCAGTTTATCAGACTTAACACACTAATGATTTTATATGTTAGGACATTGTTGCTGAATTAGAAATTTGCACTTGGGAAAATGTGATGTTTTATGCTTGGGTTCTTTCTTTTTACATTCAATTTATTTTGTTATGTTTTGTTTTTTTCCTTAATCATTTTCCCCCTGTTACTGGGAATTGAATTCAGGAGCACTCTTCCACTGAGCTACATTTTTTTTGTTGTTATTTATGTTTTAGTTGTAGTTGGACACAATATCTTTGTTTTATTTATTTATTTATTTTTATGTGGGGCTGAGGATCGAACCCAAGGCCTTGCATATGCTAGGCAAGCGCTCTACTGCTGAGCCATAACCCCAGCTACGTGTTTGAAACAGGGTCTCGCTAAATTACAGAGTCTAGCTTCAAATTCATGATTCTCCTGCCTCAGCTTTCTGAGTCACTGGAATTACAGGCATGTGCCACCATGCCCTGGTTCCCTTAATCTTTTTGTTTGTTTATTTGTTTGCTCTTTTTCTTTCCGCCTTAATCTTGTTTATTCATATTTTTGTGTGGTGCTGAGGATCAATCTAGTGCTTCACATGCTCGAGGCAACTGCTCTGCCACTGAGCCATAACCCCAGTCCCTTCCTTTTATTTCTTTAAAATAAAAATGCTATGAAAAAAAAATTGTCTCAATTATGCTAAGGAGAACAAAGAGGTAGAAATTTGATTTTGTGACTTTCAAACCCAATTTGATTGATTTGAATGATCGGTCATTTGATATGTTGCTGGGTTGCAGAGATGTAGGATTGAGATATCCTACCAGAGTCAGGAGGGCTCATTTCAGCTCAGCCAGTCTTCAAATCACGTTCCGCTGGTAACAACCAGTCCTCTAGTGGGTGTGATATTGTCAGTTTCATCAGTCTACTCCTGCTGTGAACTTTTAAAAGGTCTTTGAAATTTTTCCAGGGTCATGGATCATAGCACAGGTTCAGAGAGCTTGGATCATCAGCCAACTGTTCTTTAGTCTATTTGTCCCTACAGCTGGCTGAAGTCTCCTCTTGGCTCCCATTTTCTCAGTGTGCTTTCTTAGGGCATGTTCTCAAGGACATCACCTGGCGGATGTCAGTCTCCTTGATGAGATGCCCTCTCCTCCATGGGCCTCCTTTATACATTTTAATCTTCAATTTGAAAATAGGAAAAGGCAGTTGGAAACAAAAGTTTTAAGGCTGGGTGGTGTGCACTCCTGGGCCCTGCATGATGGTGGAAATGAAATAACCAGTCAGAGACCTGTAAGGAGACTCTGCTAGACCTGGCCTCCGACTCAGAGATGTTCCTCCTGTCACTCACTCTTCTCCATTCTAAATTGAAAAGAGTTTTGGTTTGCTTGAATATTTAAAAATGGGGTTACTTTCTCTTTAAAGACATCACTTTCATTTTAAGCAAGAAATATATATATATATATTCTCTTGAACTCCTCACTTTCATTAAAATTCACCACACAGCTGGCCATGTCTGGTTTGAGAGATGGAATTTCCCCTGTCTTGAAAAGTCACATAAACATCACAAGGAGAACATGAAACAGAAACCCAAATTCCAGATGAAACCCGGAACTATAAATTTAGCAAAAGAACTGCCAAGAAAACTGGAAATGGAGCAGGAAAGGTGCAAGGAGGGAGATACAGAGAGGATTCGACATCAGAAAACAACGCTTGCTCTTTCACGTCTCACAAGGGGAGAGCACAGACCAAAGCCGGAGTCTGCAGCAGCAGGATGGGACAGGGGCCTGGCTGCAGTGAGAGTATTTGTAAGAAGCAGAAGCCCTGGGGCCATGGAGGAGGAGAGAGGCTATGTGACCAACAGCCCCACAGCTGCTCATTTTCATCAAATGCTGAACTCATCTATCCACAGGATCCTTCCCTACACAAATCTTTCATTAGTTATAAGAAGAAAAACATGCATACATATATAATGTATCTCTGTTTTTATTTTCCTTTGGAAATTGCTTCATTTCTGTGTTTTGTTTTGTTTGTGAGCTTGGTGCTGGGGATTAACCGTAACCTTGCACAAGTTGGCAGGTGCTCTTACTGCTGCAATATACCTCCTGCTCTTGCTTTTGAAATTCTTATCAGTTTTATGTAGGATGATGTCTAATCTCTCCCTCCTTCTTTACTTTCGTTTTTCCCTGAGTCTCTCTTTTTCCAAAATTGTTCAATTCCTTCCAAGCTACCCATTGGGTTTGCTGTTACCTGCTGCTACTTGCTTTAATCTAAATCAGCTTTAATTTTTGTTCTGCTATAGTAGTTTCTGGCTTTACAAATTGATCTTCTCCACCAAAAGCAGATCGATTCTTCAAAAGACAATTCACCCTTTCTCCCCCAAAATTTGGCTGACTGACAAATCTTTGAATATACAGAAATAACTACTTTATGTAAGACCTTTTAAAATAGAAGTTTTTTCTATGCAATAGATAGAAAGATTTTTAAATATGTCAATTAATATGTCCTTCTTGAATATAGCCAATGAAAATATGTGTTACCAGAATACATCCTGTTTATGAAAATAATTTTGAATAGATTAAATACATTATTCTTATGGAAACATTCCAACTTCCAACCTTTTACTTTGAATTTTTCAGTTTCAACCAATTTTTGTTTTCAAATACTTTGAAGTCAAGTCACTTTGGTTTTCGAGTTCAGGTTTTACCACATGAACTAAATTTTAATTTAACAAGATTAACAAAAATAGTTATTTTTACTCTTTAGAAAGTTTACAACAATTAGTGTGATATGTAATATTTTTTCATGGCTTTTTGTATTATTACTCTGAGGTATAACATGGGCATAGCAAAGCACATAAAAATTAAGGGTATAGCTCAATAAATTTTAACATATGAATGTGTCTGTCAAACTGGGTTAAGATAAAGAACATTTCCAGTACCCTGAAGAACCCTCCCCTATTTCCCTTTTTTAGTCCAATGAAATCCCAGTTCTCCACCTAAAATTTAACTCTTAGACTAATTTTTTCTGCTCATAACAGAGTTTTAAAGAATGTTCAATTTCCCTCTGTCCTGACTCCTTGCTGCTCCAGCGGTTGGAAGTTGGGCAAAGCAAAGAAACTTCCAGCTAGTGGAAAGATAGAGGGTGCCAGTCCCAAGAGGGGGAAAGACAGACAGTAGAGAGGGGAAAACTGGGGCAGACAGAGGAGAGAGAGAGCGCAAAAGAGTGTTTTCCAGAAAAAAATACTATAAACATTAAAAAGAGTTAAAATACAGTCTATGAAGAAATAAGTATGAAAATTTGATCATTTAATGAATTGATCTTTTAGTGCATTTCTTCTTAAGAAGTCAATTATTTAATGGCTGTGGATTCAGGGTAAGACCCTCTACAGCCACTATAGCCAATCTTTCTTATGACCTCCAAGTTCATTCTTAGTCAAGGCCACTGAGTCAGTACAGTTCTTGGATGAGTTTATCCAGAGATAATGATGGCATAAACTTACTCTGGAAGTCATGGAGAGGGGAACATACTAACTCCTGACCCATGTGAAAGTTGTTCAGGCCTACCCTGATAGACTCGTCACTATGTGGCTAGTCTGATTCCTGAGGATTCCTTAAAAAACTACAGGTAAAAATGTTACCATTTGGCACCAAACTCAGTTTTCATGATAATCTGATTGTCATTTCAAATTCTGCCATCTACCCTTGTGGAACCAATGAGACTTTACCCTAGATGCTTTCTCTGTGTGGGGGAGGGTACCAAGACAAATGGAAAACAAGGGCAACCTAGGGTTTTTAGGCTTAATCAACACTTTCAAGGTAGTGTCCTTTGCTAATTGAGAAAAGTAAAAATTTGTGAGCAAAATAGGGACCTCAGTTTTCATGAAGTCCAACTTGTTTTTCTTAAAAAATGTCAAGCAGGCAGTTGGATTTACAAGTCTGGAGCTGAGAGGAGAGATAAATTTAGGAAGCGTCAGCCTATAGATGTATTTAAAGTCATGGGAAGAGGAGTGTTTTTAGAACTGTGAGTCACAATCCATTAGTGTTATTACATCATTTTAGTGGGTTAAGATCAACATAAAAAAATAGAAGTGAATATAGTGTGGTGGGTAAGAAATATCAGAAAGAACACCAGAGACCCATAAACTATTATTTTATAAAACTGTTAATTCTAATACACATACAATATAAACTATATGTGCATGCAATTATATATATGTTTTATGTGCATATACATGCATCCATATACAAGTACACATACCTATATAGCTGATATGTATATTGCATGCAGGAGAGAGTGAAGAAGAGATGAGGGCCCAGGACTAAACCCTGAGTGATACCAATATTTTGCAGTTTTGGAAATGAGAAGCTGGGAAATAACATTGAGATGAGGGTAGCCCATGTGATGTGATGGTTAATTCTACATATCCATTTGACTGGACCAAAGAGTTGGTTAAACATTATTTGGGGTTTGTCTATGACGGTGTGTCTTGCTGAGATTAACATTTAAATCAGTAAACTTAATGAGGTAGATGGCTCTTTCCAATGTGGATGGGCTCCACTGTCTTTGAACTGAAGGCCTGAGTAGAACAAAAAACTAAGCAGGAGAAAATTTGCTTCTCTGTCTGATTGTCTTTGAGCACCTATGGAACATCAGTCACCACAGAAATCTTGTTTGACAGCACTAAAAAATGCTTCCTGGTGGAAAATGTTCTTCTGAGATGACAGTTGGACCAAAAACTTTTCATACTCAGAGGTATTTCCAACTGCAAGTTCAATGAAATTGTTTTGTTGCCCTTAGAAAAGCCTATCTGATCTCAAATCAAATGCTCACTCACCTATGAAATTTCTACTATTAGCTTCCATTGTTTATGTTTGAGCCACTTATAAATCTAATAAATTCAAATTTCTCTAAAAGAAGCACGAGTAAACCATCATAAAGGTACTCATAAAAACTTTTTTTAGAGGCCAGGGATATAGATCAGTGGGAGAGCACCTGCTTAGCATTTATGACACCCCTGGTTCAATTGCCAGTGCACATACACACACACACACACACACACACACACACACACACACACCTATTCATTTTTAACATTTAAGGGTAAAAATGCCTTTGGTTCCTTTTAAAAAGAGTCTTCCAAGAACCAACTAACAAGCATCTATCAGAAGCAGATAGGGTTGATACAAGCAGAAATACAGTCAGACAAATTATTTCCAAGTTATTTAGCCATCATAGAAAGAAAATGAAACCTGAAAAAAAAAGAGTAAGCATCTTTTGAAGGAAAAGAAAACATTCCCAAGGCTAAATTTCTGGTCAACAATTGGGTTGGAACAGAACGGAGTACTTTCATGCCTTCAATAATTTCATCCTGTGAGGAGGTTATTTTTTTCCATTTTTAGAGGGAATGCGGTGATTAGAGGTTTACTGTCACTGGATTAAGAGCACAGGTAGTAAGAACTCATGCCTTGTGACTAATCCAGTGCTCTTCTCATATCCTTTACTCACCTCTCCATGGGACCACAAGCATCACAGGCACTTACTAGCTTGAATGATGGACTTGACCAGTTTATTGAATTTTTATAGAGAAAAAATTATGTTATGGCCTGAGGGAGCCACAACTCCAGCCCCGAGGTATATTTTTATCATTAGAGGTTTTCCTCACTTTTACAATTTATTTCATCCTCAATCTTAACTCACAAAACACATCCTCAAATATAAGTAAAAAATCACATCCTTTCCAGTAGGTCAAGTTCTTGGGTGGCATTTCAAAACACATCTACACCCAGCAGAGTTGCAGGGGATGTGGGCAAAGCTGAGAACTAATGAATGCCAACTTTTGAAATTTTTTTCCAGGTTTTTAGGCAAAATTATTTTGGATTCCTTATAAGTTAGGTTGCTGCCAGAAATGTAGTATTTGGCTTCACTTTGTAGGAGTATGCACTTCAATTCGTATGCACATGATGTCATCCCACACGAGATTTCTCTAATTATCAATCCATACGCTTTCCTCATTTGCTGGCACTAATGGTGTGGTTGTAAAAATTCTGCCAAAATTTCCCTGTAGCCACGAATAGCTAGCCTTCCCAGATGTAGTACACATGATGATATGTTGGAAATTGATTTTTCTTTTAGGTTTAAGCAGTAAGAAGCCTGGATTTTATTCCTGAGAGGTTGAGCAAAAGACATAATATAAATAGAATGTTGGGGAAATAGCACCTGGCTTCAAGAGAAATCGGACAAGACAAGGAGGAGAAATATATTTTTAAAATTCTTTCCACAACCCCACTGCTATAGTATCTGTATCCAAGGGTTACCCAAATCCAAAATCCTTCAAGAACTTGGAGAAAGACATTGAATCCACTAGATGTGAAGACTCAGAATTAGGGAAAGTAGTGGGTCGTAATTGTAGATCTCAGAGTATAGACTAATCTGAGATGGCATTTTCTCAGTGCAGGGTATTATTTTCCAAACAAGATATTTTTAAACCATCAACCTTTCCTCTTCTGGCAAGTTTTTTTAGTTTATGGATCTGCTTACCAAAGATTTAAAAAAAAAAAAAAAACTCCATTAAGGGGTTCTATGCCAATAATGTGGCCTTTCTCCTCATATCAAATGAAACTAGTTTCATCTTCTGAGTATTTATACCCACCCGTTGTTGGTGTCTGTGAAGCTGCCCCTTTCTTGGTTCCAGATCTACACACAATGAGAAACATCTGAGGAGTTAGGGCAGTTCTTGTTGGGACCACCCGTCTCGGGCATTGCTCCTGATTCCTGTTGACTTAGAAGCATGAGTTCCTCCAACTCCAAGCGCCTTCTTTTCCCCCTTATATTCATTTTGAAATGCCCAGTTTTAACATGGACAACCATTCTTCCTTTGCTTTTGTTTCAAGTTAGATTTGTTCCCTTTCCTTTGGGGTCCTGAGATGCACCTTTCTCTTGGTGGTCTCTCCCTTTCTGATACCTCCGGGCTCCTTCATCGGCTCCTTTCACCCAAGGATGAATCTTACCTGCAGCTTTTTCTTTGACTCTCTCTTTTCTTGCCCTTTCAGCTCACAACAGCTCTTTACTTAACTTCTATGGAGAAAGCTTCCACATATATTTTCAGCTTTGACCTTCTATTCAATGTATTCCTTTTACATTTTCTTTTTAGAAAACTATATTTTAATGAAAATTTTCATATGTGCACACAGTGGAGAGAATGATACGATGGACAGCCATGTTCCCATCACCTCATTTAAAAATTGCCAGTAATTGGCAAAACTTTTTTTCATGCGCACCAGATCCGGGATCCAATTTTAGGAAAGAACTTCTCATACGCAGGTGAGACTGTATTTTCTAATGAATCACCTAATTAAGCACATCATATCTTGACTATGTTATTACTGCTATTATTGATCAGTGGGTTCTACTGATATCAAGCTGATCTATTCATTGTCAAGGTCTCCATCAACCTAATGTGCTGGGAGCCACAGCCAATTAATATGATGCATGGCATTTTTGATTGAAAGGTGATGCCAGCTAGCCATTGAGATGATATGATTATGTTAAAAATTACATTCATATGGATACCGGACTCCTGCTGCGGGACTCCTGGAGAGTTCCCATTGGTTGGGAAAGTACAGTAGGAGGGAATTCCGGGGGAGGCGCTTGCGCTGGGGTTCCGGGAAGGAACCGGCGGAACGCCGCGTGGGTGGATCGGAAAGCTTCCCGGGCACGTGGTATTGGCGGTTTTTTCAAATAAAGTTTGTTCCTGTTTGAGTGGCTCGTGATCTTGTGCCCAGCCAGACTACTGCACTAATGAAGTTAGCATCTTTGGTAATTCTTGTCTACATCCACTATTTCATTAGGAGCTGGAAAATCCTAATTATATAATTTTTTCTCTTTTACTCAGAGGAAATTTCCTGAGATGGTTATTTATTAGCTTTAAAAATTTTCATAAAGAAAGATAGTTATTTATTCCATTTATTTATGAATTTTTGGAGTAATTAGTTGATTGATGTATTAGCAACTAAAAGTAGAGTATTTAAAAAAAAATTTTGTTCTATCTATCTATCTATCAATCATTTACCTATCCATATATATCTATTCATTTAGTTTGAAGTGCTGGAGATTGTACTCACGGCCTCTCACAAGCCAGGCAAGCTCTCTACTGAGCTACATCTCCAGCCTTTATTTTTTGAAAGGATCCATTTCATTATAAAGTCATGAATTTTTAAACATCGTATATCCTTAATTTCTTTATATTCATGATTCTTTTTTGATGCTAATATTATTGCAGATTTGGCTATAAGAGGCCCCCTGGAAATGAACTTAGGTGTCCCTTTGAGATGATCCTATTTATTGTTGTTAAACTTCCTTGCTATCAAGTATTATAGGATATGCCAAATATTTCCCACTCCAAACCTAGAACAGTATTTTACTAAGGAGCCCTGGTTTCTTGAGAGAAGGGATATATAGAGACTATAATGTAGGCTCTGGGAAGAGTCCTTTTACAGGGTCCTTGCTTCTACATTTTCAATGGAAATGTATAGGAGATACTTCCTGTCTTGCCCCAATTGTAAAGAGAGCAAAGTAATAAATCATTTTAATACTTCCAATTTACACATAAAATGACATGACTTTTACTAAACTTCTTGGTCATTGGAATTAATTTTTCTGTAAAAATACAGGCTTGTGCATATGTTTTTTTAATGTGTCGTTTTTAAAAAAGCTCATTGTGAACTAGTTCTATATGTATTAAGCATATTTATTCTAAGTTGCCAAAATGTTGTATGTAATCTGTCATTTTTTGAGACATTGCTTGGGGTGTTTCATGTCATTCAAAAAATGTCATAGATATATTCTCTGATTTATTAATATTTTAAATTGCTCCTGGGCTTTGAATTACCTATTACCAGTACTTTTTCATTTATTTTTTTTTTTTAATTTAGATCTCTGATTCCTTTCACTTTTGAATTTCTAATTCAAAATCAATATGACAAAAAAAATCAATTTCTCCTCTTCCCTTTCTCTCTAAACTCACTTTCTTATCTTGACTTTCTACTTCTATTAATATCTCCCTCTGATCTCTTTGTCACTTGGGCCAAAATCTCCAAGTCATTCTTGGTTCCTTGCTTGCCCTTTTTACCACTGAATAGATGTCTTAAAACTCTGTTTGCCATCTTCTTACCTGGTAGAGGAGAAATGTACTAAACATTGTTAAGATTACAGAAAAAAAAATAAAAATAAAATGCAGACTTATTTAACATTAGATATTAAATCTATTTTGGCTTAAAATATAACAATTCAAATAAATACTGGTCCGCTATACTAGTAATATCAATTGTAAGAATATTTCTATTTTTCATAAATCAATTGACCAATTATTATCCCAAATTCTCTGAATAAATCCTGGGAAAAGTAAATCAATGAAACTAACTCATTTTAAAAACAGCTTTCAGGGCTGGGGATGTGGCTCAAGCGGTAGCGTGCTAGCCTGGCATGCGCGGGGTGCTGGGTTCAATCCTCAGCACCACGTAAAATAAAAAATAAAGATGTTGTGTCCACCGAAAAAAACTTAAAAAAATAAAAATAAATATTAAAAAATTATCTCTCTCTGAAAAAAAAAAAAACAGCTTCTTAGGTAAGATGGGCAATTCTGGTGAACAGTTAACTATCGAGTGACTAAGCAGCACACCTTGTTTGCTCTAAGACCAACCATTCCTGAGAAAAATGGTTGAAGACTTAATAGATCACAATATACTGGGAGTGGTAAATCAGAAATCTGGTTATAGTTACGTCATTTTGTAGATCACCACAAGTGTGTTTTGGGCAAGATAAAGTAAATAAGGATTTGGTGATAGGTGTTGCTTCCATATTGTTCTTTTTTTGCCTAGAATGCAGACCAATAAATAGGCTTATTTTATCCTTTAAATCATCTGATATTTAAAGTTCAGTATGGGAGTCTTATGGTCAACTCACACATGCTGTTGATTTCTAAAACAAATCCATATGTCCAACATCACTTGGTAACATTGTTTTTTTCAAGGCAAAATGAAGTAGATCCTGGAATGTTGTTAGGGGTTTGTGTGGATGAAAGAACCTGTTCCCAAGAAGACCATAATTTCACTTTCATGACTGCTCAAGATAGTTCACACAGAACCAGGGTAACTGATAACACTCAAAAATTATGAGCAGACTTACAAATAGGTCATCAAGAGTGCTGATTTTCTTTCATGTTAAAAGAACAACTGAAATAGTTCTTAATTTTAGTGTAGCATCCTTACATTTGAAAGAAAATATTTCACAATTGTTAGCAGTTGCTTAAAGTGAGGTTAGCTTTAAAGAATAGGAAAAAAGCATAGCAACTTCTTAACTGCCTGGAGCCATCCGTGAAATGTGCCTGAAACAAATCAACATGGAAGCCACAGGGTAGAAAAAAGTTTGGTATCTGGAAACTCCCAGCAGCACTCCTGCTGGTTTGAGGCCGTCCACTACATGCGACTTCCAGCTCAGCACTGTACATCAGCCTTTGATGTACTCTCTTAAATAAAGAACCAGAGTCATTTTCTTGTTGTTCGACTCCAGCTCCTACTGGAACTGGAGAACCTATCAGGCTCTCCTTATTCCCTTTTAAATCTAATTACTGGTTTTTCCTCTTATTTCTTTACTAATTATTTCAAATTTTCTTTTTCTCAGGTGATTCACACCTTCTGACCAAGAAACTACCCTGATGAGGTGCTGGCTGCCCCACAACACTGAACCGCTGATATGTACTAGTAGAGCTAGAAAAATTTAGAGTTAAAAATTTATGATTTAAGCCTGGCAATTGATTCAGAAAACTTATGAAATAAAAAGATTATTTGTGTGATTTCATAAACAATGATCAATAATAAATGCGCAAAGGTACGAGGATATAATGGAAACCAAATTAAACTGGTACCCTATTGATAGCATCTATTTGACATACCTGGCTCTTGATTTTCTGTCCATTATTCTCCTCAGATCACTTTGTATCATTCGGTGTTGTGGGAATTTGCACATGATTTGTTGTTAACAAGTGATAGGCATAGAATCAATTTGAGTACTGGTCTTAAATTAGGATTAGTGAAGAATCAGTGACACAGTTTCCTTCAATTTTCTAGTCTAACCACTCCTCTCAGTGGTTGGTTTTTTTTTGTTGTTGTTGTTGTTATTTTGTTTTGTTTTTTACTTTATGTTGATGTGTATTAGGCATCAATTTATATCCACTCTACAATGAAAGTAAAACCAGAGTAGTACTTCCATGAATTATATTGCTCTTACTTGCATAGTGCAGCTATCAAACTTCCCATGAAGCAAAAACAGGATCTAAAAATAAATCTAAAGCTTTTATCTCACAGTGATTTCAGGTTTCATCAAAATAGCAAGTTGGATACCTTGATGACTCTCCCAATTAAAACAAACCAAATAAAATATATTTTGAAAGTCTTTTCAAACACATTAATGAAAAAGGAAGAATACACAGAGACAAAACCATAGTTAAATAGGAATGCTGTGGACCAAGCATGTTTTGTTGTTGGCATTTACTCAAGGTTTATCTGTGTTAGGAACTTGAGCTTTCTTTCTGAAGGCTATACAAGCAAAGGGGGTAGATACAAAGACTCAGGTACCCATAAGGTAAAAACCTAACAGAAGACTTAAAAGTCAAACTGAGACTCCAAAGAATTACATAATTATATTCTTTATATTCCTAGTATGAGAAATTAAAAAAAAAACTAAACTATCTTTACCTTGATGTGGGATAGAGAAAAAGTTAATCTCACTGAAAATTTGTAACTAAATCCAGTTTTCATGAAGACATGTCATCTTAATTCATTATATTTGAAAATCCTTAAGCAGCAAACTTAAATTGGACCGTGTTCAGAAGCAACCCCAGGCTAGTGACACATGCAAAATACAAATCCCCTCTGGAGAAACTTAGCTCCAACTCGGGCCTCAAAATATTCTCACAGAAAATTCAAGAAAAGTAAACAGCTCACAGAAAAAAAAAAATCACAAAGAACATGAGGTATTACAAGAACAACTTAGACAGGAAACATTAAAATTGACCCATGAGGGCTTCTGGCATTATAAGAAGTTGAATATAAATGAATACGGACTATGGAATATAGAATGTTTCCATATAAACTGAAAATAAACTTAAAAATTTTAGCAAGTAGGAGACTATTAAAAAAACCAACATAATATATTGGAAAAGAATCAGATGGAGCATCTCTACATTAAAAAAGACAACATGAAAAAAATTAATGAAAAGTGAAAGAAAGGCAGATTAACTCTTATGTTTAGGGAGTATTGGAGTGGTAATATATAAATACATATGGTAATTAATCAAAATGAAATGGAAGAGACATTATGTAAGACATGGTAGATGAGAATTTACCAGAATTCAATTTGTTCAAAGGCACAAATCCTCAAATATAGGGAACCCCATGAATTGTAAGCATGAAAAAAAAAAGTTGGCACACAAACCCATCATCATGAAGTAGCTGGATAACTGAATATTAACAAAAAAGATACATTTGAAAGAGAGAGAAAATAGAAGACCACCTAGAGAGGAACAGAAATGATGCTACTTTCTAACTTCTCAAAACCAATAGTAGAGTCTAGAAAACAGCATAATGATATCTTCAACATGCTAAGAGAAAATTACTGCCAATTTGATATTTTGTTTTAAGGAAAATTATCACTTAACAGTGAGGGTGAAATACAGGCACTTTAGAGCTAAACAAAAGCTGGTCAGTTCTTTTGATGGAAAGACACTCATTAGAAGAAATTCTGAAGTAGTCTTTGAGTAAAATAAGATGTTTCCAAAACTTAGAACTATACAAACCTCTTTTTCTTCACAAGTAACCTGTGTCAAGTATTTCATTATGGTGATGAAAAGCTAATATAGAAATTTGATACAAAGGAGTAGAGTTGTTATGATAACTGTACCTCAAAATGTGGCAGCAGCTGTTGAACATGGTTTACTAGGAGAGGTTGGAAGAGTTTGGAGAAGCAGGCTAGAAAAATCCTAGACTATTACAAGTGGATCATTATGGGCAACTCTGGAATTTGTATGTTCCTACAACAAAACAAGAAGGTATTTCATTTAAGAGGATAGACTGATGGCCCATAAATGTATATATAATTATGCTCAATATGTATAAGAGAAGTTAAATTAAAACCATAATAAAATAATATCTCACTATCATCAGAATAGAAAAGTGAAAATTTGATAGTACCGATTTATGGGGAAGATTTGGAGCAATGAAAATTCTTTATCACTGCAGGTGATATCGATTACAAGAAAATATTTAGGTATTTCCCCCAAAATGTGAGTACACACATATTCTATGTCCTAACTACCCCGAAGTATATTTTTGTGAAAAATACCATTTCTCTACACACTCACAAAACTTTGGCAGCAAATACGTGCTCTTCCCACAGCCCATCAAGCAATTCTTTGACTCTCCAGATATCAGGTGGGTGATCTACAGTTTAACCCAAATCTGGAGAGTCAAAGAATTGCTTGATGAGCAACTTGCCCAAAGCAGTGAAAGAAAAAGCTGCTTTTATGTGAACTTCTGCAGACTGGGAACTTCTGAGTCCCTCCCCTTATATGCTGGGTATAAAACTCTGAAACTCCCTGAACTCAGGGTTCAGGGGATTAATTGATTACAGCAAAAGCTGTGCCCTCTGAACCTGGCTGCAGCCAAATAAAACTGTTTCCTGCTATCTTCAGTGCCTTGCCTCGTTTGTCCCTACAACATGTAGAGTTATCAGTATCAAAATGGAGTCATTTATGTCAAACCTTAACAAAATAGAGCCTGGAACAAGGAAAACTCTTGCACATATTCCTGTAATAGGGCTGACTTCAATAAATCTTTGCATGTCTGCCTATGATGAGAACCATGTAAGGAACCCCTCACAAATGTAGTATCCCTGATGAGCCACAGGTATATGGACACTCAGCTACCTCCATCAATGAGCTAACACCAACCTCTTGGGCAGTTTAGTGAGCTTCTCCTTTGTGCTTTAAAAGCTTCCCCTTTGGATGTGTCTCTAGTCTACAAAGGGAAGAGTATCCCAGATTATAATATTCTATTCTTTGACACTTTAAAGTATAGATTTACATATTGGGTATTCTTATTCACATTATATGTCTCACAATATGAAATATTAAAACATGATTTTTATTTCAAAGGAGAATAAATTAAAGAGAAATTGTTTTCAGATCAAAACTCAGATTTAAATATCCATGTTTTAATACTTAGGGTCAAAACGTGTTTTATGATTTTTAAATTACAATTTAAAAATTTACTAATCTTTATAAAGCAATTAAAATTCATCCTTTCATTCATCCTTGCAATGGATAAGTTTTGGTGCCTGTCATATGCTGTAATTTTTCTTATTTATATTATCGTTTAACTAAAGTATAGCCTTTGCTTTAGCTACCCAAGATGCAATGTTTTAAAGATTGTGTGAGTATATTTATCATGCTTAATTGAAATAAAAATAAAGTAGACTGAGAGATAAGATAATGAAAAGAAATTGCCTGACAGAAAGAAAAATTATCTTACAAATTATTATAGATTATTAATCACCCAAGGAAGATGTTTGCAATGAAATGATAACCTGAATTCCTAAATTTAAAAAATTAACTCCTGGCCAACATGATCATTTTCTTTCAATATTCTATAGTGTGTGATTGCCTCTTTATGAGGTATTCCATTATATCCTGCTGTATTCCCAGCATGAAAGTATTGGGTTTCTTATAATGCTGCAATTAGCAGATGAAGGTATGTAACGTACATTGTGTTTCTAATAGTCTCATAGTGCCCATGAGCCTTTAGAGCAGGTTCTGGCTGCCAAAGCACCTGGCCCAGTGGCAAGGCTGGGTGTATCACTTACAGCGATCAAAGACATAGATCAAGATGGAATCCTTTGCTACTCCCAAATGAACTCCTGCTGTCACTTTCTGCTTTCTGAAGAAAGCAGAAATGGCAAGGTTCCACTGTAGAGGGGAAGCCTATGGGCATGTCAGCCCCAGGATGATTCATTTACTTCTGATTTGACACAGAGCAGCAGGAAATTTGATAAGTAGGAAGACCTGAGTGATGAATGTGTTATACCTCATATTGTCTCTCAGTACAGTCCATCAATATACTAATATTTCAGTTAGGGACAATTAAAAGTCAGGGAGAACTTGAATCACAGGGAGGCACCTTCAAGTTTAATCAAGTTTATTTAAAAAATACACAATTATTTATAGCAATTATAAGGACAGCAAAGAAAGATTTAACATGAGCTACATGTCAGTGTTGGTAACCAAATACTATAGTAGAGACTTTGTATGTGGAAGGGTTTAACCACTGACATGAGTCCCATGCAGAAAAACAAGGCCACCCATGTTCAGAGAAATGCCAAACACTTCTGCTGCTTGCTACCCAGCCTCCTCTATCCCCCACTTGCTTGTAATACTTTCTAAACTTAATGTCTCCTGCCTCCTATATGGTTTGAGAGACAGGGACCCCACTCTAGCTTTTAGGGTTGGTCCCAATTTATTTCAGTTAATTCAAGTGTCCTTATTTTCTGAGGGTGGCCCTTGCTCTCCAGTGGTTTTGTAAGTGTACCCTGGGCTTCTGTGGACAAGGCTGGGACATGGGATCCTTTCTTTCCATGGTTTAGTGTTGCTGAGGGCAGGTGGTCTGGAACTGCTGTGGCCAGGCATGCCACCTGAGGGAAACCAACATGAGAAAATCACAGAAAAATAATTCAGAAGTTTTGGTCACATCATAAACCTTTGGGCAATGTGACTTAAGACCAAATTTATTTTCTTTTTAAAAAGCACTTATCACAACATTTTCTGTTGCTTAAACTAACTAACATCAACAAGTAGTTTTTAAATAAATAAGCTTCAGAAGAAATAAATATAACAATTTTTTGAGTGAAGAATGATCCTTGCAGCACTTAGAGCCAGAAGAGGTTCAGAGACTGCTGCGACAGTGTGGGCAGGGAGCTCTGTAAACTGTGGGTGGGAGGTGAAAGTGAAATGAAGAAAACATATTTGAGTAGTTAGAATGTAAGCACCCTAGCTAGAGGTTAGTTAGCAGTTTCTGATTGGTAAATCAATAACTTTTTTCATTGTTCACATTGGGCTTTGGTTTTCTTATAGAGGTATTTAAGTACTACAGCAATTCTAGTCCAATGACCTCTAAATGAGATATTTTTAAAAAATGACTTCCTTTTGAGTAGTCTCTTATTTGTGAGGAATTGACTAAAACTTTAGAATAAGTTTCTCACACCATTGTGGAGGGCTTGTCTTTGTCTCAGCATGAAATTCAAAAGTCATGACAGCAGGCTCATGGAAAAAATATTCTTTTTATTATTCACCTCATTTTGTTGCTCTAATCTGTTGATGATGATGAACATTCATTTAAAATACCTGGAAAATACACGAGATGAGAGAGATTAAAGGAGGACCATCAAGAGGATAATGCTGAGATGCTAGGGTATGCTGCTTGGCCAAGGTCCATGAACCAAACAGACTAAAATAAACAACAATAAACCCCAAAGTTTAATGGCAACGACAAACTTGTTTTTTATGTACAGAGGACAGTTAGTTGAGAAAATTCTAGACTTAAACTTATTGTCCTAGTTTGCAGTTTGAGTGGCTCTGGTTATGGTTTTGGGCGTTTTCGGTGAACTGAATTGGTACCCCACTCATAAGGCATAGATGTTGTCAACTGAAGTTTACTTCAAATCGCTTACCTTTGGCTTTTAGGACTTTTAAGAGCATTGAAGTTGGTAGATAAAATCTCAAACACAATGAATGGGACAAAAAAAAGTCTGATACCATAAACATACTATGGTTTTTCACTAAAACAAAATTTTTCTCTATATAACCCTCCATCCCCATTCTACCAAAGATACTCATAGTGCGAACAATTTGCAAAGTAGATCTCATCTCACTAAACTGAGCCTCTTACTTATGTAAATGCAACAAAATTGTGATTGACTATAAACTCTTAAGTCTTCTTTGCTGGAATTTTTAATAAGGAATTTCAAATTAGAATTTCAAAGGCCTTCTCCATGCCAGAAAGCCAAGCCAAAGACTCACTATCAGACTTGCCTGTAATACCTATAGATTTGGGTGAATACCTCTTTTCTTGAGATACCCAGAATATTTTTTCAGGTTCTTGAGCTTATTTTCACAATGCTAGGAAACTCTTAAAACCAAGAACAAGACAAGTTCTTTCCAAGGGGGCTTTTCTGTCTTCATAAAAGTAAAACTTAGTTTTTAAAAACTACATGGTCAGAGCTGATTCTATGACCATTCTCTAAAATGATATTATAACCAAAGCCTTGGTGCTATCGCTAACATTTCCTATTATATCTTGACATAAAGGAAACCAGTTTTTATCAAGTATATGTGAGTATCAATAGTGCCATAAAATAAGAATACACACAAATATCTTCAAAATTCTGGAGGGATCATGTAGAGATAAAAAGTGATTGTTTCATCTTTGTTCACAAAGGCATCCATTACAGAATTACCATAAACTATAGGTGACTTAAAGGAGAAGAAAGGGATTTTCATAAAAGGAAACACAAAACATTGAAGATCCAACATTGTCTCCAACACAATGTCCATAAAATTAATCATCTGCTCATTCAATCCCATGTAATTAATTTGTGTTCTATTTGATGTTGAATTAGCAGTTTTATGAACCACTTTTTTCATTAGAGTTTAAGTAGTCTTACTCTGTTCAATGGGATGATCTTAAAGTTAGAGACCTGTAATTTTGGAGTCTTCTCATGAATCTCCTAGAAGACGAAACATATTAGAACAGTAGTTCTTTGCAAAAGTACATCAGAATAAAATGATTAACCTTGTGGGTAATAAGGCCTAAAATAGTCATGGTTAAACATCTGATGGGCATTCATTATATAATACCATTGACAAGGAGATTTAATTATTTCTGTGGCATACAACATTTTAACACAATAAGCAAAATTATGGCTGATTATATTATATCAGGACATACCATATTTTAAGGAATTCTATACAATTTCTGGGATACCCAGTAATGTATCTAAACACATATCTTAAAGAAGGTTCAACATTATTTCTTACTTGCAAATACTTCCCATGCAAATTTAATATACAAAATAAGTGTACTTAGTTTAACACCATTCTTTTTACAGTGCAAGAGAATAAATTCTTTGAGATATTCCAGGGTCTTCTAGAAACTCCCAGAGTTAATTTGAGGTCAAAAAGACTTAATTTAGAATTTTGATTTGGTCAAAATTTTTAAGAATTTTGTATACTTAATCAAAATAGAATCATAGGTCACTGAAAAAATATTCCTAACTTGACCAGAGAATTAAATGACTTTGAAGACAACTGTAGAAAGATACATAGCTTGAGAAAAAAAAAAAAAAAAAAAAACAATAACAAGAAACACCAATCTTAGGTCTTCCTATGGTCCCCAACACATCAAGGTTCATGGATGGGACTTTCATGATTAAGCTCTGACTTTATCGGTAGATTGATTAAAAAACTGGGCTACTGGGAGGTGGGATCTGGTTAGAGTAAATAAGTCACCAAGGATGTGCCTGGAAGGGTTTATGGAGTCCTCAGTGCCCCTTACCCTATGCTTCCTGGTTACCATGAACTGAGCTGCTCTTCACCACAACCTTTCACCATGATGTTCTGCCTCAGGCCTAGAGCAATCCAGCCAACCAGGTACTGAGACCTCTAAAAACAAGAGCCAAAATATAAAATAAACTGTTCCTCCTCTAAATTGCTCTTGTCAGATATAACACAGGTCTATAATAGATGGACTCAGTATTCATAAGTAATGAAAGACCTAGTAACATGAAGCACAGAAAATTATTTTTATTCAACACAGAATTTTTGTTTCCTAGTCAGTTTGCTTTAAAGTCACAGACAGTTTAAAAGAGAACACCAAATTTTGGTTATATATCAATGCACTTCTGATATTGAGACTCATTTTATTTTTAAATTCCATAAGGAAAGTTATTCAAGCCTTAGCCAGTTTGACCGTACACCAATTTCTTTCTCCAAAGTTTCTCTTCTACACCATACAATTTTATTTTATTCATTTTTTTCCTATGTTCTTACTATTTACCATTGTAGAACAAACAAGCATTCTACTTAAGACAAAAATTATTCTCGTTTTGCCTTAGCAAATATACATCCTTTTTAATGTTAAATTATTTATTTATTCTAATTTGTTATACATGATGGCAGAATGCAATTCATTTCATATTACACATATAAAGGACAATTTTTCAAGTCATTGATGGTACATAAAGTATTTTCACACCATTCATCTCTTCATACATACACTTAGGGTAATGATCTAACTCATTCCACCATCATTCTTACCCCTTTTCCTTCCCTTTCCCTCTCTCTACTTTTTCCTATATAAAGTTACTCCATTCCGCCTTTGCAACATCCCACCCCCACCCTCCCACTCCCTGCCATCACCTTTATGAGTCATATCAAAGAAAACATTTGTCTTTGGTTTTTGGGGATTGGCTTACTTCACTTAGCATTATGTTCTCCAACTCCATTCATTCACCTGCAGTGCCTTGATTTTATTCTCTTTTAATGCTGAGTAATGTTCCATTGTGTATATATACCGAAGTTTCCCTATCCATTCATCTGCTGAAGGGCATTGGAGTTGGTTCCACAATTTAGCTATTGTGAATTGTGCTGCTATAAACATTGATGTGACTGTGTCCTTATAGTATGCTGTTTTTAAGTCCTTTGGGTATAGACCAAGGAGTGGGATAGCTGGATCAAATGGTGATTCTATTTCAAGTTTTCCAAGGAATCTCCATACTGCTTTCCAGATTGGCTGCACCAATTTGCAGTCCCACCAGCAATGTATGAGTGAGCCTTTTTCCCCACATCCTTGCCAACATCTATTATTATTTGTATTCTTGCTAGCTGCCATTCTGACTGAAGTGAGATGAAATCTTAGAGTACTTTTGATTTGCATTTCTCTAATAACAAGAGATGTTGAACATTTTTTCATGTTTGTTGATTGATTGTATATCCTCTTCTGTTCAGTTCCTTGGCCCATTTGTTGATTGGGTTATTTGGTTCTTTGGTGTTAAGGTTTTTGAGTGCTTTATGTATCCTGCAGATTAATGCTCTATATGATGTGCTTGTGGTAAAGATTTGCTCCCATTCTATAGGCTCTCTATTCACCTCACTGATTGTTTCTTTTGCTGAGAAGAAGCTCTTTAGTTTGAATCCATCTCATTTATTAATTCCTGGTTTTAATTCTTGCTTTTTAGGAGTCTTATTAAGGAAGTTGGGGCCTAATCCAACATGATGGAGACTTGGGTCTACTTTTTATTATATTAGGTACAAGTTCTCTGGTTTAATTTCTAGGTCCTTGATCCACTTTGAGTTGAGTTTTGAAATAGACAACCTTTTTAACTCCTAGTGTTGTTTATGAAAAACATGTCTTATTTGGCTCATGTGTGTACATGTGGTTTCCCTAATTATTTCTAATTTTTACTGCCATATGTTAACTAGAATTCTGGAACTTAGCCTGGCATGGTGGTACGTACCTCTAATCTCAGCAACTCAGGAGGTTAAGGCAAGTTTGAGATCAGCATCAGCAACTTACTGAGACCCTGTCTCAAAAAATAAAAAGGACTGAAAACAAAGCTAAAAGGTAAAGTTTCCCATGGGTTGAATCACCGGTACTCCCCCACCAGAATAAGAAGAAAGTGAAGGAGAATTTGTAGCACTTTGTAATTTAAGGTAGGATATAAGAAATAAGAAAAAAGTCAAAGTATATATAAAAGAAAGATAAAATATATAATTTTAATTAAAACTTCCACATACATATTCAGGACTGTCCTTCCCTTAGCCATTCTCTGTCTCAGGTCTGTCACTTACAAACTTGTGAGATATCTGTAAATCTTTTTTTTTAATATAAATATTAATGCTACTTAATGTTACTTATGATAATTACCACTATAAACCATCTTGACCTTCCTAGATTGATGTCATCCTTCCACACTTTCCCATACCCACTCCTCACCAAGTTCTCTTTAAAAGAAGTACCAGAAATGCATCTCCCATTCTTGATGGCCCACATTTTCCCTTTAACATGTGTTTCTTGCTTTCCTAAATAAATATCTGTGGCTCCAATAGTGAACAGACAGGCATGAGCAGTGGGAACCTGAGGTTCAGGGAACAATTCTATAAGCTGGTCCCACTGTGCTAATCCCCATAAGCTTTCTTTAAAAAAAAAAAAAAAATTTTTTTTTTCTTTACCTGCAGCCCTGAATGGCTTAAGTCACTAGGATATGATACATTCTTCAGCAAAAACCTGTTATCTGAATAAGAAATAAAAGAACACAAGTCACTCTGACACAGGGTTTTTTTTTTTTGTGTGTGTGTGTGTGTGTGTGTGTGACTATCACACAGAACAGATTCCAGAACTCAGGGAGATAAGGTTAATTTCACCAAACCATTAAAATTTGTAAGAACAGGTTCCAATTAGAACTGGTCATATTATGAACCATAGTGACCTAGAGTTGTCATGTGGAGCAGGAACTTAAAGTCTGGTGTCATCCTTCTGTCAGTAAAATGTCAAGAGGTGAACTTGGATAGAACTCTTTGGAAACTTTCTGAAACCCTCCCCCAAAAAAACTAGAGGCAAGAGGGGTACCCTGTCCTTTTTTATCGGAGAGGACCCACTCTCCCTTGAATGTGTCCCCTTTTCCTATCCCTTCTAATAAACTCATGCCTGCTAGTCTGAGTGACATGTCTGAAGTATTTCTGGTGTGATTGTAAGAATCAGGGGGAGAAAGGATTGCTATGGCTGTGTCAGAGCACTGGCATGGCTTGGACCCTGTAACGCCACATCATATCCTAGTGACTTAATAGACATGTCCTGAAATTCTCCATCATATATGTCAAAGGACCTCATTTGACCTATTTTAAGTTCCAGCATCTCCCCCTATCTCGAGAACCTGTTTCTGAAACTGTCTCTCCTACCATTTTAACTTCAAATTTTAGAAGTATACACTTCCTCCCAGTACAACTTTTCAACATGATACAGGACATATTTGCTAACATGCCAAATTAACTTCAGTTGTTTTGTAATAAGTGTCTGAAAGTAGAAAGACATGTTCAGCAATTAATGTTTCAGCATTTTTATCTGCTTCTTAAATAGTCTAGACATTCAACAAATATCCATTATTTAATTTAACTTAGCAAAACTCCAAGAGTATAAGTTACCAAGGGATTTAGGAAACTTAAAGTAGACACAACACCATCAAAGCTAGCCATCATTTGAAAGACCCCAGCCCAGAAACCCCAGGCCCCATTGTGAAACCATCAGGGCGTGTTGCTAACCCACTAAACACTGGAGAGGTCTATCTGTTAATCAGTTAAGGGTAGTCTATTGTGAAAGGACAGGATGGTTGGAAAAAGAACAAAAAAAAACAGGACCCAGGGCATTCTTAGGCAAATAGGAACTGATAACATAAAGTGAAGAACAACTTTGCCCTTTAGGTAATCTATATGCTGGGTTCAAAATAACCAATAAGAAACCTGTTGCTTACCGCGCGCACGAAACCTGCCCCATTATCCTATAAAAGACCTGTACCCCAAAGCCCGGTGTGCCAGTTCACCAAAGCTCCGGCTGAGGTTTTGCTGAGCACCCACAGGCGTCTGTGTCTGAATAAACCTCTTGCGTTTGCAGCCAGTGCCTCGTGCGTCTTTCTTGGACAGGGAATCGGTGGGTCTTTCATTTGGCGAGCCAGCCAGGAGAACTCCTGTAACCCCGTCCGGATCCCTGCCCGAGGAACACCCGGCAACCACTGGGAGGTGAGCTGGCCAGCTCGTGTCATTTTGTGTCTCTTTTGTTCTATGTTTGCAGTCTTTGGTCGTTATCTGTCTGTGCGCGGCGTCCGTACGATTACGCGTAATCGCTCTGTTTTCTGGGCAGCTTGAGAAGGAGTTGACGAACTCGGACTTCTCTCCTGCCACCCTGGGAGACGTCCCAGGGATTCCTGCCACCCTGGGAGACGTCCCAGGGTTCTGAGTGGATTGCCTGTAGTAAAGTATTTTGTGAAGTATTTGGTAAAGTATTTTGTAGCTGACGGATCCATCTGAGCCTTTAGTTTCTGGGTAGCAATCCACGACGTGCTGCGAATTTTGTGGCCGCGCTGCGAATTTTGTGTTATGTGTTTCTATTGTCCTGTCTGTCCCCAGCCCAAAACCCTGGCAAGAGAACTAATCTCCCAATCTGGCGTTGTCAGACCCAATCTGAGGGGGATGCTCCCCCAATCTGAAGGAAAGGCCCCAGTTGGCTTGGGGCCAGCACCCACTTTCATTTTTTTTGACAATCTGAAAAGGGAATCTATGTCTTTGTGTGTCTCTGTGTGTCTTTTTATGTCTCTGTTTAGTGTGATGGCATTGTTTTACTTTGGACCGATGCAGAGTCCCAAATTTCAATCTGCCTTAGAGGTGTGGAGATAACTTTAGCTAAATTTTAACCTAAATTGTAAGCGAGATTAGGGAAGCAGTGTTTTCTTTTCTTCCCGTAGTTGGCTTGCGTGCACCCACTGCGGTTAAGAAATGCCTGCTGGGGATCTAAAAACTTTGATATCTCGCTTTAACTTTTCTCAAAACCCTGTCCTCATTATTAAATTGGCATTAATTGGCTTTGGGAATGGGAGCCGAACTTTCAGTCATAAATTCTGTCCCAGACTGAGATTCTACACCGAGGTAAGTGCACGCACCCCATGTCTGTTTGAGGTGCATCTTTCTCTCTCTTTCTCTCTGGAGGGTAAGGTGGGCACCCGACGGCTACTTAAACGCAACTAGTGCAGCCGCCACTCTTCAAGACTCGGGTGAGAGGTTTCTCGGCCTAGGCAGCTCTTAATCACCTGTTCAATACAGAGCAGGCATGTTGGGTTCTGCCAAAGCCGCTTCCAACTTTTCTGTCTGGGCCCGGAGAGCAATTGGCGTGAGTACACAGTGTCCCGAATCCCGATCTGCCTCAGATGCGTGGAGGTGGAGGAAGGAGTTTGGAACAACTGCGGAATTCTGGTCTGGGCTACTCTCAGACGATTCTTAAGGTTCCTTTCTCTTGAGCCCCCTCCCGACAGCCCTAAGGGGTATCTAGGGTGATCGGTAGATGAATGGCACTGAGGGAAAGCCCCAATCACATTTGCCTCCGTATGGGCTACGCAACACTCCCACAACCTCGCATCCATTCCTCCTGGATGCTCCCCTTCCTTCGCAGGTCAGAAATGTTAGAAAATCAGGTTGCAGGACTAAGAAAGGCACGGGATAATTAGCAAAATCTGCCCAGGTTCCCTAAGGTGCATAGGTAACTTTCAATAGTCTGTTTTACCACCCCAGTGTTTAAAATGAGCTGTGTTCTTTAAGCTGCTAGAGAGGCATTTTTAGAATCAACTCTTCCGGTAATCTGCTACCTTACAACCAGTAGATATCCCTTAACACTTAGGCGGCTCCTTTAGTCTACAGTTCTGCCATGAGAAAAAGAGTCAAGAAAAAAACTTGAGCCAATCAAAGTACATTCCCTCTTCCCCCTTCAAGACCTAAGGCAGATAAAAACTGACTCTACTGGAAAAGTTAGGAGATATGCCAGATTGCCTGGGATTGGGTCTATCCAAAGGTGCTAATCCTATAAGTAAAGGGGAAACTGAGGATTTCTCAGCAGCTGCCAGAGCCATCTTTGCTCTGGGGAATTTCCTCATTCTTTCCCTGCACTGCAAGGATTACTCCACCTGAATGCAGTAAAGTCAGTCACACTGAGACCCTTGATTTTACACCTATAGTTGCCCCTATGTGAAAACATCTGGTCCACTCCTGGGAAAATCTATGGTGCCACTGATAGGAGTCATAATTAAATGGAAGTTCAAAACCTGGAGAGATATTTTCTTATCTAGTTGTCTGATTGTTTCTTGGGGATAATCTAGGCTAAATGTGTCTAAAAGAGGATGTTTCATTGTAACATCTGGTATCTAAATGAGTTTGAAGCATTGCACAATCTTGCAGTTAAAAGTTAGGGTTAGGTAATTGTTTAGCTTGTGATTTCAGATAATTCATGCCAGAGAACTTAGATACTTAGGATAGAAAATTAAAAGAACTCTACTTCCAAGTTGGCAAGTAACTCCCAATCATTCAGTTTTATTTTTTCATCAATTTTGAACTGGGTAGCCTGAAAAGATTTCACTAGGTGTACCAGTGTATTAATTTGGGCAAGGATAGTAAATTATGATTTGGTATCTGTTCCCCTTAGTGTGTAAGATTCAGGAAAAGAAAATGTTGGATTGGGACGTTGGTCTGGTTTATTGAAATAACATTGAATAGCAACAGTCTTGGAAATTTTTAAAGCTTAATTTTGGATATACATGGTAGTGTGTAGTTCTCTTTTAAAATTTTTTCAGGTGATTTAATGTAACTTAGTACTACTTTAGAAACTTCAGAACAAAGAAAGTGGCTTAATGATCCTGAAGAGATCTCTTCTGATGGTAGCTTTATATTATTAAGCAAGATCCTATTTTCAGTTTTGTGTGAGCAAGTTTTTCTAGTGTAGAAAGATGTAAAGGAATGAAATTTTATGAATTGTATCTTAAACTTGTATCATAATTTTCAACATCCAAACCTGAAAATTGTGACTTATGGTTAAAATGCCTTAGGCATGAGGTTTGTGCTCAAAATTCCAGTTTTCCCAGTTTCTTCCAGACCTCAGCCAGGATTTAAATTGATATGCAAATAGAAGAAGCCTGGAGCACTCAGTAGGAGACAGATCTGAGACCCAAGAAGAAAAAAAAAGGGTAAAAGTGTCTTTTTATGGGAACTCAAACTAGATTAAACCAAAGAGTAATTACAGGCCGGTCAATTTTTTCTAGGACTTTTGCTTTTTTCTTAGATTCTGTATTTTTTTGAGCTCATGATTTTGATCCTACAGACAAGTTCTATTTTTGATCAACTATGGAGTTTTTAAACATTGCAATGAGATATCACCTGAGAAAGCAACAAGGCCTTTACTATTGTGTTGTGTTACACTGTGTTACGTGTTGTATGTCAGTATGTCTGTATGTGTGTATGTATGTTCATATATCATGCAGTGATATGCCAATTGACAGATGAGGAGCGCTCATGAAAAATTTTAAAAATGGATCCAAATATCTTTGATTCACGTGATTCAAATGGCTCAATTTAAATTAGGTAAACAGATGAGAGTAAAGATGTCTTTAAAATTAAGCTTATTATAAGTTTTTCTAGGTGTTCAAAAATAAAACCTAACAAAATGTTTATGTCTATAAAATAATCTGATTAAATTCAAAATTTACAAGTATTGTTTCAAAATGTGAACAGAAGGAGGTTAACAGATAAAAAAGAGAAACTAGAAGGTTCTAGGTATGGATTTCATAGAGGGAAAATGTGTTTCTGGATAAGAGTCTATATGATTAAGTAATTAAAAGAGTTTAAGTAAATGATATAAAGAAGGTCTGTGTAAGTTGCTTACAAGTATAAGTTTTTGAGCAAGTAATCTTAAAGAAATTAAACAGCTGGTTAAACAAGTGCTATTGTTTTAGAGAATTGTGCTATGTTATCTCTTTAAAAGCTAAACTTGGTTAATATAAACATCAATGTAATTGGTGCTATTAATATGTTCACATCTTCCAGGTATACAAGTCTGTTAGGTAGAAGCCTTAGAAAGAGCATTATATCAAGCTGGTGTTCTAAAGTTATATGGTAATTTTAGGCTTAAAAGAAAGACATGTTGAAGATATAATTAAATCATTTGTGTTCTATAACTGGACTTGTTATCAATAAGATGTACAGTTCTATGTTACCTTTTTACACTGAGATACAACAAGTGTATTTTTAAGTTAATGAGGGCTTAATCTGTGTAAAGGTTTTATTGTAAAACACAAAAGTACTTTACTACTTTTCTACAAAAGGTTAAAAGTTTTCAACCTTTCTTTAATTCATGTTTTAGATGTGATATTATGTTGTGTTTGCTCAAGTTCACAACAATTTACGTAGGCTTTGTAAAATAATGTTTAAAAAGCAAAGATCAGTTTCAGAACTATAGTATTTAAGATCTATGAAGAGCCCCACCTTACTTGAGATAAGGCTCTGTGTCCCATCTCACTGTATGTGAAAGTGACTATGAAAGAAGTAGGCTAGATTTCAGTACATTTAAAGTTGTGCCCAAAAGTTGTTTTTTGTCAAGATTACTAGGATCTCAAACAGGGGATATAATGTATAACTCCACCAAAATTCAAGGTAGCTATTACATGAACTAAATATGTTTTTACTCTTGATAATTTTATCTTGTAGTTTTCAAAATGGCTTAAAGATTGCCTGTTAATGTTTTGCAGAGGTACTGATTTAAGAACTCACAACCTGGGTTAATGTAAGATAAGGAGTTATCACCTACAGGATAGAGAGATAGACATTAAAGCCCAGTGCTCTTAATATAAGGCTGTTAAAACTTATTTGCTGGATGTTTAAGATTAAGTTTTAAAATTAAAAATTTGGCTCTTGCCCTCTGAGTCAGTCTGAGTCAGGGGATAGGGGACTTTTCCTAAGGGCTCTGCAACTCTAGGCCACATAACCTCCTGAACAGGGAGATTAATGAGACCAGTGGAGTACAGAAAGCCAATCAGTGCATTTGCTGTGAAGAGGAGGGTCATCAGAAAAGGAAGACACCCCTGATGCTTCCGAGGGAAGCCACATGGTCAAGCAAGGCCTGGACCCATCCTAGCGCAAATGGCACTAGCAGATCTGAAAAGCTGCTGTAAAGTTCCCGAGGACTCCCAAGGAAACTCAGCTGACTGTTAACAATAGATAGAAACAAAAGTCAGTTTGACTTGCTTCATCTTAAACACTTAGCAAAGACAGTCAAAGCCAAAACACAGCTATTCCTGGGCATTTTTAAATAAAATAATAGTTAAATGTAACTTCCATAAATAAGTAAACTGGAGGCTTCAAAAGAGATTCTCAGACAGGAATGCCTGATAACTATCAAAAGGAACTGCCAGAGTAGTTTTTAGTTCAAGGCCTTTATTTCTAACCTACACAGGTAGGCATGGTGTTTGCTAGTATGGTTATCCAGCCCTGAGTAACAGAATTAAAGATTTCTCTATTAGACACAGAGGTCAAACTAGTAAAAGGATTTTGCAAGATCAGATGACATTAAATTATTAAACTGTGTCTTAAGGGAAAGGACATCTGTAACCCTAAAAGTTAAATGTTATGTTTACAGTCCTGGTAACTGAGGATGTTAAAGCCTGATGAGGGAACTTATGTATAGTGACATGTTCCAGCTTTTGCAACACTTATTCAGTACTCATGGTTTTTGTTTCTCTCATAGAAACACCCATCCCCAGATGACAACCTGTTTTTCCCCAACCAGATCTCAAATGGAACTGACTTCTAAATGGGAACTCACGTCCCCCAAGTCGCCCCCCTCATGTTCGACACCCCTTTTCAGCTCTGAAGCAGCCAGAACGAGTCATCGCCCCTTCTCCACACAAGTTTCTAAAATTAGGGGGAAACAAAGTCAAAAATGGAAAGGCAGTGTAGATAGGTAAATCGAGTCAGGTTGGGTCTAGGAGGCCAATTTTAAGTAAGTCTGGAAAGTTAAAGACTGTCCCCTGAGGATTACTGTTTACCAAGATGTAGAGTCTGCCTAAATAGGCCCCCAACTGAGGGAACCATGATTGGTTCCCAAGTTTCCAGACAAAGGGGGGAATGAAAGACCCCAGCCCAGAAACCCCAGGCCCCATTGTGAAACCATCAGGGCGTGTTGCTAACCCACTAAACACCGGAGAGGTCTATCTGTTAATCAGTTAAGGGTAGTCTATTGTGAAAGGACAGGATGGTTGGAAAAAGAACAAAAAAAAAAAAAAAAACAGGTCCCAGGGCATTCTTAGGCAAATAGGAACTGATAACATAAAGTGAAGAACAACTTTGCCCTTTAGCTAATCTATATGCTGGGTTCAAAATAACCAATAAGAAACCTGTTGCTTACCGCGCGCGCGAAACCTGCCCCATTATCCTATAAAAGACCTGTACCCCAAAGCCCGGAGTGCCAGTTCACCAAAGCTCCGGCTGAGGTTTTGCTGAGCACCCACAGGCGTCTGTGTCTGAATAAACCTCTTGCGTTTGCAGCCAGTGCCTCGTGCGTCTTTCTTGGACAGGGAATCGGTGGGTCTTTCAAAAGTACCCAACAATAACAACTTAAAAGAAGCAAGATTTAATCTGGCTCATGATTTCAGAAGTTTCATTCTATGCTGAGCTGGCTGCACTGCTTTGTTGGAGGGGCATGGTGGAGGAAAACACTCAGCTCATGACAGCCAGGAAGCACAAAGATGGAGTAGGGCAGGGGAATGGACTTGGGGCAAGATACAATCCCCAAAGGCATGCCCTCAGTGACCTATTTCCTACAACCATGTCCCACCAGCTTATTTCCAATACCTCCCAGTAGTACATTCATCCACCGATGAGATCAGAGTCCTCATAATCTAATCTAGTCCCAAAGCCCAGGTTGAACATGGCTGCTTTGGGGAACCACACTGTAACACAGGGGCCTTTGGAGACCTTCCAGACTCAGACCAAAACATAGATATCACTTCTAACTGCTAAAAACTCATTTGAGTTTGAGATCATTTGAGCAAAGGACAATGCACGAATTACACAGCAGTCAGAACCAGAAGTTCATGAGCTCTGCTGCAAATGCAAGGGCAGAATCAGATATAGAAGTAGGACACACACAAAAGCACATGATTGATTGGAGTGAGAAGACTCTCTGTAGAAGTTAGTTGGTGTTATCTGATAGGTAAAGTAGCTAGTTTCCATGTGAGGTATTTTTGAGCTTTAGTTTTCTAGTTTAGGAAATTAAAGCTATACAGCCAGCCCAGCCTAATGGTTCCCAATTCAAATTCTTTTTTAGCCACAGGAAAATGTTTATTTAAAATGTGATTCTTTTTAAAATGTGTGCTTGTTGCTTCCTATTCTGCCTTCCAAGTTATAAGGACGATTAGAGAAAAGCAAGTCTGGCTTAATTCCATCCACTTGAGATGAAAGTTCTCAAAATGTAGATTTTTAACTAACATTTTGCTCTGATGGTCCTGGTCATCAAGCAGAAAAAGAAAATGCTCTGTTAAAATTCAGTATGTTGTTTGTATTAGCAATGCTTCACGATATGGAAATATATATATATTTTCTAATTTGTTCATTTCTTGTTTTGGGAATTTGAAGAGCATTTGATAAGCTCTTCCTGTGGTTAAGGAAAAACTCCCGGCCACAGAGGCCTCTTCTAATAGCTGAATTCATACCTGTTAACAGCATTTATTTTATTAAACAATTCCTAAGATGTAACAGAATTTTATTGTACAGTATTCATTGTTTATCATGGTAAACCTAGTAGGGAAATCATGTTTCTGAAATTTTCTAGACACAAAGTTTAGGTACACAGATAAAGAATCTATCAATACTAGAAGTTGGTAAGTTAAGCTGTGTAATGAGTTTGTCAGGTCTTGATATTATTTTTTTTTAATTTTGAGTCTAATATTGACTTTTTAAATTTGTCCTTTTTATAAAAGCTATACATGACAGCACAATGTATTTTGACATATCAAACATACATGGAGTAGAACTTCCCCTTTTTGTGGTTGTATATGATGTGGAGTTACACGGGTCATGTATTCATATATGAACACAAGAAATTTATGTCCAATTCATGCTACTATATATCCTGTTTGCACATCCCCTCCCTTCCACCAACTCCCCCTTGTCCAATTCAGTGAACCTCCCCTCTTCCCTCACACTCACCCTTGCCTATTGTGAGTCAGTATCCATGCATATGCATATCTGAGTGAATGTTTAACTTTGTTTTTTGGGGGAAGGATTAGCTTATTTCACTTAGCATGATAGCCTCCAGTTCTATAAGTTTACATATAGTTTCAGATACAGAAAACCATAAATTTATTCTTCTTCATGGCAAAGTAATATCCTATTGTGCATATGTATCACATTTTCTTTATCAATTCATCTGTTGAAGGACACCTAGATTGGTTTCATAGCTTAAATATTGCAAATTGAGTTACTCTAAACATTGATGTGGCCAGGTCACTATAGTACGCTGATTTTGAGTCCTTTGGTTATAAGCTGAGGAGTGGGGTAATTGGGTCACCTGGTAGTTCTATTTCAGGGTTTCTAAGGAATCTCCATACTGCTTTCCAGAATGGTTACACCAATTTGTAGTCCCACCAGCAATATATGAGTGTAACTTTTCCCCCACATCCTCATCAACATTTATTGTTACTTGCGTTATTGATAATTGCCATTCTTACTAGAGAGAGATGAAATCTCAGTGTAGTTCTAATTTTCATTTATTTAATTGCTAGTGATATTGAACATTTTTTCATATATTTGTTGACCGATAATATTTCTTCTTCTGTGAGGTGTCTGTTCAATTCCTTTACGCATTTATTGATTGGGTCTTGATTTTTTGTTTTGTTTTGTTTTTTATATTAATTTTTTTGAGTTCTTTATATTTCCTGGCGATTAATGCATGCTTTATCTAAGACACAGGTGGCAAAGATTTTCTCCCATTCTACAGGCTCTCTTTTCCTGTTTTTGATTGCTTGCTTTGTTGTGAAGAAACTTTTATTTGAGACCATGCCTTTTATTGATTCTTGATTTTAGTTCTTGCACTTTAAGAATCTTGTTAAGGAATTTGATCCCTAAGCCAACACGATGGAGAATTGGACCTACTTTTTCTTCTAGTAGGTGGAAGGTCTCTGGTTTAATGCCTAGGTATTTGAACCACTTTTGACTTTGTATAGGATGAGAGATAAGAGTCTAATTTTATTTTGTTCCATATAGATTTCCAGTTTTCTTAGCACTATTTGTAGAAGAGGCTATCTTTTCTCCAATGTATGTTTATGGCACCATTGTCTAGAATGAGATAACTGTTTTATATGGATTTGTCTCTGTGTGCTCTATTCTATACCATTGATCTTCATATTTTGGTGCCAATACCATTCAGTTTTTGTTACTGTACCTCTGTAGTACAATTTAAGTTCTGGTATTGTGATACCTCCTGCTTCACTTTTCTCACTAAGGATTGCTTTGGCTATTCTGGATCTCTTATTTTTACAAATGAGTTTCATGACCACTTTTTCTATTTCTATGAAGAATGTCATTGGAAACTTAATAGGATTTGCATTAAATTTGTACAGTACTTTTGGTATTATGGCCATTTTCACAATATTAATTCTGCCTATCCAAGAACATGGGAGATCTTTCCATTTCTAAAGTCTTCTTCAATTTCTTTCTTTAGATTTTGTGGTTTTCACTGTAGTAATCTTTCATCTCTTTTGTTAGATTGATTCCCAAATATCTTATTTTCTTTGAGGCTATTGTAAATGAGATAGTTTTTCTGATTTCTCTTTTAGTTGATTCATCACTGATATATAGAAATGCAATTGATTTACAAGTGTTAACTTTATATCTTGCTATTTTCCAGATTTCATTTATGAGTCTCAGAAGTTTTCTAGTGAAGTTTTTTTAGGTCTTCTAAATATAGAATCATGTCATCAGTAAATAGCAATCATTTGAGTTCTTTCCTATTTATGTCTTTAATTTCTTTTTTTCTGTCCAACTCCTCTGGCTAGAGTTTCCAGGACTACACTGAATAGAAATGGTGAATGAGGAGATTCTTGTCTTGTTCCAGTTTTTAAAAGGAATGTTTTCAATTTTTCTACATGTAGAATGATGTGGGCTTTAGGCTTAGCATATATAGGCTTTACAATGTTGAAGTATACTCTTACTATCCCTAATTTTTCTCATGTTTTGAACTTGAATGTATGCTGTATTTTGTCAAATGCTTTTTCTGCATCTATTGAGATAATCATATGATTCTCGTATCTAAGTCTACTGATGTTATGAATTATATTTATTGATTTCTGCATGTTGAACCAACCTTGCATCCCTGGGATGATACCCACTTGATTGTGATATACTATCTTTTTAATATATTTTGTATGTGATTCACCAGTATTTTATTAAGAATTTTGCATCTATGTTCCTCGGGGATATTGGTCTGAAATTTTCTTTCCATGGTGTGTCTTTGTCTAGTTTTGGTATCAGGGTGATACTAGCTTCATGTAATGAGTTTAGAAGGGTTTCCTGCCTTTCTATTTCATGGAATAATTTGAGGAGGATTGGAGTTAGTTCTTCTTTGAATGTCTTATAGAACTTGGCTGAGAATCTATCTGTTCCTGGGCTTTTCTTTCTTGGTATGCTTTTGATGACATCTTCAATTTCATTTCTTGAAATTGATCTCTTTAAATTTTCTGTGTCCTTGTGTTGCAATTTGAGTAGGTCATATGTTTCTAGAAATTTGTTGATGTGTATTTTATTGGAGTATAAATTTTCAAAATAGTTTCCAATTATTATCTATATTTCAGTAGTGTCCATTGTGATATTCCCTTTTTTTTATCATGAATTTTAGTAATTTGAGTTTTCGCTTTCTCTTCATTAGCATGTATAAGGTTTATTCATTTATCATTTTTTTCAAACAATCAACTTTTTAAAAATTTTTTTGGATTGTTTCTTTTCTTTCAATTTAATTGATTTTAGCTCTGATTTTAGTTATTTAGGGTGTTCTACTGCTTTTGGTGTTGATTTATTCTTTTTCTAGGGCTTTGAGATGTAATGTCATTTTTTTTGTTGACTTCTATTCTTTTAATGACTTAGCTTAATAGAATAAACTTTCCTCTTAGGACTGCCTTCATAGTGTCCCCAGAGACTTTGATATGTTGTATTGCTATTGTCACTTATCTCTAATTTTTTTTTTTTTTGTTCATCCCTGATCTTCTATTAGCAATTGGTCACTCATTAATGTATTTTTTCATCTCCAGGTATTAGAGTAGCTTCTATTTCTTTTAATCATTGATTTCTATTTCATTACTTTATGATCATATTGGATTATCTCTCTCTCTTTTTTGTTTTTTGTATTTGCTAACAGTTGCTTTGTGACCTAAGATATGGTCTATTTTACAGAAACGTGCTATTGAGAAGAAAGTCTATTTTGTCATTAATGGATGAAATATTCTATATATGTCTGCTAAGTCTAAATTAATGATTAATTTTTTTTAGTTATATAGCTTCTTTATTTTGTGTTTGTTTGGAGGATCTATCTAGTAGTGAGAAAGGTGTGTTAAAGTCACTTGGTATTATTGTGTTGTAGTCTATTTGCTTCTTGAAATTGAGAATTGTTTGATGTACATAGACACTCCATTGTTTGGTGCATATATATTTATGATTGTTATGTCTTATTGATGTATAATTCTTTTAGGCAGTATGAAATATCCAACTTTGTCCCCTGATTAACTT
This sequence comes from Callospermophilus lateralis, assembly GCF_048772815.1. Taxonomy (NCBI): domain Eukaryota; kingdom Metazoa; phylum Chordata; class Mammalia; order Rodentia; family Sciuridae; genus Callospermophilus; species Callospermophilus lateralis. The sequence continues at coordinate 23,175,585 of NC_135310.1, read as the reverse complement.
TGGCTTGAAGTCTACTTTATATGATATTAATATAGAAACCCCTGCTTGTTTTGAGATCCATGCAAATTATGTTTTCCCCTACATTCTTTTAGTTTCAGTCTGTGGATGTCCTTGTCTATGAGGTGAGTCTCTTGGAGATGGAATATTGTTGGGTCTTGTTTTTTTAATGCATTCTGCCAGTCTATGTCTTCTGATTGATGAGTTTAGGCCACTTACATTCAATGTTATTATTGAGATATGATTTTTATTTCCTGCCATTTTGATTTATTTCTGGTTTTTAATTTGAATTAGTTTCTCTTTTGGTTGTCTATTCTTCCAGTATAGTTACTCCTTTTACTGGTTTTTATTTTTATTTTTTATTTCTTCTTCCTGATATATTTTACTGAGTATGTTTTGTAGAGGAGGTTTTCCAGTTGTGAATTCTTTAAACTTTTGTTATCATGGAAGGCTTTTATTTCATTGTCAATTTTGAAGCTTAATTTACTAGGTAGTGTTCTTGGTTGATATCCATTTTCTGTCACAGCTTGAAATATTTTATCCCAAGACCTAGCTTTGAATGTCTGAATTGATAACTCAGTTCAGATCCTGATTAGTTTCCCTCTATACATGACTTGTTCTTTTTCTCTGGCAGCATTTAAATTTTTATTTTATTTTGTATGTTAGGCATTTTCATAATAATGTGCCTTGTGTGGGTCTGTTGTAATTTTGTACTGATATTATATCATTTAAAAAAAACTGTTCATTCCATTTGCTTGTATCTCTGAGCCTTCATCTATCCCAATAACTCTTAATTTTGATCTTTTCAGGTTATCCCATATTTCTTAGACATTTTGTTCATGATCTCTTAATGTATTTTCTTTATGCTCACCTTTGTTTTCAAGATCATATATTTGTCTTTATTGCCTGAAACTGTTTTCCAAGTGGTCAAGTCTGTTGATGATGCTTTCCGTTGAATTTTTAATTTGGTTCATTTATGTCTTCAGTTTGAGGATTTCTGCTTGATTTTTAAAAATCTCTATCTCTTTATTAAAGTGATCTTTCACTTCCTGTACTTTTTCTCTGATACACATTACATTATCTTTTACCTCATAGATCAGTTTCACTATGTACATTCTAAATTCCTCCTCCAATCTTTCTTCTTCTTTGTTGTGTGATGGCAATGGATTCTGTTATTGAAGTACCTTGTTTTGGGGGGGCAATTTGTTTCCTTGATTTTTCATGCTTCTGTGTGTCTACATCTAACATGATGAATCTGAGGCAGTAGATTTCCTTCCCTGTAGACTTATAGTGTCCTTGAAGGTTTCCAGTCCCTCTACTCTTAGGGGGAGACAAATAATATCAACAACCAATGCAAACAATATACAGCATTAAACCAAATAGTTCCTGCTATCATGTCTACAATGTTGTCACAATAAACAGAAATAATATGATCAGTTATTGCCTACAATAAAAACAGTAAGTTTGCAAAAGGGTTTACAATTTTGAATGGTGGATAAGGAGAGAAATAAAGTGATATAGGATGTGATGAAATAGGAAATAGGAGAGAGGACAGAAATAAAAAATTGAAGAAGGAGTGAGTGAGAGAACAATAAAGATTTGCTGTTAGAAGAAAAAAATGAGAAAAAGATATTCAAGGGAAATGAATAAGTGAGAGAACAAAATATATAAAGTAAAAATTTAAAAAATTAAAAAAGAAATAAAACAACACTAAGACTAATTATATTCTTAGTCCTCAAAAAACTTATCCATGAAAAATTACTGGTTTCAAAAGTACTAGAAGTGAATTTTTTTTAAAAAAAATGAATATGTATAAATATCTTTGAACCATTAAGGTCATAATTCAGCAGAAAAAAAGTAAAAATGGGCAAAAAGAATCTGATGATCTCAATGAAAAGTTAAAGAATTGTTTCCATTGTAGTTCAAAAGATTTTCAGCTTCTGTTCTCAGGATTTAGGTGGGGTTGTCTGAAGTATGATGTTTGTTCCACCCTCAGGGTAGAGTTGTTAGGGTGAGAAAGGTAGTCTCATAGGGAGAACTCCTGGAGGGTGTTTAGGCTTTGGTAGGCTTCAGGCTCTTCACTGGATGCCAATTGGTTTGGAAATTCCAATCTGCACACCTCCAGGGCCCAGCAAATTGCCAGCCCATGCTGGAAGACTGCCCCCCAGGGATCTTCCCTGGGTTCCACTTGTGTGGTGGACAAGCCAATTCTTAATCTGCTACATCACCTGCAGACCCCAAGATTCCTGGATTCAGCTTTAGTTTCCAAACTCCATAGCTCTTGTCCCTTCCCTTTTGAATTCCAGGCTAGGATTGTCTCTTCCTGCCAGTTCTGCAAGCAGCCAGATTGGAGGGGAAGGCAAGAGCTAGGTGGTTTCCATGACCAGTTGTCCCCTGTGTAAACTTCTCTGCATTTGATTATCTCCTCAACACTTAGACACTCTCTATATGACGCAGTGTGGGTTTGTCAGATTTGTATTTCAGGCTGGACTTGGGTTTGCTAGGAATCAGCTCCCTCAGCAGCTGGTCTCTCTTCCTCAGCTGCAAAATAGTTTCTTACTCTGTCCTCCACATACCCCCAGGAGAGAGGCTGTTTCTTTCCCATAGAAGAGGATTTTGCAGCATGCCTTTTGGCTTGGTTGGGCAATGTCCCCAATCTCCAAACTCTCTGTACTCAGACATGCCTCAGCCCTCCCCCAAATGCACGTTCCTTTAATTCCCTTTCCCTCCATTGTGCTCATGGAGAGACTGCTCTGGCTGATGCCTCCTGTGGCAGTAGCAGCTGTGGCACTTGAGATTTCTTCCTTATTATATCCAACGTCCTGAGTCCCCAATCTGCTTTGAGCTTTTACCAGTAGTAAATTCCAGTAAAGCTGGTCTCTCCCTCTTTTTGGTCATGCACCTTGCTGAGAAGCTGCCTGTTTTCTTCCTTTCATGCCACAGAGCAGCCGGGAAAGCCACCTGCTCTATTGCGCCACCTTGAAACCTCCCTAATCTTTTTTCTTCTGCTTTTCTGGAATTCACCTAAGTGCTAGGTTATAGGAATGGAAGGGAGGGCCCAGGAGAAGCCCATGAAGTAGATGGAATTATCCTAGATAGGGGTTTCTTGAGGAAATAAATTGGATGCTAGGCTCCACCCTACTTTTTCAGCTGGTAGGAACCATCCTTGGATATATCACATGAGAGATTTCTGCTGTGTAGTTACTTCCACTTAGTAAAGGCTGGTGTTGGGTGCCCTCTAGTTAAACTAGATATAGATGTGCATGATAGGGTTTGCCTGTATTTGTGTGCCTATTGAAAATTGCCTTGGATATAGAGAAGTTAAAGATATATGGAGACCCTATCCTCACTCATTTAGACAGCATCAATATTTTTTCCCCTTAAGCTTATACCTAAATGTCAATTTTCTTTCTAAATTTAGAACCATATCTTAGTTCAAACTTATGTCATTTATAAAGCATAAATAACACTAGGCCCCAGAGTAATGAAAAAAACAAATGATTGATTCTTTAGTTAATTTGGGGAAATAAAACTGAAGATGAAAATAAAGACATTTTAAAATTTCTCCTCTTAAATCTACTTCATTTATCTCCAGGGATATAATAGTGTATTGAATAAAAAAAATATGATGAGATAGAAAAGCACCTGACACTACACTAATGGGGACATTTTCCCAGTTATGGATAAGTTAGGATTTAGTCACACGCTTTCTTGGTAATTTCTGGTAAAATCCCAGGTTGAAGTCTGTGGAGTGTCGAGGACCATAAGCATTAAGATTATCCTCCTTATTTTGAAACCATACCTTATATTTTTTGAAATATCAAATTTTGGCACAAAGTACGCAGGTAACCCTTTTTCAAAGTTTTCTGGAAACTTTGAGGTCATTTATTCTTTATATTCAAAACTTTAAAAAAGACTTTTTTTTTTTTTCCTAAACTCTGCAAAGTGATAGAATCAAGGAGGCCCCATCTTTTATGTTTCCCCTTAAGCCGCAGGTCTTGAAAGACAGCACAGAACAGACATGCCCTCCTTAACTGTGCAAATACCAAACTCTCCAAGATGGGGAGGTATACAATCTGTAGTTCTCTGCAGGAATTTCTGTAAACACTTGAAAATGCTAGAATATTGAGGCCAAGCCAGGAAACAGCATAACAGCGTGTAGCTAATGGTTCCATTCAAAGGAATTGTCACTTCTCCATTGTCCTTTTCATTAGTCACTGCCACTCTTGGGTTTTGCCAGTTCCATTTTTCCTCCAGGCAAACATCCTGTAAGGCATAATGAAGAGGGTGGGAGACTAATTAGTGTGTCAGGGAACTAGAAAGTATGGGAAGAAATTCAGAATCTCATTTTCCTTTTTCCCCCCTTAGAATTGATTTTACTGTCACCACTTAAAAAAATAACAAATGGATGTGCTTCTGTTATTTGATAGAGACAAAGTGCTTCTTCCTCTCCAAATATAATTTGCCACAAATTTATTAACCAAATATTTATTTCAGTTCTAAAATTATTAAAAGTTCTAAATAAGTCTTAAATGTTCTAATTAATTGTTGCTTTGAAAAGGATTGATTCACATTTGTGTATATAAGTAATTAGAATAAATCCAAGTAGAAGCACGTTAAAGAATATGTAATCAGATTAGGGTGATTGCCAGAAAAGTCATGTTTGGTTTTTTTGGTTTTTTTAAAGCTGTGTATCATGGGGAAACCTTTGCAATCTGCTATTAAAATTATTCTATTTATATAGGTTTTTTTTGTAGTTGTGAATTGATAAATTTTTTATGTTGTTGTTCGTCTTATAAGCCACCTCCCCCTCTAGACTTCTGTCCCCTAAGTAGGGAATCTTGTTTAGAGTGTGGTTGGTGAGTTGATGGAGTAACCATTATTGTTTTTCTTTCTGAGGAAAGGAGTGAGCAGACACCAGTTTTTTCCTACATACTCTTTTTATTTAATAATGGAAGTAGGTATATTTTCATTTATTTCTATTGTCACTTTGCTTTATTAATTTATTATTTTTATTCTGAGACAAGATCTTTCTATGTGGCCTACACTGACCTTGAACTTGATTCTCCCACCTCAGTCTCTTGAGTTGTGGGCATTACTGGTGTGCACCACCATGCCAGGGTTGTTATCTTGTTCTGATTGATATTGGCATCCTTCCCATTTGTGCCTTGGTGATATGGGAAAGTTAGTCTCTCTTGCCAGGGGCATCATTAATCTGAGTTGTTAGGTATTGATTATGTGAATGTTAACCCTACACTGCAGTTTCATTACTTTGTAAGCTTTGCAGGTTTCTCTTCTTTCCTCCTGTCCTGTTTTCCAGGTGATCAATTTCTGTTCTAGGCCCATTTCTTTCCAACTGGATTGCTTTTCAATACTGCTTGATTCAAAGAGATTGACTTACTCCCCCTGTCCTGACTCTGAAATGACACCTTGATCTCCTTTTACTTCATTATTTTATTTTTATTTATTCACTTCAGTAATTTGGTGACAAAGAATTCATATTCCTCTGGGTTTTCCCCCTTTCTTTCTTGTAGAAATTTGTTTTGATGTGAAGACATAAAAGAAAGGGGGTCTGCAAACTCCTATCAGGCCTGGTGGACATGGGTTGAGGGGCAGCAGTTTTGATCTTCTTGATTCTGAAGTCTCCTCACCCAAAGTCTCCTTATCCAGTTAATTTTAACTTTTAACCAATTTAACTTATTTGTAGACGTAGTCACACCATGAACGTAAAAATAATTTGGTGAATGCTGGGTTCCTGCTTATCATAGTTCTTACCTGGAAGGGCCAAGTGACTGACCATAGTCAGCAGCCTGTACTGTTCCCATAGACCAACACAACGGGAGCAACCAGACCCATAACCTCCTTCCTATTACTATTATTATTTAATATATAGAACCAGACATTGCTGATGTTATTCCGGAGCACTCTTCCTCTACAACTGGGATATGGGTTTCCCTGGGTGGCCATCCTCACTTTGGCATGAGTAAAGAGTGTGCCTCGACTTGCCTTCAGGTGGACACATGATGATAACGTTAGTAGCCACCCCGCAGAAGGCATGAGTCAATGCATTCCATCCTCTTTCCTATGGGAACAGTAGCTCACCCGCCTGCCTTCCTCCCTCCTTCCTTCTTCTGCTCTGTTATGTCCCTGCTTTGCTTCAGTTCTTCATAGCAGGACTGGGGAAGGTGACAGAAGGTAGGAGAGCACTGGGTTAGGAATCGGAGTCCAATTCCCATAACCACAAACCTTGAAAAGATCAGAAAGGCCTGAAGAACACCAGGCAGTATTCCCTTCAGAAGTAGATCTAAATTTCTCCTATTTTCCTTGAAGTTCTGGTCTTCATGATCGACTGTGGAAAAGTGGCCAACAAGCATTATTCTTTTCACAGGGCTATCAACATTTTGTTTGGAAATTGATGGACTTTCTCCTAGGGGAAAAGTGAAAGGAAATTGTTAGTAGTTAGGAAGGACAGGAAAGATGGGTAAGTAAATGAAAAAGGAGGAGCATCCTGGAGGTGGAGTCCTGGCAGAGGAGCTAAGGGTCTTGTCCTGTGCCAGCTTCATGCCTACCTTCCCTGGCTGGGCTGCCTTGAGCACATTCTGCAAACTTTCTGGCTCCCAGTTTCTTCATTTGTGCGTGGGCAGTGGCACAGACTTCCGGGGTATAGTGGGGACACAAGCCGGTAACAGTCACCGGAGGCCCTGTCTCCTTGAGGTCAGCAGTCTTAAGTTTTGTACCCGTCGATGCCTTAGAATCTAATACAATGCCTGGCATATAGTAAGTGCTCAGTAGACAGCTAGTTGAACAGAAGGGAAAGCAAGAAACTTGGTGGGGTATTTTAAAAAGTAGGACATAAGGGGAAGCTGGGATAAAGAGAAACGGAAAGAACAAAAAAGTTAGATGAAGCCTGGAGGATTGGTTGACTTCCAGGTTAAAACTGTGACATATCCTATGGCCAGTGTCTCCCTTCTCCTATCGTCTGGGTAAGAGCTTTCTTGCTGTCTTTTTTTGAAGCCCCCAGAGTCTAAATTGGAAACACAGGATGAACGTGTGTAGTGATAGTGCACTGGGGATAAGGTTTCTTTAAAAATGAACTTGTAAGCCACATTCCAACTCTCCATCTTTTAAATGCCAATGATAATTTGTTCAAATATTCCCATTTCAACCTATGGACTTATGAGAACTGCAGTTTACTTCCAATAATCACACTGATCTGTAGGAAACAACCACTAAAATTGTCCAGTGTTTCGTTGTTTTATTTAGGGTAGCAAACACTAAGAAGCAGGGGTAAGTCTTATTTCTTGTTTCTTGTTTTCTCAGTGGTTTTTATGAATCTGCGTTTGACACTGTGAGCGGTTGCTTACGGGTTGTAGTTGGGCAGTTCAGAAAGGTCATCTACCATCAGCTCTGACAGAGGCGGACTGCAAATGAACCTTGACCAACACTCAGGGTTATTTTGGTGCTTGGCTTTTCTTAAATTTTGGATGAAACTTTCCTGATTGTCCCAACAACAGGCAAAATGTCATGGTGGAGTTTGGGGATCCTTCTCCTCTATTTACACCAAAATCAAGAACTCGATGTTTTCATGAAATTTTCTACAAAGATCTACTTATCAACTTTTGATGTTTTTTTAGTGTTTCACAACTCAAAATAACAGAATCATATATGATAATAAGAAAAAGAAGATAATAGTAAAAATATGGATGGATATTTCCTAAATCATTAGCATAAGAAAAAGCATCTAATTAAAATACAACTAAATAAAACAACAAAAGACTCAAAATCAAGGCATCTATCTTAGCTGGACATCTGCTGGGAAGGGGATAGGAAAGAAGGACTAGAATCTTGTATTTGCCCAGAGGTACTTGCCTCTTGTTATAGGGATCCTCAGTCATCGCTGAGCACTGGATGTTCAGGGACTGTGACCTCAAGTCTCAGAGAAATGATAGTGGCTGCATTGCTTCCTGGTCGTTCACTTAGATCCTTGCAAAGAGTTCTTCCATGAGAAGGTAAAGCCTAGGTGTGATGAAGTGACCTGGTTTTCAGGTCTCCTTTCCGTAACAGATAATGCCTATGTTCATGTCTGTTGGTTCCATGCCTGTCTTAGTCTGTTCTGTGTGGCTATAACAAAATACCAGATCCTGGGTGATGTTTAAAGAAAAGAGTTTTACTTGGCTCATGACTCTGGTAGCTATGAAGTCCTACTGCATGGTGAGGCAAGGGCCTCTCAGTTGTGTTATGTTAGGGTCTGTAAACAAGTCAAGATGGCACCTGGCATTTTGCCAGAGGGAGTGGTTTGTGAAGTAACGCCAGGGAGCCATTAAGTGTGGAGATTCCTTATTGGTTGACTGCTGTATCTAGTTTATGTTAATTAAGATAAGCTGTGTGGAATATATATATACCCCTCCTATCCTACAATAAACGGCTCCCACTCCTGCTGTATCAATCTACACAAGTTGCTTGTCACCCCCCCCCCCCCCCCCCCCCCCCCGTTATTTTGCTGCAGCCAGCTGGGCTGCGGCAGTGTTATAACATGGTGAAGTAGAAAGGGGAACATCTGCCTGCAGACTCTTCTTCCAAGCACATGGAGTGGATTCACTTAATAACAGTACATTCTCATGAAACTAACACAGTACTGCAAAAACCACATTAACAGCTTCTAAAACATTGTGCCCGCTGACTCTTAACCATCAACCAGAGGCCCTAACTCTTAACCATCAACCGCCTCAATAATGTTACATTGGGGATCAAGCTTCTAGCATATGAAGGTCTTGGAGGTCTTAGTCAAATCATATCTAATACCCTTTTTATATATTAAATTATTAAAACATTTCTACTGTGTGAAAAATTCTTTGAATGAGTAATGAAATTTCATTGTTCAGAATTGACACTTATCATAAGAAGATTGTGAATGAAGGAGGTAGAAGACACCAGCTTCAATATCAGTGAGTTTTATTGAACATGTGCTACATCCCAGCACTGCTGGTCATTTTTCAACGGAATAGGGAACATGGTAGCTAGAGATGGCTGACGCTAGCTTTGCCGTCTTGGTTATTGTCAAGGGCGTGGTGAGTAAGCAAACTATGCTGACATAGCATCTCGGACAGTAGGAGCTTTCTGACTTGCTTTCTGCCTTATGCTTTTTGTTGCTACCTGGAACTGTCACTGTGAAGTTTTGTACTGGGGAAGAATTCACTTAGTCGGTTAAAGTGACAGGTTGTAAACTTTGCTAAAGCAGAGATAGCACACAGTGTTGTGGAAAATAAAATGTCCTTGGCTTCTGATTACTCACCTACTTGTGACACTGTTTGCTCTTACTTATAAAATGGCCCTTTATAAATGCTGTTATAAGGGCTGAAAGGTCATATGTCTCCTTGGTTTTATTACTCAGAGTTCTCAGAGAAAAGCTGAGTATTTTTTTTTTTTTTTTTTAGCAGCATCAGGAACATGTCAGATTGGAAAAATTAGTCTTGGATGGACTAAGGTGCTTCCGTCACCTCTAATAAGTCACATGTTTTTTAGCACTGAATATCTTGCAAAACTTGGTTAGTTGGGTCCCTTTCTCTGAAGGGACACAATGTTCTCAGTATTCCATTTGTATTCATAGACTTTAAAGGTAAGAGAAAGGAGCAAGCGAGACTTTACCTTTCATACAGATGTAACAACTGAAGCTCGGAAGGGTCATTTAGGAGTCTGTTAGCCCCCAAAGTCCTTGTTAGTTATGAAGTAAATGTGATTTTATTTTCCAGTACTAAGTTTTCCCACCAAAGTGGTTTCCTTTATGTTAAAAATAACCAGATTGAAAAATGTTAATCTGTAAAAACTTGATTGCTTAGGATATCACATACAAAAATGTCTGAAGTGGAAGATTTTCCTTAATCAGAACATAGTTTTCTAGACATTTGAAAAGCTAAGTAAAAAGTTGCCCTTCCTTTGAAAAATCATTTTGATATTATTGATTGATTGATTGTGGTGCCAAGGGCCCTGCACATACTCGACAAGGGTTTTGCCACTGATAAATTTTTGAAATATCTATTACTGCTCACATATGAATATCGACAATGACATAATAGATGAATATGTGTGGCTTATTTATGAACAACTTCAGAAAACATTTATTTTGTTTTTTCTATGATTCTAGCCTCTTATCTCCTATTTTGCCCCGAACTTTGTAAATGTCAGCTCTTGTGACTGCTAGTAAGTCAAGTGGCTGTGGCTTAGCAGCGAGGAGGTAGAATTTATTCAAGGAGGCCAGCCATCCTTGGAGAGCTGTATCTGGGTCAGTGAGTGCAGGTAGGGTGTACTGTGTTCAATTAACAGAGTGGCAAGATACCAAACTGAGAGCCTTCTCTTCCTCTCATCTCCAATGCATGCACCTGTTCATCAAATCTGTTCATCCCCCACCCCCCCCACTCTTGGAAGATAACATGAGGGGCCAGTAACTAAAGAATGGCAGTATGTTTTGAAGAACAGTCCTGCTAGTGACAATGTTTAGAAATGTCACTTGCCTTAAGGTGTCTATCACTCTGCTGTAGAGTGAACATTATTTTAAAAACTCTGCTCCCTGAGCACCCTGAGCGATGCTCCTGCCTTGTACAGACTGAGAACAAGCCAAGGGAATTCGGCGAGAGAAAAGCAGGTGAAGAAGGGTCCACACACATGAGACTCCAAACCCCGATAGGCATTTCTCTCTTCTTCTAAGCAGAAACCAATATTTGTATGGTGCATTTCAGTTCACAAAAGACCTCATTTAAGAATGGCATTTATTATTCTAATATTCTATTTTCATTGGTGGAAAAAATGCGGCTCAGTGATATTAGGTGAATCGTCCTCATTCATGCAGCATGTAAAATTGTAGAGTCTTCACTCTGCTGTCCCTTCACAGCCGTCCTTCCCTCTACTCTCCTTTGTCCCTTTAATTATTTAATTATCCTTGGAGGCAGGACATTAGGCAAGGACTATGTCCTCAATATTTTGACCTCCCCTCTAAGCGTGTTTGACAGTCTTTGCACGCAGCCGTTAGTCTGTACGCGCTGTCATCTGTCTGGTGGGTGATAGTCTTTTGTGAATTAGTGAAATGGTGTCTTTCCACCTCCTCTGCGCAGTGTCACCGAGCCATCTCATCTGCTTTCTGTGCTGCTTGAAGCCATCGTGGCACTTGGCCTGGCTAGAGGGTCAGTTTTTGTTCAGAAAGCCATCTTTCAGTCTCCCAGACACATGTGGCTTTCAACATTAAGGCTGATTTTCAAGGATTTTAGAGGAAGACGAAATTTCATATCTAAGAAAACAAGACGGCAAGTGCTCTGGCAAGCGGACACTGTAATCCTGCTAAGTTTAGTCTTTTTAGGATGAATCATCTAGAGACAGTTACTTGCTCTGGGTGGTTGGCGGTTTTATTTTTAGAAAATCTGAATTTCAGTGAAATCCATTTGGCAGTACATAATTGGCGTGGATCCAGTCCAAACTAGGTAATTAGGGGTCAGCTGGAGGTGATTATCTGCATCTATGTACCCGCTAGCCCCAGGATAAGAAGCTCTATGCAAAGCTTTTAAAGCAACATTTTCTTCCTTGTGACCAATTTAGTATAAATGAAGGTCTTAAAGGCTTTTCTTGCATCACCCAGGCTTAGTTTGTTGTCTTTCTGCCTTCTCTTTGAGAAAATAAGTCTTCTGGCCAACATTCTATCTGAAGCAGTGATATGGGCTGAGCCCATACCCATAGGCACATCTGTGGTGACCAGGCTACATTCACTTTGCGTGTCTCTTTTGGGGATTATTTTACGAAGTTTTCAACCCATCCTCCAAGATCAGGAAAGAGATTTCACCGGGCACTCTTTCTCTTTAAATTCTGCAGCTCTTAAAGGAAGTACTAAAGGAAGATTAGCAATGCACTTTTCTTTATAGCCATTAATAGGAAAAAGCAAATGCAAGTCTATTAAATGAGTTAAGTCGCTGGGCGGGTTCTGTCTCTAATGGAAGGGAAGGTACTTTCTGTGGCAATTAGAATTTGTTACCTCCCGGTGTGAGCCTTTCCTGTGCACTAAGTTGTGCTGTTGTTGAACAGCTGGCACCTCCTTCATCTGGTTGACTCTAAATTGAGCTTCTGCTTCCTGGGAATCTTGCCTCACTCCCTCCTAAGGCTCTGTGAAGTCCAAGAGGTCCTCATCAATGTATCATCAGCATCAGATGCTTTAGATTTTCTAGCTTTCATCACCCACTTAGGGATCTTAGCAGAAAAAAGCAGAAGCATGTATCATTTAGACTCTGCTGGAAATAAGCCCCAATTTTCACAGTAGTAGTTATGTGTTATTTCAGGGGGAAAAAAAAAAGTTCTGGTAGCCCCTTTGATGACCAGTGGAAACTCATTGGCTTCCTCCACTGATCAATGGGCTGGAGGTGTAATTTCTGGCCTCATATAACCTGGAAATGTGCTTTTCATGTACCTTTCGTCTTTTTATTCTTCAGTATAAATTGCAATAATTCCAACGAGTATGGTATGTTTGTGCCCCTGTGAAGCAACGTGATGTGGTGGGAGCAGATGAATTTGTTAAATTAGAAGAATAGGGTTCAATAAATGCAACAGCCAACCATTCATTGAATAATCTGGGCATGTTTATTTAGTTCCTCTGAGTCTCAGTTTTTTTCGGTTAGATAATGGGACAATAATATGTACTCCAAAGGAGTATGCAAATAACAGGTATGGTTTATAAACCAACAAATATTCTGAATTAAATAATTGCCATTCTGTTACCAATTTGTACATTCATAGAGTCTAGTTTTGTAACACATAGATGTGGGAGAATTTGGTATATTAGACTGACATGGATCTTAAAGGGTTTGAGAATAGAGTATATGGTGACGTTTTCTAATACTAGCAGAGTGATAGGTGCAGAAACCAGTTTAGTGTGTGCCATCTGAGCATGAAATGGATGACCTAATAACAGCAAAAGAAACCTAAATAACAAAAGCACCATAGAGTTCTGGAATCATAGAGCAAGACGAGACCCTAAAAGATGATGTCATGTTTTATCAACTTAGGGGAAAGTAAAGTCTATAGACATTGTGGGAACTGCTTGAGGTTCGCCAGGCTAACTCATCACAGGCTTAAAGCTAGCCCCACGGCAGCTGGCCTTATATTTCCCCCTTCAGCCTGTCCTGCACACTGTCATAACATGCTCTTCTTAAAATCTGCATGCAAGCACATTGGGCAGATATAAAAAGTCACCTATCAGAAGAGAAGGACATCTAGAGTTTAAGGTTTTGTTTTTGACACATCAACAAAATATTACAATGGAATTGCCCATCACTTTTGTCCTGTCCCAACCTCTTCCCCAAAAGAGGAAATGGCTTAAACCATGATGCATCACAAATGTTTGTCCCTTTCTGAAATCTTCTCAGATACATTCTTCACTCTGTAAAATGCAAATGCAAGTAAACACCACAGGTACTTTTTTTTTTTCTTTCCCCAGTTTGGTGGAAAATGCCCCACACCCAGATCAGATTTCTGATATCTATCTGAAAGCTCTTGATCCCTGGTTTCAATGTGTCTGCATCTGACTGGAAAGTCCATGTGGATAATCAGATAATCAGGTAGTCAGATCATCAGATAGTCAGATAATCTTCTTGAATGAAGTCAGAGGGTTTACTTACTTAGTAACAAAAATAGAGCCCATCTTGTTGTAACCAAATCTCCTTTAAAGATATGAAAAATTTCCCAAGATCAAAACCAATCCCCCAAATCTGTTTTGAGGTAAATACAGGTGCTGGCAAATATCTTGATCAATAATGATCTTTTGGGGCCTCTGCTCCCTGAAAAACAGGGACAATAAGCAATTAGCAGTGCTTAAGGAAAAAGCCAATGAGGTAATGAATTCAATGCACTTAGCACAATGCTGGAAGCTCTGTTGTAAATATAAAAAAAGGGAGAGCTATCATCTATTTTTAAAACGAACAGAATTTGAAGAAGAAAAACTGTCATTTTGTAATAAGAATGAAGAGGGTCAATATTTGAAGGTTGTGTTTGATAGGGTGCAGGCATGATCTTGTACTGTCTTACTATTTTGATCAGAGAAAATAGAGAATAAACCAGGTTCCAGATAGTTCACTGTCCATCTAGAATTCTACTGGGTGTCAGCTCTAGATAGGTGAACTATTTTTGGAGGGGCGTGGGGAATACCATTTGTTCTAAATAAGAAGCAAGATGGCGGTGGGCCATTTAGATCCTATTTTATATGTAGCAAGTATTAAAAATATTTTTCACACATTAAATTTTTATCTAGATTAAGGACCATTTAAACTAATATTTAGGTTTAGGTAATATGGATCCATCCAAATATCTCAATCCATTGTCTGGAGTAGCTAGGATTCTCAATTCTGAATTACTACCATGATTCCTGGGGTGATCTAGCTCCATGTAGAATTAGCACTGGGGAATAGTTCCATGGTTTAACTGTGTCCCCCTGCCAAATGTGTTGGAAATTTAATCCCCAATTCTATAGTGCTGGGAGGGACCTGGTGGGAGGTACTTAGGTCAGGAGGTCACTGCCCTGGCCAATGAACTAATGCTGATTGTAAAAGGTCTTGAAACTGCAGATTTGATCTGCTCTCCACCCTCTGTTCCCCTTTTCCATTCTGCCTTCTGCCATGGGATGCTGCTGCAAAAAAGGCCCTCTTCAGAGGTCAGAACCTTGATATTGGATTTACCAGTCTCTAAAATTGTAATAAATAAATAAATATATTTTATTTTTTTCAAATTACTCAGTCTGTAGTATTCTGTTATAGAAACATAAAACATAGATCAATGGAAAAGTGAACAAAAAATAGATATTCTGTGAAAAGACTCCTTTACTTATTACCATGTGTTCAATACTATTTTGATTTTTCTACATAAGCTATCATACTATATATAGCTAAACTGATTATTTACAATGACCATTTAGAAAAAAACAAGCTAAAAATAAATATTTTCATTATTTATTAAATTTTTATAAACTGCCCTTTCTAATCATTATTTTATTCACATCTGTTTTATCTGACTCATTTTAAATTAGTAAACACCACTACTTTTATTAAAAAAAAGAGACTTCTTCATTAAAGAATCTGAAAATAATATGGAAATGAAAATATATTTTAGTTCAGGAAATTTTAGTGTAATGAGATATAGAATTATAGAATGACTGCATTAAGATTATTCTAATTTGAGAGGAGATTGAAGAGTAGTGATGACTTTGAACTATAAACAATCTGGAAAAAAAAGTCTCTTCTCTTCCCATACCATAGTCTCTCTTTCTTGCTTACAAAATCTCTTGATGCTTACAAAATGCCCTTTTTGGTTTTAAAATATTTCCCTTCGGTTTCTGCTCTATTAATAAACCATTGAACTTTCCTGTTGGTGTCATCTCATCCAAGTGTTTTATGTCTTCATTTGAATCACACATTTTAAAGCATAATAAACCATCCATCTGTTTACTCAACTGGCATTTACGGAAGGCTTGCATTCCCTCTTAGGAAGAGAGAGATGGAGTGAGGCCTGTCCTCGCAGCCCCGAGAGCTCACAGACTTTTGATCATCTGTGCTAGTACACATCATTCCGGGGACACTTTCCAGCATACCCAGAGTGTCCCAGTAGTCACAGCACCAGGCTGTAACTGTTGATTTTCTTTTGTCTTTGCTGTTGTGACCTTCAACTTTTGCTGTTGGCATGTTGGTACCTATTTTCTATTTATATAACTGAAAATCAACTACTAAATTAGCCAGAATTAATATTTTTTAACAAACGTGAAATCTTACTTGCCAAGGATATGATAAGCACTACTTCCCCAGTGATGAGGCTCTGGAATACTAGTGTGTGTGTGTGTGTGTGTGTGTGTGTGTGTGTGTGTCTCCCTCTCTCCCTCTTCCTCATTCTGCTTCTAATTCTTTGTATAACCTCATCAATTTCTTCCACTGCAAAATTCTATTAATAAGTCTGCTGAGAGCTGTTTGATGATTTGCCAAAACTAAGATCAGCTATAAAATTTTCAGCTTTTGAACAAAGTAGCGCAAGTGGGTTTATTACAGTATGGTGACTTTTAATTTTCTTCAAATTGCCTGATACAAAAACTCAGTTTTGTAATGATCTAATCAATCACTTATTCATTAACAAATAATGTACATTAAGATCTCAGCATATGATAACCTCATTTTTACTTTAGGAGGTATCCTGATTTTTACGTAATGAAATATATTTCTTAAAGCAAGTGACTTATTTCCATTGTCTCACAGGAATGTATTTTTAAAGACCAAAAATGACGATGCTCCACTCCCCAACACATGATATATAACCTATTAACATACATTTAATTTTACTTATTTGTGATACAGACAATTTAAGTGTTTTGCCATTTTTTCAAGTACAAACTCTGTTCATGTAATTCTACAATGCCTTTTTGATAAGGTAGTCAAATGGCTAAGCTATTGAAATAAAATTTGCAATCTCATTTAGCAAGAAGCATTGGTTTAAATGAAATACAGGGTTCCTCCATTGTCAAGAGTCCTCATAGGTTCTGACTTTAAACATTTGAGTACTCATTCTGGTCATGCCATTGCTTCAGTTATTGAGTAGACTGCACTAATTGTGTCAAAGGCAGAGACATGATTTAATCAATTTGTCTATAGTAAATGTACTATAAAGAATGAGCAATGTTTCTATCCAGGCACAGTGGCACATGCCTGTACTCCCAGTGGCTCTGGAGGCTGAGACAGGAGAATCACAAATTCAAAGCCAGCCTCAGCAACTTAGTGAGGCCTAAGCAACTTAGTGAGACCCCCGTCTCAAAAAAATAAAGAAATAAAAGGGGATATGGATGCCCCTGGATTCAATCCTCAGTGTGTGTGTGTGTGTGTGTGTGTGTGTGCATGTGTATACTACGTATGTATATATTTTTAGTATTTTTAGAGATATTGTACTGTATATATATATATGTGTGTGTGTGTGTGTGAATATATATATATATATATATATATATATATATACACACACATATGTATGTATATATACATATGGTGCAATATCTCTAAAAGTATATAGCTATTTCTTTATGTGTATATACATATGTATGTATATATAGAGAAATCGATAGAGATAATGCAGTATCTCTAAAAGTACTCAATTTCTTAAATTACATTCTGGTTTGATCTTCTACAAGAATCCTTTTTAAAAATATCTTCAAAATATGGTCATCTGGCCACTGCTTCGGTGTGTCAAGAAATGTGAGATGTACACCAGTTTATGGGGTTTTAATTCAAGTGTTGGATGTTGCAAAGTCCCTTACAAATACAAATCTGCCTTCCTCTTTCTCAGGGTGGCTCTTCAATATGTGAAGACAGCTTCTGGCCTATTATAGTTTCCATCTAGACCTTTCCAATATTTGAACCAGCTATTTGTAAACACTGACTGAGAAAGTTTAACCCATTCAGTCAAATTCTTTTCTCTGAATATTTTAGTGAAATCAACACAGGTGCATTAAAATAGTTGGAAATCATTATATAGAGAGACAGATATATATATTCACATATATACATATGTATGAAGTATTCTAATCATTTACCTTTTACTATTCTCAAAACATCAGACCTCTAAAATGATAATAACTATTTCAGAGTTACTGTGACATTATGTAGCTCAATTCAAGCTTTTATAGATGTTTCACATCAGGAACAATCAGACAAAATGGGTTAAATAACTCGTCAGTTTTCAGTCCAGTTTCCAAGGAGTTAAGTGCAAGAGAATGTTGTAGCAGACTGGTTGGTCATTGTGAAGGAAGCTGGTCAAGGGTCGAAAGGTACAGCCTGGCCAAAGAGAGGGTCTGGGGAACAAAAAAATTAACACAAATGAATCAGAAGGCTCTTACAAGGGCTTCTCAGATGGTTCCTAAATGTTGGCCTGGACCTTGAAATACTGTTGTGGAATGAATTCATACCTGCTATAAGAGAAAAGAAGTTACTGATCAACTCTATTGTTTCTATGGTCTGAATATTTGTATGCCTCCCTCCACCCTGCTCCAATTCCTACGTGACATATTTGTAATGGTGTCAGGAGATGAAGGTCTTGGAAGAGGTGATTAACTGTCATGAATGATATTACTGCTGTTACAAAAAAAAAAAAAAAAGGCCTTCAAAGACCCCCTTTCTCTTCTACATGTGAGGTTAGAGTGAGAAAACGGTTGTCTACAAAAAACAGGACTTCAGCAGACACCAGATCTGCTGGCCCCTTGATCTTGAGCTTCCCATCCCCCAGAACTGTGAGAAATGACTCTGTTCTTTGTAAGCCACCCAGTCTGAGAAGTTTTGATAAAGTAGTCCACATAGGCTAAGATAGCTGAAGAAATCTTGTGTTAAATAAAATTAAATAGATTTCTTTATTGTGAATCCCTTTATTCTTGTCATTCTTCAACATAGCGGCATAGGATGTAGTCCAGTGTTTCAAAAGGTCTTTAAGCCAGAAATCCTTTTTCATAAGCTCCTGGGCCTATTGACTTATCCTCATTTTGGATGACCAGCTTCTCTTCTTAATTTCTCAAATAATTAAAATAATCTCAAATTGAAAGGAAACATTAGAGTCATTCTACTCAAAATTATAGAAAGCATGAATTTGCATTATCTACAATGGTTGTTATCAGAACTATCTGTACATCAGAATCACCAAGGGAACTGTTCAATAAAATATCTGGGCCCATTCCAGAATCAGAATTTCCAGCATGAAGAGCTAGAATCAGTATGTTTATCAAACTTCCAGGTGACTTTTATTCAGCCATGCTATCACAGTACAAGTTGACAAGTCCCTTGGTATTTCATGTGACCTGCATAATAGAGCTGGGAGCTGGGGCTTTATAGGCAGACCTAAAGTCTCACTTTGCCTGTTACCTGTGGTCTGGTCTTGGATCAACCTTCTAAACTGTCCTAGAGTTTGACCTCACCACCTATATAATGATTATTTTAATAATACCAACATTATAGTATTTTTCTGAGCATAAGATGAAAAAAAAAAAACACATAAAGGGCTCATGGCCCATGCTAAGTTTTCACACAATACCTAGGAACTATTGTTAGTATTTTTACCATTACTGGAAAACAAACTAAATATTGGTGAAGATGACAAATTGTTTCACATATTTTAAAAGGGCCTTTGATTAAAAATAGTGTAGTCTTCCCAAAAGCCAGGTCTCTCTTTCCTCCCTTTATATCTATGGCCCAAAATGGGAACTATAAAACGTTCCAGACTCAAGGCTTTGTTTCCTCTTCTCTTTAGAAGTCAGGCTTTGACCCTGTCAGTGGTACAGATTTAATGCCGTTTGAAAAACCTCTATACATTCAGGGATGTGTCATTTATCTCTGTTGTTTATAAGTGTATTTATGAATGTGTTACAAGGATGCTTTGCCAGATCCTGACTTGAGTTTTAGGATTCTGGTAAACTGAGCATTGATTATTTCCATGGTATGAATGGTGGTGAGCTCCCCAGCTCATCTGTTCCATGGTATAAAAGGTGGTAAACATTGTTTCTGGGAAAAGTCTTCTACATTGGGAGGTTGGGCATCCTGGACCCTGGAAGTTTCCTTGAAGAGACAAAGTTATCTCTGAATGGATGAACAGTGTTTTCTCCAGGCAACTTTTCATTGAGGACACAGCCCTTGCGTTTTTATGCTTTATGCAAGCGTTTCAATTCCCTGAAATTTCAGATCCAGGAAGAACTTAAATTTTATGATTGCCCCAGTGTAAAAGCCATTGGCTGTCGGCACCAATGTCTAGGTCCAAAAACACTTCTCCATCTCATCTCAACCCACCTGAGCTTGCATTCTCTTCCTCTTCAATTCTGGCCTCTGAGGATTTTCCTCACTTTCTTGTAAACCCAGTTATTTGTTCAAGTTTTTATTTATTTTTTTAAACTCTGTTTTGTGTCTTATTTCAAGTGATTTATAGTAGGGGCGGTGACATGCCATCTCAGTCCCAGGTGTTCTATGGATGACAGAGTGAAAGTCTACTTTGTGTTGAACTTCACTACAGACTCACTGTGGTCTCTTTTTCTGACATCACTAAAAATGTGTTACTCTTTTTTCACACAAGAGCCCTTCACATAAGTGTAAAGAGTCACACCATTCTATTTCCTTTCCATAGATTTAACTTTCACTCTTGCTCAGTTCTGAATGATTGTGGTTTCTGTTCTTCTGTTTCTCAATCTACTTCAAAATCACAGACCTAAGACTAATAGCCTAAGTGATGGTCAATCAATGGAAATGGATTAGATTACCCCATTCTTTGTGTTGAGTGCTACCTGTTAGTGCAGTCTGGTCCTGCATTCTGTTAAAGCTCTGGTCCATTTGACAACCTTGGCATCTGTTTGCTCAGTTGAAGCTCAGAAGAAGAAGTTCTTCTATGTCCTTTTGTACATGGAAGGTAGAACTGAAACAATTTTATTGACTGATTTTAGTCAGTTTAAGGAGACTGAGAATATATATCATTTTTGGAGGACTCAGTGGTTTCTGTTATTTATGTAAAGTGTTTTGGTTGGATTATGGAGAAATAAAAATATCCACATGTGAAATTAATTCAAAGACATCATAATTTTCCAAGTACAGGAAGGGGAAACTTTGATGAAATGAATTCAACAGGGGCTGCTTTGGCCTTTTCACTTTTTTATTGGCTCAATTTATGGATTTTTTACAAAGGTCGGTATTTTGTATTTTCTATTTTGGTTCATTTGTATTTTTTTATTTGTCATTGGTCCTGTGACTAAATCTTTAATTTAACATACAAAATATTCAACCACCTTCTTTTATTCTTCCTGCAACTTTTTTTTTCTGCATCTGATCAAAATTTAACCCTGCAAAATACTTGGAGATAAATTTAGTAGGTTGTTGCTATCTTACAAAGAATAGCTGGTACGTTTACTGCCATCTGGTGGTAGGTTTTGGAGAAAAGAGAAATAACTAGAATTAGTTTAAAATTACATTAAAAAATACCTAACATGATAAAATTTCTTCACTGAATCAGTATACTAGTTTAAATAGAGCCATGTAAAATTAATCTGGGCCCATGTAAAACTTAAATTAGTTTAAACCAAAGAAAAAATAGTCTTTGATCCTATTATCTGCCTCTACTAGATAGTAATTATTTTCCCAACTTAGGTGACAATACTTGTCTGATTATAATTCAAATTTCATTGCTTAGGGCAAAGAGAAAAACATAAACTAGGCTTAGGCTAAAACCTCAACTTCAGCTTTCTTAATTTTTGATTCTCTGTATTAATATTGTCCATTCATTTAGTGGATGCGCCTGATTGACTTTTCTCCCGCTCATCTGCATTTTTCAGTTGGGTCTATCTAATATCCCAACAAACCAAGATATACTAAGTAAAATTTATCTTGGTGTTTTCTTGCCCCAGTCTTCCTTTATTCCAAAGTAGTCTTTATTGTAACTGTCCTATGTTCATGAGCACATTGTAAAAATATATCATCTCAATTTTGTTATCTTCCTGCTAAGCATTTTGATAAATTACTTTGCATTCTCAGATTACATAATTGTATAATTGTTTATGTTAAATGGTTTCTTACAATTCTGAGACTCTGAAGTCAGGAATGAATTAATTTAAACAGTCCTGGTCAGTTAAAATCTATAAAAGTGTTAACATTTTACTCAGGCCACTAAAAATCAGGTAGCATTGCCCAGACTTAGCTGTAGATTGGACAAGTAGGCATCCCTGAAATCATACCAAATGTTGGCTTTATTATTCAAAGTTTATGCTACATTTATTGTCTCTTTTATTTATTAGCGTCCATTGTTTCAGCATTAGGTCCTGGGCACATAGTCATAAGCAATCAAGCAAATGACATTAAGAAGATAAAGAAACGATTCTAACATGCCTCAGTGGTTCATTGACTTGTCCATAAAATTCACCTCTGATACTTGATAAAATTGTGTATTCTTAGGCTCAATTAAATCTAGTTCAATAGGTCTGAGATTCTAATAGGTTTGGGGTAGAACAATAACCTGTATTTTTCAAAAGTAGATTAAGTGATCCTGATGCGAGTAGTGGAGCATACCACATGGGAAGGAAAAACTTCATGTGGGAAATGGAAGCTGTAAAGATGGGGCATATAGCTACAATGTAACACATAAAAGGAGTTTTTAATTCAGAAAGATTCAGGGAAAAGACGGTGGAATAAGAAGGACAGATGTCTTTTTTTTTAAATCATCCCAAGTACATGTATAAAGACATGAATGGTGTGACTCTACATTGTGTACAACCAGAGATGTGAAATTGTGCTCTATATGTGTAATATGAATTGGAATGCATTCTGCTGTCATATATAACAAATTAAAATAAAATAATACAAAGATTCAGAGAAGCTGATTAGTGGTAAACTGAGATGGAATGAATCCACAATGAAGTCGAAGATTCCAAGCAAAGTAAGGAAAATTTCAGGTGGAAGAATATGACACTTTTCATAGGTTATAATAAGTAGCCCAGTATTTATAAATGGTACAGTTTGTAGGTGAAGTTGAGTACATATTCAGATGAAAAGCAAGTGTCAATCAATTTCAGAGAACCAGTATTGTTTGGACAGATCCCTTTGATTGCCATGTGAATAATTAGAAGTTAGTAGCTTTACTACTCCATATGAATGAAAATGTAAACCTATATGTTTAAATAATTCATAGGAGAAAGAAGAAATCATAAAAAATTAAAATGACAAAATTTAACTCTAATGAAAAAGCTACACATTGGAAATAGTGGAATAAGCTGAAAGAGTATTTAGAGGAAAATTAGGAACTTAAAACATACATTACAATGGTAGAAATCTTGAAAATTAAAGAAGTAGAAGGATTAAAATACAAGAAATTAAAAGTAGAATCCAATATGGCAGAACAAAATAAGATTACGGTATCGATTTACAATGTTTTCAGTAATTAAATCTCATGTACACACAAGTGTGTATGTATTTTGATCTACGAATTATTTAAACATAAATTTTTAATTATCTGAGCATTGAGTCAAACCTATGAATTGTTTAAACATGTAGGTTTTAAATTTTGAGACATGCAAAATTTTTTAAAAAATGTTTATAGTTATTATTAATTTCTAAGTAAAGACCTAGGTTGGTACACTACTGTAATTCACCACAATGTGGTCCCTGTTATATCCAAGAATATATATATTCTTCTTTGAAATAAATGTTCATGGGATAAGGTATCAGACAAGTGAGCACATCATTAGCTAAGCTGTAGATCTCAATGTGATGTATGAGATAATTACTCACAGTTTTCCCACCTAGTGATCAGAGAGAGAATATATTACTATCAGGACTGTGGACAGACACCTAACTTTATGAATCATATAATATCTTCTTTCATTATATATCAATAAGGTAAAAACAAAAAAAAAGAAAACTAATTTAAAGGTAGTTGATATTTATAGATAAATGAATCAAAGTTTTATTTTTGTCTAAATCATCAAACTTAGATAATAACCACAATACCATCTTCTATCTGATAACAATTATAAAAAACAAACATATTCTGATATATGATTGAGATAGAGGTTGCCTAACCTAAATATTCTTCTTGAATACCAAAAATGATTTTATTGCAGTACGTTTCATCTTTCTCAAAATCTTACCCCTAATATAGTGACAAATTAAGAAAAATATCTGCAGCAATCTAAGATTCTTAAAACAGTTATATTGGCTGAAATTATAATGCAGAAAAAAGTGCTGATAATCCTGGACACTATATCTTTTCCTTTCTCTTCATTATCTATTGCAACCACTAATGGAAAGTTTGGAGAACTTTGAGTGAGACAGGAAGCCTTAAAAAGCTGCCTTAAAAGCTTGAAAATGACTATGTAGATAGAAAAGAATGAATACAGCAGGTCTGACTCTGATTTTCTAAGAAGGGCTTGCTGCAATACTAAACCTTGGCTTGCATCTGGGAACTTTACTGGCAAATAATAGCTCTTGACTCTGGTACAACACTTTCCTTAAATGAAATGAGTGCTCACCTTGCTGAAACTGGAAGATGTTCATATGAGCAATACACTATGCTTTATTCTGAACACCTGCTTTCCTTAAGGGAGTCTGTCATTTTGTATGTGCTAGACAGAGGGTACCTGTGTTACCAGGCTACAGTAAAAACCATGGGCACTGAGTCTCCAGTGAGCTCCCTGGTAGAGAACATTTCATACATGTTCTCACAATTCAAATGGGGAAGAATTAAGTGTGTCCCATAGGACTCTAAATGTGGAAGCCTGCACTTGGCATCATCGGCACTTTGCCCAGGCTCCTTTCCCTTTGATTGTTGCTTTTGCTCCTTTCACCACAACAGGTCATAGCCAAGAGAGTGACTGTATGCTGACTTGGTCCTTGTAGCAAGTCATCCAACCTGAGTGGTCTGGTAACCCTCAACACTGTGACACACAGGAAAGATTGAACTGTCATGCAATGATCCATGTCCCTGCTGCCTGAAAGTGGAATACAAAGGAAGAAGACGCTTAAATTTGAACAAACTGAGGTTTATCTGAACTAACAGGTCTAATAGTTCGAACCATAAAAGTGTCCTCTAAAATATGCCAAGGGGTTCACTGGTTATAGACTATGTGAGCAATGATATTAACAGCTAATATCATTATATAACACTTCTTATCCGAGGCATGAGCCAAAATTCTTGAAATGGATAATGTTATTCAAACCTTACATTGTCTTCCAGCAGTATCTACTTTTCACATAGAAATTCCTACTTTCCATATAGAAACACAGAGGCTCTGAGTGATTAAGAGACTTGTCCCTGTCATGCATCCAGTGAGCAGCAGAGTCAGAATGTGAACACAGGGCTGGCAACACAGCTCTACAGTAGAGCACTTACCTGTCATGTTCAGGGTCCTGGATTCAATCACCAGCACCGAGAAATAAAATAAATAGACAACATAAAGCAGTTTGCAAAATCAGGAAGTTTGATTCCAGATTCTAATTTCTGAGCCTATTCTTAGCCAACCTGTATTTCATCCAGATTAATTTTTCCCACCTCTGATAGAAAGAAGAAGAATTTTGATTGGAAGAAGAGAGAATGG
Source organism: Callospermophilus lateralis (assembly GCF_048772815.1). Classification (NCBI taxonomy): domain Eukaryota; kingdom Metazoa; phylum Chordata; class Mammalia; order Rodentia; family Sciuridae; genus Callospermophilus; species Callospermophilus lateralis. The sequence goes on along the minus strand of NC_135310.1, from coordinate 23,150,489 downwards.
GAGATTATGGAATACAGAACACTTCATTTCTGAATGTGATTATAGTGGTCTAAAAAAATTAATTCACTAAGGGAAGGATATGGAGGCTCTGTTGGTCCAGAGGTATGAAAAGAAAGACTGAAGATATAAAAGAGATGCGAAAATGAATTAGCAAAGTGACAAAGATAAATGTAACCTATTTTATAAAGTGTGTCTAGGCCAGTAGTCTGAAGAAAAAAGAAAGAACTTGGTATTTGTAAATTCGAGGAAGCTGGAATTGTGAAGTAGAGGATCAGAGAAAAAGACACTTTCTTTCTGTCTCTCTCTTGATACATAATACCTATCTAGATGGATCTGTCCATCTATTCATCCATCCATCCATCTATCCTTCTGTCCTTCCAAAGTGGTCTGTTACAGTCTGTGGTGGAATAATGCTCTAGGTTTTCATGTAAGGAAACTACCTGAGTCAGGAGACAGAAGCACATAATCATGGAAGGAACAGAAGAATCATCCTCAGTATTAGTTTGGGGTTAGGAAGGATTGTTTCCAACCAAGCCAAAGGGGAAAACATCTTTGCACGGGGCACTGGGTGGTATTATTAGGGAGTTATTTTCTCAGTAGTAGAGGTAAATGAGTCCCAAATTACCCCGAGTAACAGAAACAGGAAAAAAAATCATAAAGTACATTATAATAAAATTGCTAAAATAAGTGATAAAGATAAAAATCTTAAAAGCAGCAAGAGGACCAAAGACAAATACAGAGTCATCAGAGCTTGTCAATAGGAATCACTGAAGGCAGAAGAAAATGATGGAACATCACTGAAACAAGAAAGGTACTGAAGTGAAACTCTGCCTTGAATTCTATATAGAGGCAATATATTTTTCCAAAAATAAAATCAAAATAAAGAGTTCTTGAGATATAAAAATTCTGAGAGATTATCTTGTCATGAGGCTACAAAAAAAGTAAAGTAAATCTTCCAGGAAGAACTATATTACCAGAATCTTGAATCTATTACACAAAGGAATGAAGAACATCAGAAATAGTAAGTATATGAGTAAATTTTAAAATCTTAAGATATTTTTAAAAATTTCAAAATAGACTTTGAAAGACAAAACTTACAATGAATTTTGGGGAATATAGCATAAGTCAAAGTAAAATTGTGAAAAATAGCATAAAGGTCAGAGGTAGGGAAATGGAAGAGAACTGTTATAAAGTCCTCGTACTATACATGAAATTGTGTCATATTAATTGCAATGTATAAGCTTATGATTTGGATTGCAAAGAGTAGAGCCACCAAAAAAAAAAAAAAATCCCAAAAAGAAACTTAGCTAATAAGTCAATAATGAATCTGAAGTAGGATAATAAAAAACACTCAATATAAACTCAAGTAATGAATTTCAACATGCATGTGCTTGCTAACCCCTCAAAGTACATGAAGCAACAGCTGGCAGAACACAAAAGAGATAAATCCACAATTACATTTGGAAATGCTCTATTTTTAATAGTTAATAGAAGAGAAACACAGAAATTAGTAGAAATGCACTAGAATTGAACAATACTCTCAAATTATTTAATGGAATTAACATTTAAAGGAGACTCAATACCCAAAAGGCAAAAGAGGAAGAAAGTAACAGAAATTAGATGAAACAAATAGAAAAAATTGAGAGAGGTAAAGTCCTCCTCAAACACTAATTGCATTAAACATTAAATGTAAAGAGTTAATAGTATAATTAAAATGCAGATTGTCAGATTGATATAAAATCAAGATCCAGTTATATGCAGTCTAAAAAACTCCAGCTTAAATATAAAAGAACACGTATTTTAGTGGAAAAAAAGAAAATTATATACAATAAAATACTGAACAAAAGAAAAGTCTAGTGCTTGTACCAAATAAAGTATATTTCAAAGAAAAAATATTATAAGGGATTAAGAGGGCCATTTATCACTGACGAAAGTATCAAATTATCCAGATATGACAAACTTCAATGTACATGTGGTTAGTAACAGCTTGAAAGTACATGAAACAAGAACTGGTGGAACAGAAATGAGAGACAAATTCTCAATTCTGTTTGGAAATACTCTGCTTTTAATCATTAATAGAAGAGAAAAAGACAGAAAATCTGTAACAATGTACTAGAATTGAACAACACTCTCAAACTACTTAATTGAATAAACATTTAAAGGAAACTTCAGCCAAACAGTAGCATAAACATTCTTTTTAAGTGCACTTGCAATTTTTACCAAGATACACTATATTCTGAGGACCTAGAACATATCTCAAGAAATTTAAAAGGGATTGAGGTCTTCAAAAGAATCTTCTTTAATCACAACAAGAGTAATGAAAAATTAACATGAGAGACATATCTGGAAAATCCTCATATATTTCTCAATTAAATAACACATTTCCTGATCTTTATTAAAATGGATCAAAGAAAAAAAATTTTATAGTAAATGTACAATATCTTAAGCCAAATGAAAATGAGATACTACATAATATAAGTTGTAAAATACAGCCACAGCAGTGGTTAGAGGAAAATGGATAGAAATAGTGCTTTTTTTTTTTTGATAAACTATTAAATCAGTGATATACATCTCTACCCTTAAGGAAAAGAGAACAAATTAATCTTGAAGTAAACAAAATGAAGGAAAATAATAACTATGAGGAATAATCAATGAAATAGAAAACATGCAATAATAGAGAATATCAATACACCCCATAATTACTTATTTGAAAGGTCAATATGATTGAAAAAGCTATGGCCAAACTGATGAAGAGTAAAGACATATTTTACCATCACAATGAATGAGGGAAGCAGCTTATTACAAATCACGCAAACCTTAGGAGAATAAGGGTATGAAATGAAAAGCTTTATGGCAATGGATTTGCACTTCATATGACACAAACAAATTTCATGGGAGGCAAAAATCACAAAAGCTCACTCCAAACTCAGAAGGGTTTGGAAGTCAATTTTAACAAGCATTTAATGTAAAACTGGCATCGGCTTTCTACTAACTCCTCCTGAACAAAGAAGACTCCTCTCAAACCCCTCTGTGAGACCAGAAGTACCCCCACATCAAAACCAAAGACAACAAATATATAAATAGGAAAAAATAGCAGTAGATGCAAAATATCCTTTACAAAATGTTAACAAATTAAATTCAGAAATATATAAAAAGTAGGCTAGATCATGACCATGTGGGATGTAGTCCAGGCAAATAGGGTTGGTTTAACACTGCAAAGTGAATGTAATTTACCAAATTAGCAAACTAGAAAGTAGAACAGGCCAATGATGAAGAGAACCCACTTAAAATTCAGCATCCATTCAGGAAAAAAGAAAGGAAGGAAAGAGAGAGGGAAGAAGAAACTCTCAGCAAGTCTAGGAATAGAGGATATTTCAATAGACAAAGGGTATTTACCAAGTAAGCCTATAGCTAACATCAAACTTCATGGTAAAAAATCTTGCTATTTTCCTCCACTAAGATGTAAACACAGTTAACATGTCTACATAACAACTTTCAATATTGTATTGAAAGTTGACTGTGCTTTTAAAGAAGAAAAGAAAAAAATTAGAAAAAAAAATGTTCAGATTGTGAAGAAACAAAAAATGTCTATGTACAATTGTCATGATAAGATGTATAGAAACTTTTATAGATGTATAGAACTACTAAAAGAACTAGTAAGTGAATTTAGACAAGTTGTAGGATACACAATCAATATGCAAAAATAAATTTGTATTTCTGTTTCACAGAAACCATGGACATAAGTGTATTAAAGAAATAACAAATGAGGGCCAAGGTTGTGGCTCAGTGGTAGAATACTTGCTTAGTATGCACAAGGCCCTGGATTCAATCCCCAGCACCCCCCTAAAAAATGTTAAATGAAATACTTGGGTATAAATTAGACAAAATATGTATAAGAAATGCACCCAATAGCTACAAATCATTTTTTTTTAATTAAATACTTGAAGAGTTATACTATGTTCATGTTCATGTATCAGAGGACTTGATCTTAGTAAGCTGTTAAAGCATGGTATGTAAAAGAAAAACTTAATAAACTGAACTTCATAAAATTTAAGTTTGATAGAAAATAAAAAGGCAAACAGAGACTGTGAGAAATATTTTTAACACACATACCAAAACCTTGGATAAGAATATGTAAAGAAGTTACTAACCAAAAAGGAGAAAACCCACTACAAAAATAAGAGTTGAAAGATTTGAGCAAACACTTTCACTTAAAGCAAATGAAAAGATTTTCAACATCATTAGTTTTTAGTCAATTTCAAAGCATAATGAGATAATGTTAACATTTCTAATATTAAAAAGACTGACAATTAATGGATGTGTTGACAAGTTATTGAGCTTCAAATTTGAGATATGTGCATTTTATTGCATATAAATTTTACCTCAATTCAAAATGACTTTAAAAAAACTTTATAATCATTAATACATTACATTTGAAAAGCTGCTATTGTCATTCATAATTGAAATAAGAACTTTCACCCTTCTCATTTAAGTGCATTCCAATGTTTCTATGCATTATTAATATTATTATAATGTTAATATTTACCACTCAGTAATAATTACACATAGTAAAAAATATATAAATAAAAATGAAAAAAAATTATACACAGGAAAGACAGGATGCCTTGGCTACATATAAAAAAGGTCGCCTAACCTTTTGTCTGATTTATTGTTGCTTTCTTTTTTTGTAACAGGTATTGAACCCAGGAGTGCTTAATCACGAAACCACATTCCCCAGCCCTTTTTTGTATTTTATTAGAAACAGGGTCTTTCTGAGTTGCTTTGGGCCTTGCTAAGTTGCTGAGACTGGTTTTGATCCTCCTGCCTCAGCCTCCCAAGTTGCTGGGATTACAGGCATATGCCACTATGCCTTATTGTTCTTATCTAATTTAATAAATTCAGTTGCTGGATCAAATTTAATTGAAATATTTTATTTTAATTAGACCAGTGAGCATTTCTAGGAGGTCCATTATCAATATAAGAATTTTTAGGCTATAGATAAATAAAAATACTTATTTCTATCATAAAACTCCTTCACAAAGAAGGGGCAATGTTTTAATCTTTGTCCATACAAAGGTGAATAAGCTTGTCAATCAGGAAAAAAAAAAATTCAGTTCAATACACAAAACGAAAAGGCAATGTCTCGTGATGAACTCAACTAGAGCTTTAAAAATTGGTTTTGCTTTTGTTTGTCTCCTAGAATAAGAAGTAAATAAGGTAGGAAGTCTAGAAATGGTGAAATGACTCTGGGCTGTCATGGTGACACTGACTTTTTCTATTTTTCCACTCAGCATGAGATTAGAGTCCTCATGCATGTCTTCTGGAGGTTGAAATACAGCTGCTCACCTCCAGCATCACATCGGTGCCCAAGCACAAAGAATGGAAAGGGCAAAGAGCCATAGGTGCTTTGTCAACCTGCTTTTAAAGAGCTTTCTCAGAAGCTACACACGACATCCCCTTTTATTTCTTTAGCTAAAAGGGTGTCATTGGCCATTCCTACCTGCAAGGGAGGCTGGGAGTTTGGAAAACCAGGAAACATTGATATCACAGTTACTTGGGATGGATTGTGATGGAGGGAATGAAGGGAAACCTACAGGCAACACAGTCTGCTCCAAGCTTTCCTCCCTGCCACCAACGGAGTGCTGCTCGTATTGAAGGCGCTGTAGCTGCAGTCAAAGTTTTATCCCAGTTAAGTTTTGGACCTTCTTAGACCTAGAAAATGATTCCTCGCCTTCTCCAGTGACCTCTGCTTGTCTTTGGTGTCAACTGAAAGAAGAGTGAGTGGTTGCTGAAGATGGAAGATGGCAGAGTGGCCCGGGGCTTCAGATTGCATTCTTTCAGGTCACCTAAACTTGACTTACAAAATATTTAAAAAGAGGGATTTTTTTTTCCCCCAAGAAACGCAGGGATTAGGTTACGTTTATGAAGAATTTTAAGTGTAGACTTAAGTGTGTCTCCTGGAAATGTTAATGTGTCAAAACTGCACAAACTCATGTTATCTAATATGACTTTTTAAAAATAATCTAATATTACTTTTTTTTTTTTTTAACAAGCATGTGGGTACTGGGTAAATAGCACCCTGGACTGTTTGTTCTTCAATGAGGGAATTTTAATGTCACTTGATTGCTCATTTTGTCTCAAAAATAATTAATTTAGTTTGTCAGTCAATGGATTGTGAAGTCATTCATTTACTTTGAAGAAGATAAACATTTTCCAAAGCAACTGTAATTTTTTTTTTAGGAAAGATATAGATATCTTTAGAAACAATAAAGAATCTAGGAACATTACTGCCCAATGAATGATGATAAGAGAAGCCCAGCCGAACTTCATGCTGCTCTTTATTCCTCTATTTTGATTTTTTAGATATTTAGAATTTTACTTTGATTGACTCTACATGATGTCAAAAAGCATCCATATGCAAATTTAAAAAGGTTTTTTCCTTGTATCTTTTAGACATAGCTTTTCACTATACTAAAAAAAGGAATGCCTATTTCTCATCCCCTGTGAAGAGATTTTTCTTTCAAGTTTGAATTCTTTAGCCAAATTGATTCCGCTGCATGAACAATATGAATTCACCATTTCACAATAAAAAGCGTTTTAAAGCCTGTGTTCTCTGGTTCAAAATGTAAAACATCTTCCCAATTGAAACAAGTTTGGAGCCATTGTAGTTAAAAGATTTAATTCTGGAGTGATGGAAAGAAAAACAAATGGAGATTAAACTGATACTAGCTGAGTGTGCCAGCGTGTGCTGGGCCCTTTCATGTGCCCACTTGGGGATGCTATTAGAAGAGGCAGAAGACCTGGTTTTAAACCTGGTCCTCTCCTTAAGTAGGCTGGAGATGTTAACAAGCACCTTGGACTCATGTTTCACAGTTACAAAGTAAAGATGTAAAAGGGCAAATCCCTCAATTAAAGGAAGGGGGAGAAGTTCATTCTTTGGCAAGTCTCTTTTCACAAAGAGAAATTGGACATGACACTGAGTAAAAATAATCCCCTACTGATCTGTTTTCTTCAGGAAGAATCTGACCGAGCTTCTCAAAGAAAGATGTTGCTTTGAGTTTGATGCTCAGCCATGACCCAACTGAAATCCTTGAGTGACACATGCCATACAAATCCTAGAAAAACTATATGAATATCTTGAGCAGCTAAGATGTTTAAGAAAAGACCAGGCTTCAATAATTGACACACTGGGACCCATACTTTTGCCTGCAGATTAAATAATAATAATGTTTGTCATTATCTTAGCACATACTTTTTTTCCTAACCACTGGACTTTTCTTATGCTATTTAGAATCTGCAGAACAAAATCTCAAAAGTGGTTATTAATAATCCTATTAGATCAAATGAATTCTCACAGATGTTAAAGTAATTGTTGGTGTTTGAATAATTGTTTAATCCAAAGGATAAGATCCAAACCCAGGTCTGATGGGCGTCAAAGCTCAAGATGTTTCTGTCACACATCCATGTCTATGTCATATCCTCAGCTTGGGTGTCAGATTTCTCAGAGATCATTCCCCTAGCACTGTTGCCTTGAGCAGCATTGGAATTCTGTGGCATTTTCAAAGTGGCATGGAAATTTTAAAGAGTTTCAGGAGAGTGATAAAATATATAAGAATGAAAAGTTGTTCTGAAAAAATTTGGAGTTTGCTCAAATGTGAGTTACAGGTAAAATGTGATGGATGTGTTAATATTTGGGCTGAACTTGGAGGAAACATTGTGTTTTGGCAGTCAACAAGGAGATAGGAAAGACTGGTGATGTTCAGGAACCACTGAGGTCCTTCCTCCCACAGATGAGTAGTGGGACTTATAACCCAACTGGGCAATAATATTCAGAGACAGAAAGGCGAAGCAAAACTCCACATGTACCAGTTGTGCCCCAAGCTCTCTGCTAGTCTTCCCAGTTAACATTTCAAGGTCCTTTCAATAGAGGTGGGTGTGAGTTTCAAGACAGAGTGTGTGTTTGACTTATTTGACAATGAAAATTCCTTGAAATCTTTTCAACAGGATATAATCAGGTTAATGCCTGATTTTAGAGAGAGTACTCTCTCAGTTGTCTGTGAAATACATTAAACATACCGGGGAAAAGTGGACAGCAGGAAACGTTTTAAAACTAAATGTACAAATGCTTTCCTCACCCTATCTCCCAAGGAGAGGAATTTATACTTACTCACTTTTCAGATAATGATGATAAATTTGATGAATAACAGTTAATATTTTCTGAGCACTTAGTTCTATACCAAAACCATAAGTAGTCATCACAATGTTAATAAAATTGGCCTTATTGGACAGAAATGCAACCTGAGTTTTAGTCAGACCACATATTTGGTAAGTCTTGGTGCTGGCATTTGTTTTCAGCTGTGGATCTAGCAATTGTGTTGCCAACCACTGTGCTATCAAAGAATAAAGAATAGGCCAAGTAAAGAAGGAACTTGAAATTTTGGGTAAAATTTTCTTTTTCCTTTTTTTTTTTTTTTTTGGTACTGGGGATTGAACTCAGGGGAATTTGACCATTGAGCCACACTCGCAGCCCTATTTTGTATTACATTTAGAGACAGGGTCTCACTGAGTTGCTTAGCACCTCACCTTCGCTGAGGCTGGCTTTGAACTCCTCCTGCCTCAGCCTGCCAAACCGCTGGGATTACAGGCATGCCCCGGCTAAATTTCCTTTCTTTTAAGTGAAATTAAAATATTGGCTTGAGAGGCCTGAATGGTGAATCAGCTAATGCATAAGGTTAAGATCACTGCTGACATTAATCAGACTGTTGGAGGTAACCCTCTAGATAGAAACCAGGCCCAGTGAAGGAGAAAATTTCTAAATTATACTTCAAAGGACCCAGAAACAATTGTTTGCGAATAAGAAGCAGGGGCAAATGTCTCAGGAAAGCACATAAAAAACCCATTGTGTTTCTGAATATCAAGATTTGCTGAAAGAACCAGGGCACATTATGTAGGAAACTCAGCACTAGCTGTGGAAAAGTAGCGCAATATGGACCATAGAGTGAGAATGTGCTGAAAGGTCAGACTCGGGCAACTCCCTGGCACAGCTATTCTGAGTTTCAAAAGGTCTAATGTTGAAATCAACTTGCTTTTAAGGTGACTAGTTAAGAAGTGAAATAACTGCAACTGGACCTCAAGTCCCAGTGCTAAGTAGTCTTTTTCATGGTATTATCTTCATTGCCTGTGATTACATGGATATCCTTGAAGATCAAATTATTCCCATTGTAGTTCCCACACCTGGAAAAGACCACAAGGTCATTTCGAGTGATCTTATGGGTTATTGGCATTTTGGTCAATACACTATTGGTCCAATTTCTGGATCTATAACCCGAAGGCCAATTTACTATTGGGATAAATTTCAGAAGAATTTATTCATACTAGCTGAATGCACAGGAGGCTGATTTATAAACCAGAATTCAGTTATTAATTTTAAAACCTCAAATTCTTTTGGAAATGTTTTAGAATATAAATAATAGGAGGATGGGTGGCAATATGGAAAGAACATATGGTCTACATTTAGACAAAACTGTTTCTGAGAACCTCATATAGCTAGGTGACCTTGAGTAACTTTTTAACAGCTTTGAGCCACAGTTTCCTTTGAGTAATGGAGATGATATTATGTCAAAAGATTAGTTTGACTCTGGAATACTCAGCTCAAGGGCAAGAAGCACTGACTGGGAAAACAACATATGCTGCTAACGCTGGCCCCAAGAACTATGACTGATTGATCCAGGATGCTGTGTTCCAGAGAAGTAGGTTGGTGCAAATGAGGCTCTGAGGATTACCAGGAGTCTCAACCCAATGGTGAGACCATACAATATCAAAGGAGTCTCTGTTGTAGAAAAACATGGATTATAGTTTCCATCACTTTGATGTATGGAACTCTCAAGACATTATATCATGTCTCTGATTAAAGAGCATTAGGTTCAAGGTCTGGATACCATAATAGAATAAGAGTGGCAACGTAGAACAGAGGAGCTAGGGTAACTTCAGACATTGCTTTCAAGTAAGTAAAATTTGGTTAAGTTAATTGTTGCTATCAGTCTAAATGCAAGAACAATTCCTGGAAATTCAGAAATATCACTCCCACTTTCTTGTATAGAAAAATGCAATTAGTTTAATCAAAACTTCTTGTTGAATTTTTCCAGAAATATTCTATTATTGTGTGACAGAAAAGTTCATCCTCCTGTGATGGTGACAAGGTATATGTATATGTATGTATGTATATGTGTGTGTGTGTGTGTGTGTGTGTGTGTGTGTGTACATATATATATATATATATATATATATAGAGAGAGAGAGAGAGAGAGAGAGATAAAGAAAGAGAGAGATGGATGGAGGGAGAAATAGTTATCTATAAATAAATTAGTGTCAAGATAGAATACCAGGATCAAGAAGATAGAGAAAAAATAAAATGGTCAATAGCCTAGAACAAAAGTATATTATATAAGATATACTGTCAATCAAAGTTAAAGTACAAGCCTGAAATTCTGTAGAAGCTTTGAATAATTTTATAGGTTTTTTTTTGAATTTTTGTAGAGATCATTTTGTGGAATCCAAATATCTCAAATAATTTGAATATAGCTTTGTATTAGTATTCCCTGGAGTTGGAAGACCTATATGGAGCAAGCTGAAGTAACATCACAAGATGAAAAATTAATATAAAACTAAGCTAGGTTCAAGCATGTGGGTGACACATGACATGCCTTTCTTCATCTCCTAATAATTTTTCCAGGGCAAAAGCAATTTTTTATTGTTGTCACTTTAGTTTGAATGACTAATTCACTGGCCAAAAATGCTGCAGGACTATTTCTCTTTTTGTGTGTGTTTGTTAATACCCTAGCACATTAAATGGAAGGAAATGTTAATTATATGGTGGTACATTGTGCAAATAATGTAAGGCATTTTGGGGTTGCTTAATATGCTTAGCAACACACACTTTCCCTGCTTCAATTGCTGCAAAAAATAAATACTAGCAATAATAAAATAGCTTTAAAATACATAGTTTAAACAATAATGTCAATATAAAATAAGTTCCTGTTATTTCTTCCAGGAGTAGCGCCCCTGCCCTACATTATGGGAGCTCCTTTAAGAAAGAAATTAACACAAGAGGACCAGACTAGAGGTTGGGACAGGATGCTGACAGTAAAACTACATGCTTCCTTCCTCCTTCCTGGGAAGGGACCAGGAGACCACGTCTCTGAGTGTGTGTGGCCACCTGGAATCCTAGCCAGGGTCACTAGCCTGGGAACTAGTATTTCATAGCCTCACCTCCTTTGGGGAAGAATTCTTTTAAGGGCTAGGGGAACTTTCTGGTTCTTTTTGTTGTTGTTGTTTTAATATTATTTTTAGCTGTTGATAGACCTCTATTTTTATTATTTATTTATATGTGGTGCTGGAAATGAAACCCAGTGCCTCACACATGCCAGGTAAGCACCCTACCACTGAACCCCAGCCCCAGCCCCTTCCTGGTTCTTAATAAGGAAATATGGTGCAAGCTGATGGAGAGAACTGTGAGAAGAATTGTGAGAGAGACAAGGAGAGCAAAGGTCCAAGAGCCTCAGACCCACTAAGGTGAGACTGTCTGTGAAGTTAGGATAAATGGGGAAGTCCAATCTGATGCTGCTATGGTTTGATAGTGTCTTCCAAAGTTCATATGTTGGAAATGTAATGCCCCAACACTATTGGGAATTAGGACCTAATAAGAGGTGATTCCGTCATGAAGGCTCTGTCCTCATAAATTAATTAATATCATTGTTGCAGAACTGGGTTATTATCATGAGAGCACATGTGGAGGACATCACATTCATCTAAATAAGCCAGTTGCAGAAAGACAAGTATCAAGTGGATTCTCTCATATGTGAAAACTGAACAAGTAAACTAAAGTCACGTCATGTAAAATAAAAAGATGCCCTCAAAGTGGAAGAGGAATTACTGAGGATGGGGAAGGGTACTGGGGAAGAAGGAGAGGGAGTGGAGGGGAAAGGAGGGTAATTAAGAGGGTGGATATGATATGCGTGCATGGAAATGTCACAGTCAAATCCACTAATTAGTACAATTGATATGCATTTTTAAACTTATAATTTTTTTTAAAAAAGCAAGTTCTGCTCCCACCCCTTACTCCCTTGTATTTTTTTGCCCTCTACTTTTTGCCCCAGGAATGACACAGCAAAAAGGCCCTCATCAAATGCAGATGCAAGGCCCTTGACCTTGGATTCCCAAGCCTCAGTAACTGCAAGAAATAAATTTCTGTTCTTTATACGTTACCCAATCTCAGCTTTTCCTTTATAGCAGCATAAAACAGACTAAGACAGGTGCCCTCAGGACAAAATTCCTTTCTGAATCATTGTTCATTTAAAGACCCCCTAATAGAACAAGGGCCTGCATTCTTGTGACCCAGAGCCTGAGAGCAGAAGGCAGTGCAGACACTAGGAAAGCATTGCAGCTATCAGAGAACTCCAACTTTGATAAAGTTCTTCTGGAATGACTTGACTACATTGTAAGTTAAAAAAAATAAATGTAGAAAAGTGAAATATGAATGTTAACCCAGGTTACAGTATCATCTTTATATAGGAATTTTCTTCTTACTCCTTTTAATCTGTAAAATAAAGAACACATCCTTACTTCCTACAAGCCTGTGTTGGAGTTTTAAGGACCCCGGTGCAGCAGTTTAGTAGGAAAAAGGCTCTTGCCTGCTACAATCCATTCATCCTGCTTTGTCAGCCTGGGATATCAAATAAGAACATTTTCTTTTTGTATTCAGATGAGATGATGTTGAACTTGTTTCTCCTTGTTGCAAGAGCATCTCCTCTGTCTGCACCTTCTTGTGATAATTGCAGTGAGCCCAGGGATACTTTTTTAGCCCAAGTCAGTTGAAAGTTCTGCATTCTATTTTTCACTACATTGTTGCCATACTATGATCACTAAAACTCAACTGGTCTTGGCATCCTAATTTCTACCTTGTCCACTGAAGTGCAATATGCTTCAAACAGAGCATGTACCTCAAGATTGACCTGATAACCCTGAAAATTTGTGCAACCCTAGGTCTCTCTCAAAATGCATTGTCTGCTGAATCACTTCCTGAAAGAGGATTGGGGTATAATATGTACTTGGGTGTATTAGTTTCCTAGAGAGGCCATAAATGCCACAAACTAGATGGCTTAGAACAACAGAAATGTACTGATTCATGGTCAAGACTAGAGTCTGAAATCAAGGTGTTTTCAAGGCCATGCTCTCCATGTGGGCACTGGGGAGAATCTCTTCCTACCTGGTAGTGGTTTCTTATAACACTTAGTGTTGTTTAGTAAAATACATCTATTTCCCACCCCAATATCTTTAAAAGCCTTGACACTTTCATCCTTCGATGATTCTGTTTCCTCCTTCCATAAGAAGTGTTTCATTCATTAGTGACCTGGGCTCAAATACTGACTCTCTCTCTCTGCCTCTTTTTTTCTTTATTTCTATACATCAATCTCTCAAGAAGAGATAGGTCTATTCCTTTCATTTCCAAGTCTGTTCTTATTTCTTGCCCCACCATGAGTGGGACAAGTTTTCAAAAGACCTCCCAACTCTGCCATAACATTTCCCACTAGTGATACACATGTATGTTGTGTATCCTATCTAATATACCTTGTTTTCTTATTAACTAATTTAATTAGTGACCATTTTCTGAGAACTTACGATGTGCAAGAAATAATTCCAACTTCATAATGGATACTAAGATGAGTGAGACAAAAATCCACTCCGGTATTAACGAGATATCACAAAGTGCCATTAGAAGACAAAATTTAAAAGGAAAGCACAGAAGAAATCTTATGAGAGCCCGAAGCCAGGAAGGTAGGTACTGAAACTACACTTAAATTAACTGAGAGAACCCTCAGATCTCTCTTGTAGTTCTTCACCATACTCCCCAACTTTAACTATAGGAATCAACGCTTTGTTTTAGACTGACAAGGGAAGATATTGAGAAAAAAGTTGAAGTAGTCCAGAAAATGGCAAGAAAGAAAGACCTTGGAAGTCTACCAACTGGACCACTTTCAATCTAGGTCTTTTGTATCTGGAATATTCTCACCTGAATTTGCTTGCATATTTTTTCTTCTTAATCTTGGCTGTATTTCTATGTAGATACATATTTCTGTGTACCTACATAGAAATATGTAGTGATTTTTTTTTGTTATGAAAAAAAAGCTTTTTAAAAAAAGTCACAAGTGGTTAAAAAGGTTGAAATATCTATTTGAAATTTGGGGAATTTGAAATATTGATCTGTATTTCTGCAGAAGCCCAAAGGGACACAAAAAGTATCGTTCTCTTAAAGAGAAAGACCTTTATTATAGAAGTTAGTCAGCAAACCAATGGGAACCTATTAGACTGACATGGGTCCTGGGTTCCTACCCAACCAAACTAGAACACAACTGATGTGAACAGTAAAGTGAATCATAAGCTTAATCAATCAGAAACCACAAAACTAAAACTAACTTCTAGATAGAAACTCCACTTTAACCAATCCAATACATTTTCTTTGTCTTGCTTCTGTGAACAAATTATGAAAGCTTTTCCCTTGTGTCTCTTTAGTACAAGGCAATCACCAGAGGTCTGGCACTGTCCAATTTATAAATCACTGTCTGCTCCAATAAACTCTGTAAAACTGGAATGTGACTAAGTTTATCTTTTAACAGAAGCAAAGAAGCACTGTGTGAGATGCCCTCTACTTTTATTTCATTCAGCACCCAAGGACAAAATGCAAACTTGCAAAGATAAAAGCAAGAGTTTCTGAACCAATCCATCACTAAGGCTAAGTACTTCTACTCCGTCAACATGGATTTCCCGTGACAGCAAAACGTGAACCTGGCATTTGCATTATTATATATATGTATATGATTATCATGGACACAAATTGAGAGAGCATTTTTAAAATTGTTCCAGGTACAAACTAGAACACTGAACATTAACCTAATGACTAAAAGAAAAGATTATAAGGCGTGAACGGAAACACACTAGAAGAGGGATACAGTGTGGGGATCAGAGGGTGTCTTCTATTCACAGCCACTAGGATTTCTGTTTTTTCTTTTTTTAAAGGTGCTTAGACCAAGCCCTGCATGACCATAATCATGACTTTTTTTTTTTTGGTACAGAGAATTAAAATATAGAGGTGCTTAGCCCCCCCAGTTTTAAAAATTTAGTTTAGAGACAGGGTCTCACTGAGTTGCTTAGGGCCTCACTAAGTTGCTGAGACTGGCTTTGATCCTTTGAACCAAGGTGTGGCATGGAAATCCTGGTTCCTATTCCAAAAGGAAGATAGAGCCTCCTGCCATGATCCATACAACACAATTTGTCTTGCTGTCTATTCACTTCTCACCTCTCTGTGACATGGAACTCCAACTCCCACCTACAAATACCTTGTCCTTTTTTGGTGGGGTGGGGGATGAGGATTGAACTCAGGGGAACTTGGCCACTGAGCCACATCCCTAACCCTATTTTGTATTTTGTTTAGAGACAGGGTCTCACTGAGTTACTTAGTGCCTCGCAGTTGCTGAGGCTGCCTTTGAATTCGCCATCCTCCTGTCTCAGCCTCTGGAGCCACTGAGATTACAGGCATGTACCACAGTGCCTGGTACAAATACCTCGTCTTTCTGAGCTCCTTTGCCTGTATCCACATTTGGGTTTTAACTTCCCTCCTGATCTGAATCCAGCTCTAATGTTCTGTCTTCTGACTTGTTGCAGGACTTCAGCTTCAAAAACCAAAAACAAACCAAAAAGAAGCTTATTGACAACTGGATTTTCTGTCTTTTCTGCACAGACAGCCAAGTTCAATGGATTCCTCTTGACATGACATCCTCTTTCTGGTCTGCTATATAGTCTCTGATAAATCATTGATGGACATTGAATCAACCTGTCATGGACACTACCCTAGTTATATACAGGTGAGAAGCATGCCTTTATTTCGAAAGAGTTGAGAAGTTAAAAGAATATGCTGAAAAAAATCTTAGTTCAGTTGAATTAAGGAACTAACTAATTTATCCTTAAGTTCAACATTTTCTATTGAAGATGGGAGAGTCTTATTTCCATGTAGGCCGATTTAGTAGCCATTAGTCACTATTGATTATTTAGATCTTCAGTCACTAGAATGACTGAAGATCTGGATTTTCAATTTTATTTAATCTTAATTTAAATTTAGATTTAATTAGCAACATGTGCCTAGGGCTACTGGGTTACATAACAGATCTATTCTGTAAGTTTATGTTCTGTGACAGAACAATATTTAAATGATCAGAAGCAAGTGATGAAATTGAATTGATTTATTTTGATAAGAACTTTGTAGGATCTTAAAGGGAAAACCCAAAAAGAGATGATGAGCTTAGAAACGCAAGTAAATGTAACAGTGTAGCTAGGGAGGCTGATCAATACTTACATGTTGTTGGAGAAGGACTTTTTCATCTACATAGTTCCAAATACCTTTCAAGAAATATGGAAAATCTGACAGTGATAAGGACATTTGAAGTTTGTTCAGGCAAGATTTCCAGAAGCTGGGTACCATCCTGTAAAAGCCAAGGGCCTAAGATTTCCTAATAAGTGCCTTAGTCACTTGAGAAAATTGCTAGACTCCCACTTTAAGCTATTATGCCAATAAGAGATGGATTAAGGAATTATTTTGGCATTTTGAAATTGTCTCTTCTAATTTTTCTGAGTCCAATTTAGTGTTTGCTTCAAATAAATTGCTTCATTAGCATTCATGTACAATGTGTTATACAAACTTTAAAAATAGAACATGTCAAAATTGAGGTGATATATTTGATTTTGAGATTATCTTACCCTGGAACTGGAAATCCAGAGAAACAAAGAACAAGAGCAGTTAAGCAAAGAGACTTATTATCAACTCCAGGGAGCACTTCCATTGTAAAGCGTCAGGGAAAATATTTTCTGTAGTACCTAAAGACAGAGACATTGTGGAGAATTTTAATTGGTCCAATTCAATAGTAAGATGGCAGGACTCGGGGTTCCACAGACCTATCGGTCATTAACAAAATTATTTAAACAGAGAAATTCTAAAAGTTATCTAAATCTGTGATTAGTATCATTTATATCCCTATCCAATGGAGTGATTCTAGAGAAGATGTACTATACTAAGTAGACAAGAAAGAGGAAAGACTGAGCTGAGAAGTAATTTTTTTATTTATTCATTTTTATAATTTGTATGTGACAGCAGAATGCATTACAATTCATATTACACATATACAGCACAAATTTTTCATATCTCTGGTTATATCAAAAGTATATTTGCACCAATTCATGTTTTCATACATGTTCTTTGGATAACGATGTCCATCACATTCCACCTTCATTTCTAACCCCATGCCCCCTCCTTTCCCTCTCACCCCTCTGCTTTATCTAGAGTTCATCTATTCCTCGCATGCTCCCCCTCCCTACCCCCTATGAATCAGCCTCCTTATATCAGAGAAAACATTTGGCATTTGTTTTTTGGGGGGATTAACTAACTTCACTTAGTATTATGCAGCCAATATGGAAAGCAGTATAAGATTCCTTGGAAAATTGGGAATGGAACCACCATTTGACCCAGCTATCCCTCTCCTCGGTCTATACCCAAAGGACTTAAAAACAGCATACTACAGGGACACAGCCATATCAATGTTTATAGTAGCACAATTCACAATAGCTAAACTGTGGAACCAACCTAGGTGCCCTTTAATAGATGAATTGATTAAAAAAAAATGTGGCCTATATACACAGTGGAATATTACTCAGCAATAAAAGAGAATAAAAATCATGGCATTTGCTGAGAAATAATTTTAATAACATCAAAGTTCTAATATTCAAATGCAATTGAAAGTAAACTAATACAGGCACAAAACCCTCAGTATTCTTTCCCAAATTTCCCTCAAGAACTCAAGTAATATCCAGCATCTGTGATTTTAAATGTATATTTACATAATTTACATAATGACTTTCCAGTTATTCCTCAATTTCTTTAAAAGTCTTGTAATTTCCTTAGACAGAAATCAGGTCCACTAAAACATAAAATGTGGGCAACTTGTTTTATTAAATATTGGTCTCTCTGTGTGCAGTAAGGTGACAAGGACAGCCCCTGTTCCTCCCCCCCCCTCCCTCTCTTCCTTCTTTCCTTCCTGTCATATAGCTTGCTGAATGAAGGTGGAATAAGAAAACACATTGTTGTAATATTTTTGTACTCAAAATATTTGTGGAACCTTCTGTCTCCCAACCAGGACTTCATAGGAGCACTGTGTGATCCCAGGTGACAGTGTGGCCCTCTCCCCTCTTACATCCCTCGGTGCATCTGTCAGAGACATAAAAGGTTGCTTTTTATTCCCGAGCACTGCCTTTATTTATCTTATTAAGTCCTTTATTTTTGTATAGAGATGAGGAGGTGTTTTACCACTCACATCACTGTCACTTGGCAGGCGACTGATTTATCATATGTGACACTAGAAAA